>NC_143019.1:44158434-44517727 GCF_055824585.1 Amblyomma mixtum | reverse complement strand
GTGCAAAAGAAGCGAAATAATGAATTCGAAAGGGAATCCTGACAAAATACTGCCGTGGGTACTGCTGTTCTTTCAATTCCCTCCATTTCCTCTCTTCAATTACCTCTTCGATGTTCAGCTCATGGAATTAATGAAACGCATCCAGCTACATCGGACACAAGAAGGTACTCAAGAAGGCACTAGTGTTGACCAGAGGAAAGCAGGAGACGCCCTTTCACAGAAAGCCCTAAATACGAATGCCTCTTCCGCTAACCCGTCTTTTGATCTACGCGCCGCTCTTTCCATCTTGTCGTCCTTTATGAGAAGAAGTACACGTGTCCTAATTCCCCCGTGCACTTACCCCATCTCTTAGAACTTCCCGAGATTTTAGGAAGCATCCCTTAGAAGGATAAAGGCTCGGGCGGCCCTTACCCCGTCGGTGATGTTCCGATGGGGCTCTCAGGAAGATGCAGTGCCCAACACGTGTCCCAAATGTTCCACGCTGCTGTGGTGGATCTTCGCCACCTTTTGTAGACGTGCCCAGGCACGCAGGACTCAGGAAGACGACGATTACTGGAAGTTGGACTTACGGCTACCAGGGAAGAAGACCTTTCCTTGTGGCTAATGGACTACACTAAGAACAGGAGCCTGCTCGGGTTTCTGGAAGAGAACAGCCACCATGACCTACTTTAGCTTGTCGACAGCCTCTTTTTATGCCACATGGCAAGTCTTCGAATTAAAAAAAAAATTTGAATGCTGAAAAAGTTGCTATCCGCGTAGCAGAATAACAAAAACGAAGTGCATTCGTTAGTATCATGCTTCAAATGGAGTTAACCACAATCGTGACCATGATTAGGTCACCAGTCAATAGTGGACAGCTGTGCTACCATGATTAATAGGCCTGTCACGCCCATAATATCGCCATTGGACATTAGAGATTGACTTTGAGATTGCGATTTACCGGCCAGCTGTATCCACAATCACGAGTCGCAACCGGAGCATCACAGACTAGCAATATATTATTATGATTTGGAGCCTCACGAATTGCTCTAAGATCATAGCTGGCCAGTCAGTAACGGTCGCAAACAGGACACCGACCTATCGTATGATCCACTCTACGATGGTGATTGACTGGTCAGTGATTTTCAAAGGCAGAGCGCCGATCAATCATGCGAACTAGACTGTGATTATGACTGGTTGGTCAGAGATGCTCACAGTCCGACCACTTAACTAATCCCGTGAACTAGTATAAGGCCATGATTGGTTGGCCAGTAACGCTCACGTTGAGGGCACTGGTCAGGCACGTAAATTGATTCATGGCTGTCATTGGCTCGTCATAACGGTCACATCTCAACGCCATCCAATAAAGAACCACTCTGGATGATATCTTGCAAAAAGACTGGGCACAGACACGAAGGTGAAAGCGCACCAAAGTGCAATCCCGGCTCCCAAATTGCCGCAGTTAGCCCGTGGACCAATCGCATCGGCCATAATAAGTAGAACGTAGTTGCCCACAAGGCTGTGCGGCTTTAGAGGAATAAAACATCATAGTCATCATCATCACCATCATCAGCCTGACTACGCCCACTGCAGGGCATGGCATATGGGCATGTAGCTGTTCGCTACCAGATGCAATTCCCCCTAGGCTGGGCGCGCATTTCTTTCTTTTGTGTAGAGCGTGGCTCCAACATACGGTAACAAGTGCGGAAAAAAAACATTTTTAGGTTTTTTCGAATAGACGAGCGAAAGCGTGTGTTTTAACCTGGTTGACTCAAGGTTTGCTGGGTCGCTCGTACGTCTGGCGATGATATTAGACACAAGTTCAGCTCTCATCGAGGTTAAGCTGGTCTGATCTGTTCGCGCCTCAGATGGAAGTTGATGAAAACGACGATGTGCAAAGCACAGCACGACATCATCATCATCACGAGAGTATGTTCCAGTTTAATGTGAGGCGTGGCCTGCTGTGGCGATACATTTGTGCTCTCGTTCAGTGAGAAACGAAGCTGCTGTGTTCGCGTTGTCGCGAGTTCGAAACCCATTCACGGCAATATTTATTTTGCCAGGTTGGCCAAGGTCCCCCTAAAAGTCAGTTTCCTATTGGCTACAGCTGGCACGACGCTCCTCCGAACTAACCCGAGATTACCCGAGTTGCTCCGAGGCCTCACACATTTTTTTATTATTATTTTGTAGGATCCGCAGAAAGTAGTGCTTTGCGACCAATCGCGAGTTTTGTACCGCCGCCACATTTTGGGCAATGCCGGGTTTTCGTCTCGACGAGCCATCTAATTCCCTCGCATTAAAAACGGGAAGGAAATAGGAAACAAGACACACCCAACCAACTAGCCCGGCTGTTTTCTTTGTTAGATGGAACTATGAGCTTGTTGGTATCGCATTTTACAAAAACGCATAGCGTGGAAGGACAGGACGAAGAGAGACAGGACACGATGAGCTTTAACTAGCAACCGATGGTTTTATTCAATACCACACTGGAAGAAAAACAATGCCCAACCGTGCGCATGCCCAGCCACACAGAAAAGCACCTCTGCCACCGCATCGAACGTCGACGCTGTTGCCGCAGTGTTGATGCCGCTGCTGCAGCATTGCCGTCGCCGCTGCGGCACGGTATCCCGACACGCTCCCCTTGCGTGTCTCGTCTACTTTGCGTGTTTCTGAAGGAGGAAACAGAACGCTGTCAAGCCGGTGGTGTATACAGTGCATCCCCTGTCGTTATCGCCGACGAGCCACACCTCTTAGTTCACCGAACGGTTTCGATTGAAGCGTTGCCAGGGAGCTCACTAAACGTGATGTGGCACTTCAGGAAATAAATTGGTTTTGTACTGTCACCTTATATTTTATAGTGTTTTTACTCTGGCGCTTTCGGTAAAGGAATTTTCATCGTTGAACGTCCGTGTATACGCAGATCTAATCAATATAAATGGGGACATCTGAATCAACGATTACTCTGCAATATAATTCAGAACCATGGCTTTTTGTGTTAAGCCATTCTCGGCTCTTTAGCATGAACTAGGCGGTGCCTTTAAAACTGAGCGTGCCTGTACATCGCGGTGCTATATTTTTGTGTCTTATCTCGCGCTGCGTGACTGGCTATTTTAATTACATACTTTGCTCAGTTTTTCTCGTTATGCACTGTATTGTATTGCGGGCCTATCCTTCATGTCGCTATACACACGGACTTAGCTGCATTTTGTGCGTTTTTTTTCTGCTCCTGCGTTCCTGCATGTATAACTAGTGACGATAACTGCCACTGATTTAATTTATTAAACGGTATCGCTGGCATAAAGCGTCTTATAGAACGCATTCTTAAGTACGGTGTTGTACACTTGCAGGTTGGGCAACTTTTTAATGAGCATAGCTGCAGACTTAAGAAAATTTTTCGCGTCTTTCAATTTTTTTTTTTTTTTTACGTTTTACTTGTTAAAACCATCAGCTTAGTAGACGTTGGCTCATAGTGTTCACACCGGGCCGGAAGCCATTCTCAATGTGTTCGAAGTACCTTTCTTTTTCTCAGTCAATGGGCCATCTGGATGTTGTTCTTAACGGAATGCAGCGTCAGCGTTTGCTGTAATACAAACAACATACGCATGACGTTCGCTCCAAGGAGAGTAAGCAAACAACGTCACAGTTGACAGCGGCACAAAGCCACTGCTTGGGCAATATCCACCTCGGTATCGATTTGGCGACCTAAACTAACTGTTGAAGCTTCGTTCTTAGCCTACACTGAAATTTCTATGCCCTCTCCGATGATCGCAGTGTCACCAATAAAAAAATTAGCTGAGGTTTAGCTCTGGTTAAACCGGGCAAGTTGCGTAAGCAGCGTGGAGCTTGGTGGAGCGGGGCTGGAACGGTTGCTATGGCAACGGCGCTCCATCTGTTTGACCTCGCTGCGGCTGAAGGTCAACCGTGGCCACCGCCGGGAGCTACGCGACGGCTCGAAACCTGGCGCAGTATTGCTTACGCAATGAAGAACTTGTTTGGGTTTCAGGTAGTTAAGCCGAGTAGAGAGTCTTTAATCTGGCTGGCTCATGATTTTGCCTTCCTGGGTCGTCGGCACGTCTGGCGATGATGTTAATTTGATAGTAGTAATGTTTGATGAAGACAACGATGTGCAATGCACAGCGCGACATTGTGTTGCTGTTTAACACGAGGCGCGATCGTTTGCAGCATAGTGCTCTCGTGCAGTGGCCAGCGAAGCTGATCAGTTCTCGCCGCCGTTGGTTCGAATCCCAGTCGCGGTAATAAATAAGCTTTATTAGGTTTAATGTCCCAAAGCGACTCAGGCTATGAGGGACGCTGTAGTGAAGGGCTTCGAAAATTTCGACCACCTGGGGTTCTTCAACGTGCAATGACACCGCACAGTACACAGGCCTCTAGCGTTTCGCCTCCATCGAAATGCGACCGCCACGGCCAGAATCGAACCCGCGTCTTTCGAGTCAGCAGCCGAACACTAGAAATACTGAGCCACCGCGGCGGCTTGCGGCAATATGTATGGTCAAGCTTCACACAAACCCGTTGAACCAGCTTGACTTCGTGAAGTAGTTCTTTCGCAATAAAAAATGTTCTGCCTTCGCACAGCTCTTTCCCACCCCGTTTTGTTTGTTTCTGTGTTTGTGTGTTTGTTTGTGTGTTTGTTTGTGTGTGTTTGTTTGTTTGTGTGTTTGTATGTGTGTTTGTGTGTGTTTCTTTGTGTGTGTGTGTTTGTGTGTGTGTGTGTTTGTTTGTGTGCGTGTTTTTTGTGTGTTTTTTGTGGGTGTGTTTGTTTGTGTGTGTTTGTGTGTGTGTGTGTGTGTTTGTGTGTGTGTTTTTTTGTGTGTTTGTGTGTGTGTGTGTTTTTGTGTTTGTTTGTGTGTTTGTGTGTGTGTTTGTGTGTGTGTTTGTGTTTGTGTGTGTGTTTGTGTGTGTGTGTTTGTTTGCCAGTCAATTTATAACCGCGAGAAATGTGTAGAAACCAGCCTGGTACCCTTCGTATCAGGAATGGATTAGGTTAATTGCATAGAATTCGTATCCTGGTCTACTCCGGCGTTTATTCCCTTTTGCGCTCGTGTCGCGCTCATAGCTGCCTTTCTGTAAGCTCCTGTACGAACCATATAGGAGCAGCCTGAGTTTAGGGTTTTCGAAATGCCTTCATTAAACCAAACTGCTAGTGTTCACAGCGATCCTCACAACTTGCACCTCGGCGGTAGAGAGACGGGGATGATTGAATTTCAATGTTCTAACCAAAGGAAGTCCGGTTCCAAATAATATACACATAAAGTGAGTTCGAATTGAGCTATTCGGCTGTGATCATTGTCCTTATGGGTTATATGTTCTTTCCCTCGTGCGTATAAGTGTTGTCGAAAGCACATGGTTGAAAGACCCTAGTATAAGACTTTAATTCCAAGCCTACACTATAAACAAAAATATACCCAAAAGGGAGTAAGAAGGGTGGCGGGCACCCTTTTTACTCCATTTGTGAAAACATTTACTCCATGAGTGGGGAGTAAAAAGGTGGACTGTCCACAATTTTACTCCCATGAGGGAATAAGGGAGTAAAAATGAGGATTTACCAGCATTTACTCCAGTCTAGAAAGGGAGTTAATTGTGCCAAATACTCCACCATGCTGAAATGGAGTAAAAAAACACCATTTTGTGCAATCCGCCCCGCCACCTAGCGTCTCGTCTGCTTCTGGTCAGTCGTCTGATAACGGCGGTGAGTGAAGACCGCTTGGTTACCATCGTCGCAGGATCTCTGCTGACTTCTGCTCCTTCACGGGCGCCAGCCGCGGTACAAGATATCGGCTTGTCGCCGTTTTCCGCTACAGTACGGTACATAATTGAATTGCTCATGTGAAGCCTCTAGTGCTCTAACCATACCTAACTTTCCTTGGTTTGTGTCGCCACCCCGTTACAGCCCCCGCTTAGGCCTAATTCTCACAAGGTTTTTTCAGTATGGTCCTCGCAATGTGTTGCAGCAGATTATGTGTTCCATGGACAGGGAACTGTGATAGAACATAGTGTCAACGCTGAGCTCTTGATTGAGCTGATGAGGCCACATTTTTCCTCAGCCATGTTTAAAATCCAAGCCTTAATGCAGTGAATATGAAAGCAAACACTGCCATTCCAAACTACCATCAGGTGTATTTTCATCTTTTCTGCTCTGGTTTTGGGTCAAATATAGCGTGGTGCATGACCGTGAAAACTACCGAGCGTCTCCTTTTCAGTTTTGAACTACTGATTATAAGGCTACATCCCTTTATTTGCAAACATGGACAACGTAACGAGCTCGTACAGCACAATGAGACGACAAGCAGACGACTCCTGCCGCGTACGCCGCCGCTGGGCTAGCAGACGGCGGAAAGAATGCGTGACGCGGGGTCTAGGGTAGCGCAGTTTCCCAAGTTGCGTTGCCGGCGGCCCGCAGAGCTACTGCCAGTTTCCGCCGCTGTCACTGCTGTAAGAGTGAGCCTGAATGAGGATAAATGAACATGGCGCCATTTTTGGGCTCCATTTCTGTGGGTAGTAAAAAATTTACTCCTTTCTCACTCCAAAACAACTCAACTCCCTTTATACTCCAAAATAACTCCCTTATATAAGGGAGTAAATAAAAAACACCATACATATGGAGTAAAAAACCTCCTTTTGGGTGTGCGTTAGAGGACAAGCCATTTACTCCCTTTTGGGTGTTTTTTTGCTAACAGTGTATTTTATTTTTGCCCTCAGTGGTGGCTTAATGCTTTGGCTTCGACTGCGGATCCTAGGGTCGCAATTTCGATACCGGCCGCGGCGGCGGCATTTCGATGGCGGCGAAATGTGCTGTGCATGCGCTGTGCGATGTCAGCGCACGTTAAAAAACCGTAGATCAACTTAAGTCAGGTCAAAGTATTCTACTCAGACAACAGAGACTGCTAGGAGGCATACCTAAAGGCAATAAATGCCTCACTCAATGTCGACCCCGTTTCCCCTTCTCTACACACAGCACTCAATAACAGCGTGATAACATTTTACAAGCTGCATCTCTTACCGAACATTTTATAAACAGGAGGCTCCGTCATAAAAATAACACGTCAAAACAAGAGAATGAGAATAAATATAATGTAGCGGCAAATACATAAGAAAAATGAAAGGTATAAATTAATTAGCAGCCCTCTAATAAGGTTTCCCTCACAGCCATGTGTCGCTTCGGGATGTTACCCCCCCCCCCCCTCCTTCAACAATTCACTCTTTTTTTATTTTCTTCTTGCCCTTCCTTATTTGCTGAAGAACCACCACGTCCCACGCGGGAGATTACTGAGAAATCGCCGGCGAATCAAGTTAAGGCTTGAAAACTCACTCAGTTTTAGCCTGGCACATGTAGCACCTGCAGTGTATATTGTCAAAAATAAACAAAAAATCATTTTACTAATACGGTTGTGTAGCTGGATATAAACAGATAACTATTTGCGATAGTGGATACAGTATTGTTCATTAATTATTATTTGTCTTGTTCTCTGGTAGCATGGGCATGACATCACTACGTGGTCACCAGTGACGTCACTTTTCTCGGACCATTCATCGAGGCGCGATTCAGTGGCGTTACACATGCTGACCAATCAACGCGGCGTGGTGTCGCGCCAACCTCGCCTCCGACACCGCAAAGTTAAGAGCTGTCGCTGTAAAATAGTTAAATGTTTGCAGCTGCTTTGTCCGCTTAAGTTATTACTGTTTTTCTGTGTAACTGGATTGAAAGAAATGGCCGTCGCGACCGCAGAGTGCTCAGTGACGGAATTCTGCCCCAGTATTGTCCTATTAAAGCATGGCCCTCCAGGATGCTGAACACAACACGGAAATAGCCAGGCGAGTCTTACAGGAATGCCAGCGCCGCTAGGAAACAGAGAAGAGAAGGAAGGAAAGCGAAATGGGCAATTTAGCTGGTTAAACGGAGCTCACTGCCGAGGTTACTGAACCGTTGAGGCCATTCTGCAGGAGACTGGCTTTTACACTGTGCCGGTTTCATGACCCTGCGAAAACAAAAGCAAAAAAAAAGGAGTAATCGGACAGGGGCGCGTCGCAAATCGTCCGTGTCTCCGTGGTTCCATTACGAGGGCTTGGAGGTCACACAAGCTCCACGTTACTGTTTGCCAACACACCGCTGCAAAACACTTTCACTAACATTAAAATGACTTTTAGTCGCATGCTGCTTAAAGCCAATTGAAAGTTCGGGTGCCTTTTGTAGGGTAAGGCGTCAATAGTGGGGACTAGATTAAGTTAACACGTCAGCTCTTAAAACTATTTATCAGATTGAAAGGAACGAAAGCGTCCACTTTACTGTAGCCTGCGGTCAACGCCGCAGTTGAACTTCCAATGAGAGAACTGCCAAAGTGCTCAAACGTGCCAGCGCTTCCTATACAAACAAACGGAGCATCGAACTTTACGGCGCTTCAATATTCTCTCCCTGCCTGCGTATTTTGAAATCAAATTACTTTTTCGTCTCTTTGAAACATTGAGTTATTTATCTGGAGAATCGTTTTGTATTAAGCTGAAGTCTGGTGGCATAGTTAAACTTATTTTGCTGTTGTAATTATCAATATTAAACGAATGTGACGTACGAGAAGAGTTAAGGATGGGCGCGACTTGCCATTGAAAGCCTCCAGGGTAGGTTAGATTAACATGGGGAAGTTCAAGGAAGACTCATTTAAAAACGACGCTATCTACACGTCTCATGAATCACTAATTCTCTGGCATCGTTCTGCCGCTTCTTCCTTGAGCAGAACAGCCCATCGAAACAGACTACACAAATTTTTCTCTCCTGTTCTCAGCGGTTATTTTTTTTTTTTTCTGCTGAGCGGAACGCTATTGGTTACAAGGACCGTGTTAACACTCGCCAACGCTAACGCGTAGTTTAACAGGAACTTGGCTTGGGCTATAATTTGTTCGAGTTTCATGGAAACATGCGCTTTAAAAAAAAAGACAAGGACGACACAACAGACGGGACTGGCGCTAACTTTCATTAGGAAGAAGTCAGATGAGGACTTTATAGGATGGGATCAGCCAGAATCGGTCGGCCAGCATGCACATAGAATAAAACGCAGACAAGGTGTATTGCATGTGGAAGAGCAAGAACAGATACTGGGAAAGCACAAAAAGAAAAGGAAGGTGAAATATCAAAAATATTCACTAGTAGTCACTGTTGCATTGCGGGGTTCAGAGGTGTCCAGAGATTGATATACCTAAAACATTTAAATACGAACAATTAACGCGGTAATAAGGTATATAAAAGTGTAAAAACAAGTTAAAAGCTAAAAGCAGTAACAATTATTATGCTAAGAATAAACATGGGAGTGTACAAGACTCCCATACAAAAGACATTTCTGGTTTAAAAAAGAGTGAGGATGACAGAGAGGAGAGGATTTAAATTTGCGAAACATGTGAATACCAACGGGTTCTAAAAGCAAACAGAAACATACCAAAAGCTGAATCTCTCAAGATAAATGTGCTTAAAAACAATTTAAAACCATTAAATTTTTTTAAAATTTCACACATAAGAGAATCGACCAACGCAAGAAAAGCCAAAGTGAAGCATTGTGAAACGCCCCTACAGGTGAGCGTCAAGAAATTCAAAATCGCTTCCATGTGAAATTAATGAAAGGTGCGCTGACGCATTTCTCTCAAGTTTTTCTAAACAAATTCGCCTCAGTTACTTCGCGCTCTGGTTTATCTTCAGGTGCTCTTATGAATTCTTGCTGCTTCTCAATTCCTGGTTTAAATGGTGCAGTTCATGCCGTTACCATAGTAACGAATTAGCCGTGGCAAGTAGCGTGCCGGTGGAGCTGCATACTCGCATTCCAGCAACACTTCCCGTACTTTGTTCCCAGGCTTAAAAAACGTAACAACATATGATGGCAATAAGGTTGACAAAATCGCGTCATTCATCTTTTCACTCGACGCTTTAAAAACAACACTCACTATCAAAATTAAAGTCATGGAGTTTCCAGGTATTTATCAATGGAAAGTGTTCCTATCTCAGTAAATGCACACTAAAATAATTGTTTCACTCCGATCTGCTGGGAACGATCATTTTTCTGTATTTCTGAATATACCTTGCATGAGACACTGTGCAATCTGCTGCGTTTAATGCAAGTATTTTTCGATTTTCGGGAATACTGTTTGCCCACCTCCCCGAATACGGAGATGATAAATGTCTATTTTCCTTTCGCCCATAATGTCCTTTGGTGTGCTTGCATATGGCAGCCTGGCTTGTAATGCATGTTGTTGACTTAAGGACGCTGTTGTGTGCGCGAACGGCAGTGTTTGTGGCACAGCCTATTTACTTTTCGTCTGTTTCTCTCTTTTCGGCCTTCTTTTTCGCTGAGCAAGTTGTATGCTGTCTTGTATGGAGCTGATGTGCCAGCCAAACACCGCAGAGCCATTTAGAACCCGTACAATGTTTGTTTATCCTTCGCTCTTATCATTTCTCTTTTCGTTTCGTGAACACAAAAGATCTCCAACGATGGACGACTTTACGCTTTTGTTGTTGAAGTTGTTCTTCAGCACCGTCATTACCAGGAATTTGGGAGAGCGTCCAGACAGTGTTGTTAAGCCTTGCGCTACTCATATAGCGCTTTAATGACAGCCACTCGGTCCTTCTCTTTCTTACGTCACTGATGACGTCAACGCTCCATGCGCCACATAGTGACAGCAAGGAGACTTAGAAGCGCTTGTTCGAAATTCGTCATAATGGTTACCCTGTGCGTGATATGGACAGGGTGGTTTGGTTTAAAAATGCGCTTTTGTGGCATAGCATAGTCGGTTGTATAGCGCATCAGAACACAGCAAAGGCGTCCTAACTAGCAGGCTAGTTAACTAGTATAGAATAGTTAACTTTTTAACTAGTACCTGTTCTGCTAACTGTTCGGCTGCTGATCGTTTATTCCGATGCTTATTTGTGAGAGTCATGTAGACCACCGTAAGTAATGTCCGCATTAGTATTTATAGTTTCCAAACCGCGATTACCCTCGACGCCGCAGCTCAACAAACTTGGGCCATTTTTCGCCCCATTCCAAAATCGCGCACAGTTATGGGATGTGAACAAAGCAATCATAGCGTATGCCAATGGAAAAGCGAACCCAGTCGGGAAAGGCAGATAGTCAAGTAGTGTGCTTGCAACAATTAAATTCTAAAAAGGCACCACAGCTTGCGCAGAACAGAAGTAATTGGATATTTCTGGAGGACTTTGTCCGCGCTGTCAACTTATCTCGACCGGCGGTGATAACGAAGATAAAATTAGAGGGGACACTTAAGTTCCGCCCTAGCGGTATGACGCGATAGCGTAATGGATTAACGCCCATATATGCGGCATAGGTCATTTTAACTTTACATTCATAGGTTCCTGGGAGTCTTCATACCCCTCCTGGCGCAGTGGTGCAGCGGTTAAGCGATGCGCCACTGCCCCGCGAGGGCAGGTGCTCCGAGCGGTGGGCCTTGTGCGGCCCATGTTGCTCTTCCCGAGCGACCAACCCTTAATTTCACCGCCACCTGCCATGGTCGGCAGTTTGCTCACTATCCGGTCGGCAGGTTTTGATGACGCCGTAAAGTCACGTGACCTAGGTAGCCCACCGGTCCTAGGTTGCTTCTGGGGACCACCTGCCAGAGCCATGCACGTGATTTTTATTGCGAAAGCAATACTACTTGCACTTTCACGCCTTTGCCGTGCCGCGGCGGTGACCACCATTGACCTTTCGCGTGACCTCGCTGCGTGACGTCATACCATCTGTGTAAAAACGGGGCCCCATCTCACGCCGTCGCCTTGGATTGGATTGGTTTGGATTGGGGATTGGGGATTGGATTGGATTAGGTCAGATTAGATTAGATTCCATTGGATTAGATTGGATTAAATTGCATTAGATAGCATTAGATTAGATTATATTGGACTGGATTGGACTGGATTGGACTGGATTGGACTGGATTGGACTGGACTGGACTGGACTGGACTGGATTGGACTGGACAGGACAGGACAGGATTGGATTGGATTGGAATACATTACATTGCATTACATTAGATTGAATTGGATTGGATTGGATTGGATTGTATAACCGATGCATCACCACAAGTCTAACCACAAGCACCTCCACCAGCTACACTACCAGCTGAACCATGGCGAAGGTACGGATATTGCTTTCGCAATTACCGGGCTTAACCAAGCTAAGCCACAGCGAATTTTTTTTTGTTGTTGTTGTTTAAAACGCCGACACTGGACTTTCTGGACAACGGGGCTCCAATGCTATCGCGTTAAAAGATAACTTCTGTTGCGGTTGCAGATAGAGTGTTTTATATTTAAAACGCGACTCAAATATCTCTCTATTCGCCACATTGGCTATTCGCACATTCAAAGTTTGCGAGAAATGGAATAACGGGCGATAAAGAGAACACCCATTCCAAACTGGGCGTCGTCACGCGATCGGCGCGTCACCCCGCTGTTTAGAACGCACTTAACCACGTTGTCGCACGCATATCCTTGGCGCCGAAGCCGGTGGCGTGACACGAAGTTGGAAACATGCATTCGTCTTTAATGGATATGCGGGTCATTTCGCCTGAAACTTTCAAGGAAAAAAGCAAAAGGCAAACGTAAAAACCACCCGAGCGCGTTCGAGGCTAGGTGTTGTAGGTGGCGCTGCTGTCCGCAGTATTTCTCTCGCAGTCATCTAGCACACATGCGGAGGATCGATACACTCTAAACACGAATACGGCTATATGGGAATAAAGAGGGAGTAGGTTGTCCTCTAGCACATTCCTTTTTATGAAAGGGAGTGCGCTAAAGGACAACTTACTCTCTTTTTCTCCTTTCTGTTCAGTGTTTAGTCCGGTAACGAAACCTTCGTGTGCCGTTCGCAGTCTGAGAGGGCTTTGGAAATAGGGCCTTCGCTGGATGCTCTTTACTTTATCTCCAATATTATTTCATCGGCAGAAATGGAACGGTATAATGGATCTTGGTATCTTCTGTAGTATTCTCCTTTACTTTTCTAAAAGAAGAAAGAAAATTTGTCGCCGGTTATGCTGCTACCCTAGTTTAAAATATAGCGACGCAGAAACGTGGAGGCTAACAAAGAGGGTTCAGCTTAAGGTAAGCACAACGCAGCGAGCTATGGAAAGAAAGATGATAGGTGTAACGTTAAGGGATCGGAAGCGGGCGGAGTGGGTGAGAGAACAAACGCGTGTTAATGATATCCTAGTTGAAATCAAGAGGAAGAAGTGGGCTTGGGCAGGGCATGTAATGCGAGGCAAGATAACCGCTCGTCCTTAAGGGTAACGGAGTGGATTCCAAGAGAAGGCAAGCGTAGCAGGGGGCGGCAGAAAGTTAGGTGGGTGGATGAGATCAAGAAATTTGCGGGGATATACGGTGGCCGCAACTGGCGAAGGACAGTGTTAATTGGAGAGACATGGGAGAGGCCTTTGCCCTGCAGTGGGCGTAGTCAGGCTGATGGTGATGATGACGACCCTATAACAACATCCGCCCATTATAGGTTCACCGATACGTCCGAACCCCCATTTCATGTAACCCCGTTTGAAGCCGCTCTAATTCACAGGCGAACTGGCAACTACTTCTCCTCTCTGGCTTCTCCGCACGGAACCTCGGGTAAGGCATGCCAGGAGCAGTCCTGTAGAATCGTAACACCGTATTTGGTGGTGCAATAAAGGTGTTTGCTTTGCTCACTCTATCTCTAATCGCCGCCGGAAGTGGTAATAAGTGTCCAGTGACTAAAAATAGATTCACCGCGATCAACACAGCTTAAGAATCAGCGCCGCATCCGCAATGCGAGGGGGTCAAGAATACTCATATACTGTACTATACACAATCGCAACGACTGCCGTGTTTGCAACTGCGACGCCGGAGATATTTACCTCCCCACCCCCTCTTGACACGTCGCACCCTTTACACCAGGAACTTTAGCTCCTGTGAGCGCACGCTGATCCTAATATATCAGTGCTCCAGTCGGTAGAACGCCACTGAAGGGATTGTTAGGTCGACAGTTAAATATTCGCCTCGCACAACGGTGCATGTGGCTAGCTTTGTTTCCTAAGCAAGATCAATGGCGGAGGAACACATCCACGAGATATTGTGCGAAGCTACACTAAAAAATTCAGGGGGCACATTGGCTCTCTAAAGTGCTGTAAGGTGAAAGTCTTTCCTTTCGCTCTGGTTTGAATTGATTTGTTTATTTTTTTTATTTTTTGTCGTCATTGAAGGGAGGAAGATGGGAGTGAACGAAGACACCGTATTCACTAGACAAGCCTTTGTTCGTTCCAAACCATCGAGCTGGCATGGCGTAGTTATTAGCGTACTCGTCTCGCACTCCCGAGTCCCTGGTTCGATTCCCCAAATTGACCAATTTCTACTCGGTTTTATTTATTTATTTATTTTACTTGGAGCATCACTATGCCATCCCTTTAATTGGTTGCATGGTTACTACCCAAAGTACAATTGGCCCCGTTTGAAATTCGCGCTCTTTGACGTCACGACCAATAGCCGCCGCGGTGGCTCAGTGGTTATGGTGCTCGGCTGCTGACCCGAAAAACGCGGGTTCAATCCCGGCCGCGGCGGTTTAATTTCTTTGGAGGAGAAATTCTAGAGGCCCGTGTACTGGGCGATGTCAGTGCACGTTAAAGAACCCCAGGCGGTCGAAATTTCTGCAGCCCTCCACTACGGCGTCTCTCATGGCCTTAGTCGCTTTGGGACTTTAAACCCCATAACCCAAACCCATTTCGACCAACTGAACAGCGTGACATTTCCATCGACAACTCCTGCTTGCAACGATGAGGCATTAAAGGCTTCCGCCTTTAAAAAAAAAGTAGTATAAAGGAAGTAAGCTCCTCTAGCGCACAGTGTTTTATAAAATTGAGCGCGATAGAGGACAGCTTACTCCCGTTATACACCTATATCGGCGTATTAGTGTTTGTACTCCGTCTCATACATAGCAGGCAACGCTGTGAAAGCTAGCGCGCCTGTTCGCGCAGGCCAAGTCCGCACGCAAAAAGTAGTTCGCCGTATGACCAAAGCGAACACAAACAAATTTCGTAGCCACAAATCTTAAAGTGCCGTGACTGGCACCTCCTAGATTTCGTTTTACCTCTTGCCACATTTTCGTCCTGCGACTCGTTGAGATTTCAAGAAGCAAAAAGTACACGTGGTGGTATGATACGCGGTTGTTAGGGCGAATCGCTTCTACTAAATCCACACCCAAAAAGTAGTTCACACTCCGTGAAAATTATGGCCAGAGAGCCCGAACACTGAGCGCCTCAGAGCTTCGACCGTAATTTTCAATCCTACTACATCGTTTTATACCGCTCTTTGTATTCGTCCAAACAATGACCGGAGTTTCGAGAAGAATGATACGTGGCGGAGTAATTTAGTTGCGCGGACGCACTACTTCAGCAACCTCCGCAGCGTTGCCTGCAATGTATGAAACGGAGTATAGAGTGTAGGCAAGAACTATAGAATGGCAAGGACATGTAAGGCTCATGGAAGGTATCGGGCATGCAAGGTACCGTAACCGGTATGATTCATAATATGAAGCGGTTTCATTCACCAAGACAGTAACCCTTCTATTACGGCCGCAATACTTAAGGCGAAATGTCTGGCCTCCCTTTGGCGTCGTCAGAGATGCCAGCGCCAGAATGGCCATGGGCTCCAGCGACGTTGCGTCGAAGATGATGATGATGATAATGCGGCAGTTATCACATATAAACGTGTTCTGGCGTCCCAGATGAGGTCTGCATCTAGCGCGCTGTAATTG
This sequence comes from Amblyomma mixtum, assembly GCF_055824585.1. NCBI lineage: Eukaryota > Metazoa > Arthropoda > Arachnida > Ixodida > Ixodidae > Amblyomma > Amblyomma mixtum. The sequence continues at coordinate 44,501,983 of NC_143019.1, read as the reverse complement.
TGACGGATAGGTTACCTCAGCGTGCGTGTCGGTTGCACGAGCTAAGGAGTTCCTGGATGGCGTCATCACGCAAGCCTTCCGGCAAAGGCGAGAAAGTGATTTCGAGGGCGGGCTATTGCGGGTAATAGCATCTTGAGTAGCGAATTGATCCTCCCCAAATGGGAACCTAAGTGCAGACAGCTCGGGCTCTCTAATGACTGTTTTGTTTCTGCCAGACGTGCCGGAAAATGTCCACGCCCCGTTATTAGCAGCCATTTTTGCGCAGCAGACACCGACCGCTCTTGCTTCACGCGCCAGAATACGCAAAAAAACAAAAACAAAAAAAAAACAGTGCAAGCAGGCTCTCTTCCTCCTTTGAACGCGTGTTTCCATGATTTCCATTTTTTTTTTGTCATATATTTTATACTTCGCAGAAAAAGCATATCCCGTATTTTGCGCTCCCTACTCGGACCCTAACGCTTCCGCATAGTAATAAACTAAGACTGTGTTTACCTTGGGCGTCATCAGTTCTGGCACGTGATGTCGATCGATTCGAACGAGACGCTTCGGTAATGACTGTTAGCTCTGAGCAATGAAAAGCAGCGCTAACTGAAGGTTAGCGCCGCGTTAATTGACCATTTCAAAATCATAAATGGCCTCGTAGTTAGTGGGCGTTCCTCTGCACGAGTTATGATCGCAAAAAGCAAAAGTGGAGAAATAGATGGAGCTGCACGTTCATTAAACGGGCAGAAACTGCCTCCCCAATTTCCTGGCGCGTTATAGTATATCAAATGGTCCAATCCGACACGACTGCACTGAGCGAGATAATAAAAGGACGGAGTAAATGTAGGAAGTGCTAAAACGGGACTCAGAAAAACAGGAGTAAATGCAGGTGCAAAACGAAGAACGAGGCAAGAACTTGAGCGAATGACTTCATACTTGCAGGCAAGGGAAAGGGATCATTAGGCAGAAGCTCAGAGGATAGCGAGCTATTACCGAAGGTCTTTAGGATTCGCTACCTCTTTCGAAATCAAAGTTTCGCCGCTGATATATGGCAAACTGACCGCCGTTGCTCAAACAAACATTCAATTTTCCAGGTTGCTTATAAATGCGTTCTATCTCTTGCATTCGAAGTTTCGTTAAGAAAGCCTTAAGCAAACTCGTGCTATCAAAAAATTAATTTATCAACCTTTCTTTCGTTCATGGACATTTTTGAAGCGTATATTCAAGCCAGAACAATTAGACTTTGTGGAGTTGTTGTCCAAGAAAAGAGCTTCAGTAAAAATATAGAGGTCGCATTCATTGTTCTTTAAAAATTAAATTTTTAGTACCGGACGCATAGTTTTTGTACTTAATGCCAAGCCGAGCTTATTCATAAAAGACAGCAGTTGAAATGCACCGTTCTTGGTTCACATCATGTAGCAGCTACGTAGTAAACAATCCGCAAAAAAAAAAGTGTGGGACTGTGAAGTCAGCGAAATAAACATGCAGTCGAGAGACGTGTGCAAGCGGCTTCAGAGACCGCCGAACAAAGGGAACGGCGACTCGAATCGCGACCAGCAGCTCAGGCGGCCTATCGCAAGAGGGAAGCCGAGGAACGACTCCAATAGCGTTCGGGTGCAACTCGAATTTTGTTGCGAAAGCAACACTACGCGAGTCGCCGAGCCATTTCGCGGAGCTGACAAAAGGCCTTACTGCGCATGCGCGAGGAGCAGTGACGTCACACGGCGCACAGCTTCCGCGCCGCCGCCATCGCTGCGCGGGTGACTCAGAGGTTCCGCCGCCGCGCTCGCCAGTTGCGCATGCGCACTAGCGGCCCATAGCTAGCGTGTCGGGGCCGCCGCCGCTGCCGCGCGCTCTCCGTCGCCTCTCTCTCCTCGTTGCTTTCGCAGTCCTCTAGGTTTAACCAGAGTTAAACCACTGGCATTTTGTAAGCTTATAGCAAGGCAAACAGATATAAGCAAAGATAAAAAAGTGCTAACGTGCTAGCGCACCTAAGTCGCATTTAGCTGAACCAGGTAAATTGGTGGCTTTTTTTTTGTTCTCTAGCTTATAAAAGCTCCGCTTTTGGTGAGAGAGTCCTCTCTATCATTAGAATGCGGTACTATATCGACAGTGATCAACTTCTATACGTCCTGAGTGCCCCTTTAACAGTTCGCAACAGGCACAAAAAAAAATAAAAATAAAAAGGGAATGGATTAGGTTGGCAACTGCCTCACGTGAGGAAAACAGCCTGCTTGCTCCAGAAAGGAAAGGAAGGAAGGAAGGAAAAACTTTATTTTACTCTAGTCCTTTTTCCTGCGGTTTGGGAGCATCTTCAGAGACGTTTTCTCCTTGATTTTACCCCCAGGAGTCTTCTCTGTCGAAGAAAGGAAAGTAGAGGTACAGATCATAGCGAAAAGAAAGAACCAAGGAGGTAGACGGAAGATTAAAAAAAGAAAATGACAAACAGGAGTAGCGCCTCTGGGTTCTTCCTGCAACAGCATGCATGAGGGCGGGCTACTTCTTGCTTTATTTACTTTTTCTTTTTGTGCCAAAGACATTGCTCTCATTTCCTTCAACGCGGGTTCCCTGAACATCTCAGCGCAGCAATTTAGCAATTTCCTTCTCGGGGGCGTTAATCCCCGACGCGGTGGTAGGCGCTACTCTCAGAACAAGGCACGGCTTTTCAACTCGCGTCTCGGAACAAAGAAAGCTGTTGCTCGCAAGTCGCGAGGAGGATAAGTGTCGAAAGGGGGGGGGGGGGGGGGCAATGTGGACGAATACAGGGCGGCAGAACGCGAAATCGGCGCCTACACGGTGTGAGTTTCGCGTAATCGCTATAGCCGTGGGAAGGCGTGCCAAAACCGCAGCTGGCCGGGTGGTCGCAAGAGACGCCTATTTTCACTCTCTCCCTCTTTCTCTCTCTCTCTCTCTCTCTGCACTCCCTCCTTTATTGTCGCTTACCGGCCTCGAATACGCTGCGTTGCATGGAGCTTTGAAGTGCCGGCGTCATCTCCGCTCGGCCCCCAGGAGTCGCCGTGCGTGGCGTAGGCCGATCGCGGAAGTCGACGATGCGTGCCGACTTGGAGGAAGGCGAGTTAGGAGGCCCGGTTGGGTGCTGTCACTGCCTGTATGCGGTGACGACAATTCAGCGTGTCGTGCTTCTTCCAGCCGAGCCTTGAGACCCCTTCGCTAGCGCTACGCGAGTATGTGCGCTTTTGGTAACAGGCTAGTGAAGGGACATGCCGGCACCCGTGAGCGCCTCCGGCAACGTCTTCTGTGTTCCAGTTCGGACAATCGACGCTGAGACATAGAAGACACGTGAGACGAGAAGAAACAGGCACAGGTGTATGAAATGAGACACCGGGCTGATCCACTTGCTGAAACTTTAAATTCGTTGCTATTACGCGCCCTAAACACACTCTGCTAGTGCAGCTTTAGCTGCGACACTGCACTTGGCAAGGACACAGAACATTGAGAATCATTATTGGTCAAATGTGTAGGGGAATCCCCCAAGGTGGAGTAGATTTGTGATAAGGGAGCAATTACTCATTGACTGGGCCTGTGTGGATATCAATTTGTAATTACTCCCTTATCAGTGAGAGAATCATGAGACAAAAGCACGATGGACAGCTAATTCCCATTAGCTCTGACAATTCCATAGCGTAGGAATTTTGTTGTCGCGAGATAAACCTCGAGACAACCACACGTACCATGCAAGACGAGAGGGGGATTTTCTTCTCTGCATTTCGCCGACAACCAACCGTGGCATGTGGCAAAGTGTGACACCACCTAAAAGTGTTGGGACGTGGTGCACTTATACTATCGCATAAAACTCGGAGATGGTGTGTTCTAGAGGTGTGAGAGAGCCTGGTGTAATTAACCGTTCTCACCAAAATCTTGCAATTCTATATAGGGTCAGTGTGCAACCGTGGCGACTGGTTGAATGGCCAGGGGACGCGTCAGTTACCAAGCCGTTTCAAGAAGTGTTTTCCCTCTCGCGGGGCACGAACCTATCAGTAAAAGCTTTGAAGTCGCTTTCATTCGTCCTGCAGACAAGAGTAAGAAGATGATAAGCTCATAAGAGCACGCGTTCGGAAAAAACAACCACCACAAAAGCCAAGCGCAGCATAGGAAAGTTTAATTTTTTTGTTTAGTGTCACGTTCATTAGGATGGCAATTCATTACATAATTATTTATGGCTAACATAGTCTTATAAAACGCGGAAGAAAGGACAACCACGCCAGTGGTCACCTCCGAATCCATAATGATGGACGCAACTAATTTCCCACCCATATCAACACCATGCCAAAATAAGGATTTACATTCCGTTAGCGTTGCTTACTTTCTGTGACTACTGGTATCTTTCGTGTGTGTTTAATTCATGCCGAGTGTGACTTGTACGTAGTTTCACGCGAACCCTGTTCCTAACCTAAGCCAAAGAACTGTCGAGCTCTTCAAAGGAAAACCCGCCCCGGTGGCTCAGTGGTTGTGGTGCTCGGCTGCTGACCCGAAAGACGTGGGTTCGATCCCGGCCACGGCGGCTGAATTTCGATGGAGGCGAAATTCTAGAGCCCCGTGTACTGTGCGATGTCAGTGCACGTTAAGGAACCCCAGGTGGTCGAAATTTCCGGAGCCCTTCACTAGGGCGTCCCTCATAGCCTGAGTCCCTTTGGGACGTTAAACCCCAATAAATCAGATCAAATCAAATCAAATCAAATCAAATCTTCAAAAGACAGGCTGTCTGTTACACTTGCTCCTGACGTAATGCTGGGTGTGAGCTCTTGGATGTTCCAGCAGACTTTGCTACTCGGCACGTGAATTCGAACGTGAAGGTTGCCCCAACCCTGCAGAAGAATAATGCCATGAATGCGACTCGAAGACTTCAACAAGTAAATTGCCTTTTAAAGACTGTCCTCGCTAAAGTAACTGACTTCTGTCGATGTCGGTGGAACATTCCGCGTGCTTGGGCCACTTTTTGCGAGAGAAACGAGCCATAGCATTGTTCAAGAGCCGGTACGCTAAAGAGTTGACAGTGATATCTTGCAACACTTGGGTCGTCCAGAGGTCCGAGCCGGTGGCCGGTCATTCTGATAAGGACCTCCTCTCGGGTAGAGACGCCTGTCTGGGCATCGCGAAGGGGTTGCGAAAAAGACTTCGCGACCAGCACACACCCTCACGCTTCTATCATGGCGCACTTGCCAAGGTCCACTGGGTGCGGACAGAAACTTTGAGGATGACGCGTGCATCGGTCGAGAATAAAAAACCGCTCCGCCACTTGTGACAGATGAAGTCGTGATTGCGAGAGACGCGAATGTTTCATCTTTCTCTCGTTGGGAGCTTGCTGATCGCTAGTCTACTCTGAAAAGCCTGTCTTCCCTCTGTGGCGTTATAAGACTTCAAAATGATTTGAGTCAGGAACTTTTGTGGAGACTGTAGCTGCCTCAGTGCGACGGGGCATTAATGCTTGTAAAGTTGGGGCTGGTTTTCGACGGCGGCGACGTTTGCTGCCACCGCTCACTGAATAACGAACTGACGTGACGGAATTCAATCCGAGCTCCTCGACGCCAGCGTTCGGAGCGGCGGCGATGGCGAAGGCGGTGGAGGGTAAAACTTTCGCTTGCCAACCTCAAGATTAATGGAAACCGGCCTGTTCGTGAAAGCGGAAATTTTTTCTTCGCCCCACCAAAGTTGGCCGAGCGAGCAGCGAATGTTGGGATCGATTGTTGGTCCGCGCTGCGGTTTTGCGAACGCCTTTTTCGTTTCTTGTCTCTGTTTTGCTAGCCATGTATTGACAAATACAGTCGAACATCGTTATAACAAAACGGTTTATAACGAAATAATGGATATAACGAACAAATGACGATTCCCCTTGGAAGCTCGTTTAACACGGGCTATAACGAAGCTATATAGCGAAGTAATCGTTTTGCCTCTTCAACTTCGTCATAACTAGGTTCAGCTATATCGAAGAAGTTTTCGCAGCATATTTTCGGCTTACTGAGACCAATTCCTTTGTTTCCGCACCCAATGCTTCTTTTTTTTTTGTCGCATAAATTATTTATAAGCCGGCATCGACCATACTGTGCAGTGCGTTCAAACTCGTCGAGAATCTCGCTGTTCTTGTTTAGTTTCTCCCTAAAGACGACGGTCATCGGTATTCAGAAAATACAGCGAAGAAAAGCTCCTACTGTTGGCCGAGCAAGGGATCGAACCTTCATCCCTTGCACCCAGAGAGGTGGGAGCCCATCAGCGCCAGCCCAGCACGTGCTCGGAAGAGCAGGTGTCGCTCCATAAAAAAAAAAAAAAAAAATCATGCTCCAGGCAAAAGTTACCTAAACTTGTAAATTGGTTTTTTGAGGAAATGAAATGGCCCAGTATCTGTCTCACATATATCGGCGGACACCTGAACCGCGCCGTAAGGGAAGGGAGGAAGGTGGGAGTGAAAGAAGAAAGAGAGAAAGAGGTGCCGTAGTGGAGGTCTCCGGAATAATTTCGACCACCTGGGGATCTTTAACGTGCACTGATATCGCACAGCACACGGGCGCCTCTTGCGTTTCGCCTCCATCGAAACGCGGCCGCCGCGGTCGGGTTCGAACCCGGGTACTCCGGCTCGGTAGACGAGCGCCTTACCACTGAGCCACCGCGGCGGGTAGTAATTGGATTGCTTTAGTGTTTGCCTAACCCGCCGTATTTCGCCATACCCCACCTTTCTTTTTAATAAACGGAAAGAAACGGAGGAACCGAGGGAAGAAAGAATACTTCTGGAACGTAGCAAGTGAAAGAGTTATAGTGGGCTGTGTGTTCTTCCCCTACCATTTCTAGCTATCAATGAAGAAACTGCTTGCAAGTTTAGCCAAAAGAAAAAAAGAAGAAGATTTTTATTCGGTGGTATAAATTTTACGCCAATGAATATACAGACGGAGGTCCCAGAACACGAAGGCTGTATCGCAAACTCTTATCGGGAGATATAAGAATTCAAGCGCAGTCAAGAAAACAACAGAAGCAGTTCACAGAGGGAGGACCGAAAAATCATAATGAACAGAAATAAGAAAACCAAGACCCGAATAACACGCGTTATCAACTGTAAGCGAAAAAAAAAAAACGTAAAGGTCATAAGATGTGAGCGCAGTTTGTTTCGTGGGGGTTTAACGTCCTAAAGCGACTCAGGCTATGAGGGACGCCGTAGCGAAGGGATCCGAAAATTTCGACCACCTGGGGTTCTTTAACGTGCACTGACATCGCACAGTACACGGGCCTCTAGAGTTTCTCCTCTAAAGAAATTCAACCGCCGCGGCCCGGTTCGAACCCACGTCTTCCGGGTCAGCAGCCGAGCGCCATAACCACTGAGCCACCGCGGCGGCTGAATGAAGCTTACGCTTGAATATACTCAAAGATGCCGAATGTTTATTGTCAGTAGGCAGCTGGTTCCAAACTAAAAATGCAGAAAAAATATTGGTTTGACTGCGATAATTAGTTCGCACTTTTGGAAGCAAATATTTGTTCGGGGCAAATCTTGTTGAATTGTTGTTAATGATCTCGCAGATGTCAAACAAAATGATTGGAAAATATTATTTATAGCTTTAAAAAGAACGGTTAAAAGTTTGAATTTCATCAGGGAGCGAATTAGCAATATGCGATGCTCATAAGGAACAAAGAATATGTTCTGCAGTTGAAGAGTCAATTCAATCCCTATGATCATCGCCGCTCGATCTCTCTAATCTAAGCAACAGGGAGCATCGTGGAAAGAAAACGAGAAATATTCTTGCTCAGAAAAAAAAAAGAGAAACGCGCATTTTGAGAATGCTCGTGTTCGCGTACTCACAATCTAAGCTGTGTTGCTGCAGCCCCCCCCCCCCCCCCCCCTCACGCGCTGGATCTCGAACAGAAACTTTCCCGCGAGTGGCGCACTTCGGTGAAAGTCGTTGACGTGCGCTTGCTCACAGAGAAACTCTAAACACTGTTATAAAACGAAACGAAACTGTAACGTCCTCCTAGAACGAAGAGAAAAAAAAAATAAGAGCAGTCCGCTTGAGTGTGGATACGGAAATCCAGAACGAGAGAAACTTGCAAAGGGGACGCAAAACACAAGAGAGGGAATACGAGAATGGCGGTCAGCCCGAGAGTATTTCTCAGCGAAAAAAACGGTGTTCGCCGCTGCGGAACGCTGACTTCGGCTTCCGAGCACGAGTGGCGCGACGTTGGCAGCGGGCGTTGCTCGCGTAAGCGTCGCGCTGCGTGCAGTAATCACGCTTTCCCCCCGTAGCCGGCCTGAGGCAGCTGTACGCGGCCAGCTAGCTGCTTCGCGGCCGTTTGCGGCTGCTGCGACTGGCGTTGCTACTGCCTGCGGGTCTGCCGCATGCAGTGTGCTTCTGAAGTGAGATTGTAAGCCGCGCGCAACTTACGCACGCGTGTCGTGATTCTTTCATGCACGGACGAATTGGCGCACGTGGGGCCGCTGGTGTTTCGCTCTCTCGAGTGTTGAGCTACGTGCCAAGCGCGAAGGGCCACTGATTCGTTTGCGCGGCATGAAATCGATTTAGCCATCGCTCTCCGTAACATTCGAACGCGCCTAACCTAAATCAAAGGCAGTGAATGGAATTCGAAGAATGCAAAACAAGTTACCAAGGGGCCAATGAAATCCAAGACAATGGCGTCTTCCTGTGCAGTTAGACATAAACGGCATCTTTAGTGGCAATGTCTATTGGGGCGAAAAGAGACTCTCAGTAGCTATCCGTCACCGAGTTCGATAACAATTCGATTCCCAGCCGTGGTAGCCGCATTTATGTCGGTGAGAAATGCAAAAACGCCGTTCTACTTTTGAGGCGCAGTAAAGAACCGCTGATGGTCGAAATGAGTTCGGAGCCCTCCAATACACCGTGCCTCGTAGCCCACAGTGCAGCTTTGGCCCATAAAAGCATATAAATAGCAAATGAATATGCCAAAATCCGGTTCTATTTGGTTGCCGGCCAAATCATTTACAAAGCGAATTCCGGCATTCGTCATGGCTAGTCGTCAGGCATGCTGATTTGGTCTGAGGTAGCGAAAGTCTTGAGCAATCGGGTAAAAAGGATAAATGTTTCCAAGGCAAGTTTGTCCGCATTGGTACAAGAGCCAGACAGACTGTGTAGCCTCTGAGATTGCACTGGATTTCTTGCGGCCCTGAAGTTTGTGATCTCGGAGGCCATGCCCATCAGATGGTATTTCACATTGACGCCGCTGCGCGGAAGCACGTGCTAGCAATTCAGAAGCGGTGAATTCGAAGTGCTTATGTGGAAGTTGCTGCTTATATTGCGTTGGGCGACCATTAGGAATGGAAAGCAGAATTAACTGTACTGCTCTGGGTAGACACCTGAAATCCATCGTGAAGTAAGGGATCTGGAGGAGGGCTGAAAGTAATAAAAAACAAATAAGTGTCCATAGCTTAGTTCCGTGGTAGAGGGCTCGGCAGTAATTTCTGACACTTGTGGTTCCTTCACGTGCACCGACATCGCACAGCACACGCGTGTGCTTATATATCACCCACCTCGAAATGAGACGCTGAACCACCGCGATGGGAGCTGTTGTTGGTTAGATGACGAAAGCATATACAACAATTCTGGACAACAACATTTTTCATCAGGATAGAGTTTATGAACGCCACTTTTTCAAGAATTTATGATTTCACTATAAAAACAATATATCCGCAGATGTCCCGCGAGGAGGCTTCCATTTTCTTGCTATTAAAGCTTCTGCTATCGTCGTAAAACATTCCATATTGGTTTTCTAGGCAGTCTTAACTGCTCGATTCTAGCTATGGAAAATTTTTTTTAAAATAGACTAAATTTACTGCGCAGCGAAAGAATGGACAATTACCTTAAATATAGTAGCTTACAGCAGTGCAATATTCTTTTTTTTTTGTCCAAGAATGCCAGGCATGTGAATGCGCCTTCGGATTTGTTTCTCTGAAATACCTCTCTAGAATATTATCTTTGGATATGTGCTCTCTAGTGTCTCTACACAAGCGATACTGTGTTGCATACTGGCGTATATTTGTAAATTTTAGTCCACCAATTTCATTCGTTGGAACCGACATTGTTTTTCTGTGTGTTTTTTGCAGCACACGACTAGCGGTCCCTGCACGTGTCGGTGTGTAAATACGTTCGCACGAGTTGTTACCACACTGGCGACTCCGGACATGTCCTGCACTGTGCACGGCACGTAGCATTGTGTCTACCCCGGAATGGCCCACGTCCCTGCCGAGATGTGAGAGGCGTTACTCCACATCGTGTCCCCATCTTCACCACAGACTCTGTGGATGGAGCCAGCGCTTTCTTTTATGTGTTCTGGAGCCGCTTGTAGCTTGTTTATGTTAAAAGGGGAATTGGTTTCAGTATTGTTAGCATACTGCATAGGCCCGGTTACTAAAACACTAACTATGAAAGTATTTCTATCCTTAGACGTAATTGCCAACTTGATAAGATTAATCACTGTTGATGTTTCTGTTGTTATAAACGTCCCTTGGTAAAGACGTTATGTCGCCATTTTGGGAAAAACAGCAAGCGCTGCCTGTGTCGCTTCTCGACATCATGTCATCAACAAAGCAGACTGAGAGAGGTAAAGACCTTCCAAATAAATACACATGAGTAATACTAAACAACACCGTTGAGTAAAAGGGGCCGCAAATCTCTGGCGTACTGACTTCCTTTGCGCCTCCGCCACAACGCCAGTACAGACGCGCACTGTGCCGGAACCAACTTTTCCTCGGGGCCTGCCTCTGTGATGAGGTATATCTGATCACTGTCACTCATCGCCTGTCCGTCCCGCAGAGATGGCAGGGCCCTCGATCCTGCGCCTATCGATCGAGCGCCTGGCTCTGTGCGTGTCTGTGCTGGCGGACATGTGATCATGGTCGGGCGCCGAAGAACTGAAACATTGGTGATGGCGGTTGATGAGAGAAGAATGGCGTTGTATGCCACTCGCTCCCGTTGCTGTTCGTTCGTACAAGGACGCCCATGCGTGCCTCACTCGTTGATTGATACAGCGCTATACGGAGTGGCAGTAGCGCTATATATGTGCATGACACTCTTTGCCGCATGTGGCTTTCCTTCACTCCCCCCCCCCCCCGCAGGGCCGCCGTCGTAGACGATGGGTAGCCTAGCCGTCTTAACCGTGCTACTGCTGATTTCGACCCACGGCACTGTGTGGACATGCCTGGTTACTGACTAGTACTATTGTTACCCGCTGTGGGGCGCTCAGTCACTGCAGTGTCAGTGTATATGACACTTAAATGTGGTGGCTGGTCATTTGGGCACTATGCTACGGCTGTGCGCCTCGGCGAGGAGCTAACGTTGCTCAGGGCTGTCACACCTTGAAGCCATGATTTTGTGGCAATAGTCAGCCATCTATGAATGCAAATGTAGGGGCCCATGGATAACGGACGTTACCAATTAAGGGGACAACTTATTTGTCTAGTGCACTCTGAGGTTCATCCGAGATACAAAGTCTAGCTGGCGTGCAGCTCAGCTGATCCCTCAGGGCAAGATTCGCCTTTCAGCAATCTCTGAAAGCAGGTTCATGCAACCGTGCGCTTAAAGTTTTCTGAGAGGTGTATTCTTCGGAACCTTTTGCAATGCAGAATGATTCACGCTTAACGTTCTCAATGTTGTTAGACTGATTTTTTATGACGACGTGGAAATCGTAGCCACACATTATGCGGGAGACAAGAAAGGCTGTAACAGGTTGGCATGTCTCCGTTTACCATTTAGCCCACTGAAGGCAGGCCACTCTATTAGTAAGGCACAAGTGAGTCTTTCATTGGAACCTTACTTTGGTGACCTGTGCTGTGCCCTTTTCTGTCCAGGTCAAGATACGCTCTGAGAATTAGTATGGAAGATTGCCGTGGAATGAGTGCGTCGGACATGGATACCTTGATTAGATGTCGGACTGCTTCGTCCTGTCTACGTCTGTAGACGTATCATCGTTCAATATGCACACTTCTTTTTGTTTTCTTGTATTCTCTTATCTGCTCTTTGCTTCGTTGAACAGTTTTGTTTCTTTTCTATGTTCTATACAGACTTCCATGTGTTCATAAACACTTTCTTGGCCCATCTTGTTTTCTGAAGATTCCGCGTAAAGCGTTTTAATACCTTTAAATAAAGGAGCTGTGGTGGCTTAGTTCTTCACTGAAAAAATGTCCCAATAGACCCGTTATACGAGACGGGTTTGAGAAAATTGAGCAATTTAGTGTCTAATTTTGACTCTCCAAATTTCCACAAGCTTAACATCAGCAAAGAAAGGGTTTGAGAAAATTGAGCAATTTAGTGTCTAGTTTTCCCTCTCCAAATTTCCACAAGCTTAAAATCATAAAATAAAGGGTTGTAGGCATGACACGCCAAGCCTCCGGATTATTTTATAAATATTTCACAATATCTTCGCGAACCACTGCTGTCTTGCTAATACAGTCGGCCATATGCTTTCCAAGGGTCTCACCTTAAGTATGCGAGGTTAAAAGGGCAAGGATCTTAATAGTGCTGATGAATTCGCAGATGTCGAGTTTTCCCTTCTCCCACGCGTTCTCCCGCATTCGTGTAAACGAGGTGCAAGTGAAATCACTGGCCAGGAAGGCGACTAGAGGTCTTGTACTGGTTGTATGCCTATTTTTCAGCGCATGACTAATTAGCCATGTGGTCTTCCTTCTCAACCAAGTACGAGAAAGTGTGATGGGCCATTGATTTCTTCGTGGCATGATAACGCGCGAGATGAGCCAGTATACGAAAAACAAGTCAAGTCAACCTTCGTAATAATCAGGTGAGTCTGAGCCAGGCCGAGACAGCCCTGACGGTCCCACGGAGACCGGATACGACGCAAGGCATTTGTAACGACTCCGAGCGTCCGCTGCTCTTCATGCGAAAGCCAGTTTCGTTCTGCAAGAGCTAACACGGTCTATACACATGCACGAAGATAAGCGTTAGCGATATCCCATTGATGTGCCCTTGAAAGCAGCGTGGGCGCAAGCGTTCCTACGCGGATGGATAAAGTATAGCGGCATGACCTGCAGGCCTCAACGTAAGAAGGTACTTACATATAGTGTTTCACGGCACCTTTCCGCTTTATTGATTAGCGTGAGGAAGTACTTCGGATTCTTGTCTTTCCTGTGCAGACTGCCCCGTACGACCTTCGCGTATGTACTCCTATGTATGCTATTGCTATAGACCATGCCAGTTACTTAGCATATCGTTATCCCCCTCAGGAAAACCACTGCGTTTTGTTTTACGACCTTACCGATCATTTATGCGGAGCGGGTCGTTAAGAAAGGACGAGTGCTATATATGTTCTCTTCTACCGGGCATAACTAGCCAGTTCACCGGAGATGCGCCTCACACTTTCATGTAACCATGACACTGCAGGTCTCTGAGCGTATAGAATTATGCTAAGAAGTTTTCAAAAAATACATATATTAACATTGGGCTCAAGTTTCAAATTTCGTGTCCGGCACGACTTTGCGAAGGCAGATACGCGCGGCATCACTAAAGGGATACACATCTCAGCGGCAGTCTAAACAAACATCCAGTCAGTCCGCAAAAGCGGCACGCTGTACGCGGCCGTCCCAGACTACCGCATTCGTTCTGCTCGAGCCGATGGGCATGGAAAGTATATGCGTGAAGTGTTGCGCTATTGTGGTTAGAAAAAGTTTATTTAGCATTCCCAATGGGAATGAGCAGCGATCAGATGCAAGAATGACGAAACTACGGAACATTGAACAGTTTCCACGTCTGACCTGAGACCACGAGAACATCACAATAGTAGAACACAGAATGGGTCGCTTATAGGTTGTGCTAGCCTTTGCAGATAAACTGCATAGGACAAAGCCCTTCCAACGCTCCTGGGCTCTCCTTTAAGACCTGCATAAATACACAAGACGCTCCTTAAACGACGTTCAAAATTATCGTTTCCTTTTACTTGTAAGTGCTATTTCACGATATCGTTGATTTGAGCTGTGCCAACTTGCCAGGGTTTCAAATTATCACCTAAAACAGTGACGTTGCGATGACACATATGGCATCACAGAGGTGATTACCTACTTCAAACACTAGGGAGCAGCACCTATATACCTTCTAATTCCAGAAGCCTCCAGAGGAGGAATGCGGTGTTCTGTGGTCGTCCGCACAAGAATCGCTGGGAGGACGTCAGATGGCGCCACGGGCCGGTGACGTGTTAAATGAGGGGAGGTGGGCCGGCCGCGTAGCGACCAATCAGCGTATGCGCCCTGGCGGCATAAACATCTCCATCACCCGGCGCTTCGGATCGAACGCATATTTTTACTCAACTCACAAAATTTCGCCCGCTAGCTGTGTTGCTATGACTCAACAGACCGGCGTCGACATAGACGGAACCTTCTAACAAGAACAGCTGTCGATCGCCTTCAGGAGCGGCAGGCGAACTCCTGAACCACGGAAGATTGCCTACAGTGCGATCGCCTATGGCAACAATACAGGAGTCGGCATGCATGCATTCCTCCAGTGGAGTAGTGCTGGCAAAGCACAGACTAGGCCGCTACTTTTTTTTCATTGTCGACCGAAAAACTCCTGCGTTACGAAAGCATTCAATTTGCACTGTATATACGGCCGCATTACTAACATGCCGGTCAACACTCGTTCATTTCGTATGCACTGGAAAGCGCTGGGGGGAAGTGCCGCTCTAAAATAAAGTTCTTCCTCTCTTTTCCTGAGCGCTTTTCCTTGCTGTTCCTCCGCCACTCTGACTCCTCGCCTTGGCCCCAATGCAGCGCGGTCGCGTGCTCCTCTGCGTATCCGAAAACCAGCAGCGCACGTGCAGAATCTGATCGGCATTGGGACCACGGCGCCGACCAACGGCAGCGTTGCTTGCCGCCTCCTCATACCCCCCTGGCGTGGGCTGTTCCGAGGGCGCACGGCAACGCGGCATCAGGCAGCAGCAGCAGCAGCGTCGTGGCGTTTATACACGTACTATTGATCTTCCACGGTGGAAATAATACATGCGTTCCAGGTCGCTGGTCCCATTGATTTGCTGCGCGCCACTCGGCTTCTTTCGGCGAGCATGCCAGGTGGCGTGTGAAAGGAGTTCAATTGAACAGAGCCGCTGCACGTACTCGCAGTCGTGGTAGGTTTGTCCGATACGCAGGGAAACGGACAGGGGTATCAGCGACGTTTTTGCCTTTCATTTTTCTGTGGCGTGTCGTGGCCGACGTGATGGCAGGGTGGGGCCCCGACCAGTTTGAGAACATGCGGTGGAGTCGTTCTCTCTGGAGTGTCGTGGTCTAGTTACTTTAAAAATGCACGCTCGTAGCTGAGATGGCTTGGACTGACTCGATCGCTCTTGACTATCGCGTTACTATGCAAATGCACGAAGTGCCTCCTGTTGTCTATTGGTGCTTCGAGGAAACAGCAAGGCTTGAAAGAAGCGAATCTGTCACAGCAAGAATTGACCAGGGAGACGTGACTGTTTTGTGAGTTCCACTAAAATTTAAAGAACTTCGTAGGTCCTCTTCATTTTAACGCCACAAGACAACTTTTTTATACATGAAGCCATATCGAATTTCACTCCTGACCCCGTACTTTCAAGATCTATCTAAAAAGTGTACATCACGTCATGTCGTGCACAGATGCCGCATTGCCAAAGGTTCTTGTCCCTAGTTAAGCAAAGGTAGCTTTTTGTGTGCGTTTATATAGGCACTTAATGCTAATCTCCCATCCGCTCTACGATTTACCTCAGGCCCTGGTTGAACGGCTGACCTTAGTCACAGCACCGCTTTACCAAACATAAGCCCTGGCCCAATTATTCATTTCGAAATACTTCTTTAGTTCTCCAAACCCGCTGCAACCCCACAGTGTTCTGTGTTTCGTTATCGCAAACTCTGTTCTGCCCTAGTGGTCTCTTCGGGCTTTTGCATATTGTCTTCGGTAACGCATGCACTGAGATACGTATTTGTTTGCTCCTGCCCTGGGTATCTGATGGACTTGTATTGTGTAAACCTTATGAGTGTTGTCATTGAATATCGGAAGAGCAAAATTCCGGGCTAGTTGGTAATGCATAATGTATTTCTCGCGCTGTTTCTTCCTTTCAAATGCATTGAATATCATCAAACCTGGATTTTTTGCGCTGCAACATCTCCTTCGACTGCACAAATGTTTACAAGCGACTGCAAACCTTCTTGATAATCAGCTTTGAGTACAATGCCGTCTGAATACATTAAACCCGGCAGCCACTGCTGCATGTCTGATCCACCTAATTTATACAAGAGATTATATTCTAAATCACTTTCTTGTTGACCCTTTTTCCATATTTCTCGTATAAACACCAGCGGTGGTATCGAACAACCCTTGCTAAATCTTTAGAGGACATTAACTGCCGCTCCATTACTTGCCTCTTCCCATGTATGACTTTTGGTAAATTTCATGCGGTAATTTTATAATTCAAAGGTCGATACTTTCAACCCTCGGTGCGTTTAACAGGAATTACTATTTACGCTTTCTTGCACACCGGTGATGTCCAGTATGTTCAAATGCTGAGGCTTGTTCTCCACCGTAGCCATCTCATTACAATATGTACGCACAAACAGGATATTATCCAAGCCCCTGGTTCTTCTGAATGCATTCTAAAGTTCTCCTAAACTATTATAGGATATTTCTGACCATTTCTAAATTTTAATGTTACTGCGACGTTTTCGTAATGGTTCTGTAGGGCTTGGTAGTAGAGTATCCCCTTTGCCTTTATAGATCAAATTAATTCTACTCTCTCGGCAGCTGTCTGCAATTCCCTCAGTTGTTGTGAGGGTTTTCAATGTTTTCATCAATTTGTTTTATTACAGCTTGGACCAGTTCATTAATTAGTTTGATCTTTGGTTCGCCTCTCCCGTCTCTTGTACTTATAAGAATATTCACCGCCACCATTTTCTACTTAGGACTGTTCATATCTGAACTCATCCGAGGGCTCGGGATCAATTTTAGCCCCCTGGTGTCCTTTAGTAGTGCGCACCAGAATCTCACTACACGAGAATTTTTTACATTTCACCTCCACCACGGCGAGTCGAGATCTACGACCTCGCTCTTGAAAGCACAGCTTTACGCCCACATAGCCCCCATGGCGGATGAAGCATAGCACGTGAGACCGGCTTAAGTCGCCCTTATCGGTACAGTTCATCATCGACGTGATAATTCTTTATTGGTCTCATATAGACACCACTCAAGACAGAATCCACCCAACAAAGGATGATGTGGCTACAATTAACACCCTCTGAAACTTTGCAGCTCTAGCTCATCTCAACCAATGTTCTAAAGAAGAAGAGTTCTACGAAAATCGTAACACTCAAGACATTTATCCATGATCGTTCTCCTGCACCCCAAGTCTTAGCTTGGCCTGCACTTCTCTAAAATAAAGTTTATGGATTCGTTGCTATTAAGAACTGGTGCACGGAGCGTCCGTCATATAAAAACACGGCGCTGATACTAGCACGCCACATAATTCTTGTCTAAACTAAGCAGAAATAGAAGTTAGACTGTCTCGTTAGTGTACCGCGTTCTAATCACAAATAGACCACACTCAACAAAAACGAGGCTTTTATAAGCTAGAAGTTGTCAAGAGTCCAAATACGTGTGTCGGCATCACCAGTTGTTTTCTCAAGTAAAATGCGTAACAATGGTTTTCGAGGACGGGAAATGGCGCAGTATCTGTCTCACATATCTCGGCGGACACCTGAACCGCGCCGTAAGGGAAGGGAGGAAGGTAGGAGTGAAAGAAGAAAGAGAGAAAGAGGTGCCGTAGTGGAGGTCTCCGGAATAATTTCGACCACCTGCGAATCTTTAACGACCAGCCGCGGTGGCTCAGTGGTAAGGCGCTCGTCTACCGAGCCGGAGAACCAGGGTTCGAACCCGACCGCGGCGGCCGCGTTTCGATGTAGGCGAAACGCAAGAGGCGCCCGTGTGCTGTGCGATGTCAGTGCACGTTAAAGATCCCCAGGTGGTCGAAATTATTCCGGAGACCTCCACTGCGGCACCCCTTTCTCTCTTTCTTCTTTCACTCCTACCTTCCTCCCTTCCCTTACGGCGCGGTTCAGGTGTCCGCCGATATATGTGAGACAGATACTGCGCCATTTCCTTTCCTCAAAAACCAATTTATTTACCAATTATCTTTAATGTGCACTGACATCGCACAGCACACGTGCGCCTCTTGCGTTTCGCCTCCATCGAAACGCGCTTAGATCCGCGCAAAAATCGATGAAATCCATGCGCCGACATCGATTTTTGCGTGGATCTAAGCGTCTGCTTCAGGCGTAGGAGACTCCCGATGTATACCACTGCCCAGCCATTCCAGACGTCAGTGCCCATTCTTCCACTAGCGGAGGGAGGAAAGCCGATAGGAGTGTCGTACCGTTGTCATGGCAACGGTATGCAACGGAAAAAAACTTCAGCCCCAAGTGGGATTCGAACTACCACCGAACTACCGCTCTGCTTGCATGTGCAAGAATTAATAATTTTTAAACATCAGTTCTCCTCCAGCCACCAGTTTCAATCGATTAGTGGGAATATTTTGGAATCCAATTTCCCCGCCGATAAATGAGTCTTTTGCTACCGGACAAACGTCAGCTTAGCCAAGATGGACTAGAGAATCAATTTTTACTGAGAATAATAATTGGATGTAGTTTTCTTCACTCACAGTTTAAGGTCCCTCTACCATGGGAAAGCAGCGCCATTTTATCTTGATGCCGCCGTCCTCGATGTTTTTACAGAGGCTGTACTTTCACTCTCGTCCGCATCTGTTATTGACCCCTTGCCTGAGGTTCTCAGGTTTTCAAAACAAGCTTGACAGCTCATTAGGCTGATACATGAAGTCATCCGTGCACCTCTCTTAATAATCTCACACAGGAGACAGCTACTGAGTTGTGTATCCCCCTTCTAATTATCTTCCCGTTCCCATGTTAAGACGGCCACTCATATTCAATGACACCCACCCCGCCTTTTTCCCGCTTACAAAGGTCATGCATCACGCGGCTAGTGGTGGTTTTTATTTTAACACGATAGCGTTAAATAGCTCGTGTCTCAGAAAGTCCGGTGTCGTAGCCTGCATCGTTGACCGTGAGAGAAAAATCCCCGAAATATACCCAGAGAAGCAACTTAGGAGGTAAGTGGGCCAGCTAGGTCACGTGACCTTTTGACGTCATCACAACCTGCTCAACGGATTGTGAGCAAACTGTGCACCCTGGCAGGCGGTAGTTAAAGATTGGTCGCGAGAGGTTGCGGGGAAGAGCAACGTGCATTGCGCAAGCCCCACCAGTGGCAGCACCTGCCATCGTAGGGCAGTGGCGCATTGCTTAACCGCTTCACAAATGGGCCAGGAATGGTATGAGGACTCCCAGAGATCTATGAATGTAAAGTAGAGAATGCCCAAATTCTGCATAAATGGGCAGTAAACATATTAGCTAACGCGTCGTACCCTTAAGCCGGAGCTAAAGAATCCCCTCAAATATTTACTTCGGTAAATGGCCCCGCCGCGGTGGCTCAGTGGTTACGGCGCTCGGCTGCTGGCCCGAAAGACGCGGGTTCGATCCCGGCCGCGACGGCTAAATTTCGATGGAGGTGAAATTCTGGAGGCCTGTGTACTGTGCGATGTCAGTGCACGTTAAAGAACCCCGGGTGGTCGAAATTTCCGGAGCCCTTCACTACGGCGTCCCTCATAGCCTGAGTTGCTTTGGGACGTTAAACCCCAATAAACCAAATTTCGGTAAAAGGTGCAAACTTTTTCGCATCCCCAAGGCGCAGTTACGTCGAGGCGAACTGCACGGGTGATTGTACGAATGATTAACCCATGAGTTCGATTAAACTCTGCATCAAGGAAAGATCAAGTAGAGGAAAGGCGCGTTTCTTAGAGGCTCCGAAAAGTTTCGACCCTTACCTGGGGCAATCGCAAGCAATAATGAGCAAGGAGGTTCGTAGGGGAAGCCAGCAAGAAAGGAGAAATTTCTCTACTTTCTCAGTAAAAAGGGACTTTATCCTCGAGATAACAGCAGCCCCGCCGATGCCGAAGGGATTTTTCGTTTAAAAAAATGGAAGAAACAACGCATAACGAAAGGTAAAAGGGATGGCGGTACGGGCTCCCGGTCTCTGCAAGGAGAACGCCGCTGGCCGTTGCACAGCGGCGGCAATTTTCCCCGCGTCAACTTCCCTTTACAAATAGGGAGCGGGATTCGCCCTGACGTTTCAACTTCTCCCCCGGACGGGAAAAGAGGCGGCGACGTTCGAAGGAGCTTGTAGCGCGCTCTTCCCCACTCGGAAGAGCAACGACGACGATCTGGCGCCGTCGCTGTCGGCACAAAGCAAAGTGGGGCGGCAAGACAGCCACGGCGTCTTCTCTCGAATGCGAGCGAGCACTCTTTGCTGCTTGGGTTCTGAGGTGCAGTGATGCGCGCGACGGAACAAATTGTGCCTTCAGAGCCACCCGTTTCCTTTTTTTTCCCCTTTTCTTCCTCTCTTCGTTTATTTTACTCCTCTACGGAGAAAGGCGGCTGGCGTTCTTACTTCTGCCATGTCATGGCATCCAAAGTTGATTCCATTAAACAACTTTCGCAGAACTATCGGACCGGGAAGAAATTGAGCCTTTTTCTTCTCTCCAATTGATCCGTTCACCTGGATGTGTTTAGATTGAGCGGCCGAGTTTTCTTCCCTTTTTTTCCCCCTCCATTTTCTCCCGTGCTGGTTCTTCATTTCTCGGACCTCGTTGTCTATTCTTTTTATTTTCATATTTTCGGGAGAAAAGGTTAAAGGAACTTTCTTTTTTTTTCCGATTTGATGCAATCGCTTCGAGCCAATCGAGCAGGCAGTGTTGTTTCGTAAGTCTGTGTGCAGCCGCGACCGCTGACTGTCGCAGCACTGTTCTGTCGCTAAAAATACTAACAACTTGGCGGCTGCGGAAAAAAAGCTGTAGGGGGAGCTGTCAGTTTCTTGCACACAGTGTACTCGCAAGACCAACGTTGTTTTTAGGGTGGACGATATACGTATTGACGCCGAAGCACTAGAGTAGCCAGATAAACGCAATTCATTGCGCTCTGTCTATCCTATCACTTCAGTATCAGCGCTTGTTCTTTTCACCTCCAACTGTTGACGAGGGCTCAAAGCGAACATGATTAATGAAGCTGAAAATCTGATTTCTAACGAGCATATGGTTCCTATAGGAACAGTATACGGTGTTCAGCGTATAATTATAAGAGAGAGACGCATGGTGCATCCCGTAATGTGTCTCTTCATTGTCGCAGTCCTTTAGTGATGACGTATATCACTTCCTTTTGCGGCACTGGAAATGAGTGCGGTTCTTTGCACAGCAATCATTCGTGTACGAGTTTATAATAGCGAGGAGACTAAAACCAAGGTCAATAAAGAGAGCAGTTAGCACTTTTTAGCATTCCCAACGTCACCTTCTTAGTCTTCACAATCGCTATTCCCTGAAAGATTTTCGCTGATCTCTATTTCAATGGCTCGATAAACACCCTAGGTGCGTTAAGCAGTAAGGGGGCATACCCCCCAGTACTGCGAGAGCTCTGCCAAGTGTCTTTTCTCCTTTCCTCGTCATAAACCCCATAAAGTGAGAAATGCTGACGAAGACAATGCATCCCGTTTTTCACGTTCGCGGCAACAAACTTCATTATATAGCCCCGTGAGCTGCTCGCTTTATCCCCGGTTATTCTGATACAGCAAGACTACGCGAGATAAAATTTTGCGCTTGTCGATAAATGCCGCGTAGAGTTTTAACAAATTGCGTCTTGGTATCATTTTGTATAAGCCCGATATGTCACGTGTTTGTTTCTTTCAAATGCACTAGGCGTTTAATCTCCAGAATATAAGTACAGGAGCTACATTCAGGAGAGGGCGGAAAGGGGGGGGGGGGGTGTATCGAGAGGAGAATTAAGCTTCCTTCTTCCAACGCTAAAATAACGGACAGCAAAGATTTGCGGTTAACGGTATTGTTCTATGGCATTTTATTTTGTTGAATTTCTGAGTTATTTCTTTTCAGTAATAATGCTTTTATTCCTGCCACAGTTCAGCTTTCATCTAATATTTATTCTAACCCATCTAATACACGTGAGTCATTGCTTCATCTCAACCATCGCAGCAGAGTTGCGAAAGCTATTCGTTTCTTTTTCACGAGATGGAGTATGTAACTCACTGCAATAGCAGCCGCTATTTTGAACTATTTCGTTGATACAAGGCATACATATAATCAAATTAGGGTTACGAAATTCCGCAAACCGGTTCGAAGTAACGCGCCGTCTCTATGCTTTGCTTTTCCCACCGGAGCATCAATCACCCGTACTGCGCGTTTTGATGGCGTCGTTTCTTATTTTCTTCTTTTATCCCTTTCGACTAACAGAAGAGGAATACCTCGCTTTTTCCGAGAACGCTATAATGGGTTCTTTCAAATTATCTGAAAAGCGAAAACATGTTCATAACAGCGTACAACGAAATTCTTATATTTCAAATGGCACTCATCGTATCTACTGATTTCTTTATTTTTTTAATCCCGCGCCGCAACAAAATTGGCGCTAAGCAACGGATTAGCCAACAATTTCGAGTCAAGGTGGAAGAAAAAAAATAAATAAATAAAACTTACCGTGGTGCTTTCAAAGTAATTGAAACATAGTATACATATAGACCGTTCTTGTCGCCTTCATTCTCGTTTCATGCGCTCCGAACGTTTTGTCGCGTGCCAAAAGCAGAACACAGACGGCGCCTGAGCACGGTGATCAATTGGAAAATCGCACGCCAGTGCGCACGCCACAGAGCGTTCCTGCACGGCGCGTTTCAGCTAATGTAACACTCCACTTGCCAGAAGCAAAGCGCAAGTACGACCTGACGCTCTTCCATCTTTTTGTGAGCGCAGCATTTTTTCACAGTTTTTTTAAAGGAAAAAAAAAGAATATACCCAAGCGCCAACTTACTTTCGTCCTCTCGTTTTGGGTTTGTTTTTTTTTTCTTTCTCTTTTTCACAGCTAACTCGTTCGCAGGCTTGCTTTCAGACATGAAGTTTCCTCTCGGAATTTGTGTAGTTTCGTACAGTTCTTTCTTGATATTCGCTTGTTGATATATTCTTCGCTTTCTCTCTGTTGCAAAATTGTCGCTGTTCGTGCTGTCGCTACTTACTGTTAGCACTGGGAGTTTAGCAGGCAGCGCCACATCATTAATGGAGATTACTTTTTGTTAGTGTTTTAGGATTGCTGTTTGCCTGAGCTTGCAAAATTCTGCCTGTTCTTGCTTCTGCTATATCTTACTATTACTGTTAGTTTAGAACCTAACACACACATTTCTGCGCGAAAGTTGTTTCCTTCTATATTTAATTTTTCGTTACGAGCCGTACAATTCACAAACGAGTAACGAAGCGAAAACAAATTTTTTGTTTTTGTTTTGTTTGTTTTTTTTTGTTTGTTTTTTTTGTTTTCTCTCCGGGGGAACTTTCCCTCAAGACTGTATTAAATCGTTTTCCGTCACGCAGCTTGTACGTCGTAAGTTAAGGGAATAATTAAAACCAGTAACAGCTCTGGCATCGTGTCTCTATTTTTGTCCGTTTGAACAATGTTATTAAACGTCAGCTTTCATGTAGCTTGCGAGCGAGGCGTTTCTGCAGATTTTTAACACCAGCAGACGCATACCGCTGTTTAATCAAGTTGGCGAGGCCATCGCAATTCTCTGACCGAGCTGCTGGCGTCTGCGCTCCCCCCCCCCCCCCCCCCCCTGCCCTGATACTCGTACGAAATTGCGCTTGCGTCACGAAAGTTTAACTCCATAGCCAGTCGCACAAAATGTGTGCAGCACTGACTGATTTAAAACCGCACGGTCAGCTATTCTAAGGCGTGGCAGCCAGGGCCCATATTTCTGAAAGCTATAAGCGCATATTAGTACCGCTGTATTGTTTAAGTTTTGACAGGCATAGGCTGCGCTCTGCTTTTTGCGATTAGGCTATTCTTATTGGCGGTCATGACCGGACAAACAAGGGCTCTTTTGCAGAAAGATAAGTCTCGATAACGTGCACAACCGCGCGAAAACGCTACAGATGCTTAAAGGCTGAACTCCATGTACGCGAAAACTCACGCGAACGCGAACGCGACAGCGGCAAGCGACGAGCGACGCCGTCGCGCGAAGCGAAATGCCCGTGTCGCTTGTCGTGTCGCTCGGATCTGCACTCACAGAAAACTTCGCTCGTCGCCCGGAAGTTGATTATGCGATTAGCCAATAGCAGCTGATCCGGTAGCGTACGTCACTGCCGGTAATTTCGCGCGCTTTCTCGAAAGTGCCGCATTTTCGTTGGCACGTTTTTTCGAGAGCTCGTAGGTACTACATTTGCACTACCATGGCACACGCCCAAGCCCAAGGCGTCAATGAGAGGCTCATAGACGCCGTGGAGTGCGAGCGGGTTCTTTGGTACCTGCAGCAAAAAAATTATAAGGCACGCAACGTTTCAGAAAGGGAAAAGCGAGCGGGGAAAACCGCCAAACCCAAAACTCCACAACCAAGTACGAAAAGTTTACGTAGGCGTTCAGTTAAACAGTCTGTATTCAATGACAAAGCTGTAAACACATTTTATTTCGCATTTTTTTGCCCAAAATTTTAATCCTTGCAAATAATGTGACTCTTGTTATAGGCGCAAACAGCTTTGCGGTGTATTATGCCAGCAACACTGATCGTCGTCTCCATTTCGCGTTCGCGTCTGTTTCGCGTTGTCGCAACGCGTGGAGTTTGGCCAGTGGGCGGGGGGGCGACAGCCAGCCGTCGTCGCCGCGCCGCCTCGTCGCGTCGCTTGCTTTTTCGCGTACATGGAGCTCAGTCTTAAAGGCTGTGCTTGATCCGCTGTCGCGGGATCTTTAGGGAATTTTCACGCGAAACCTAATCACTGAACGCGCTTACAAGTACGACAAATAATTGTGAAACAATTATTACAGCTTCACCCGATATTTATATCATTTTGTGACTTGCTGCCCCCGGTACGGTGCACAGCCCCGAACCTAAAGAGAGAGAGATAGTGTATGTTTGTGCGTGTGTGTGTGTGTGCGTGTGCGTGCGTGCGTGCGTGCGTGCGTGTGTGTGCGTGCGTGCGTGCGTGCGTGTGCGTGTGTGTGCGTGCGTGTGCGTGTGCGTGCGTGTGCGTGCGTGTGCGTGTGTGCGTGTGTGTGTGTGTGCGTGCGTGTGTGCGTGTGCGTGCGTGCGTGCGTGCGTGTGTGTGTGTGTGTGCGTGCGTGTGTGCGTGTGCATGTGCGTGTGCGTGCGTGCGTGCGTGCGTGTGTGCGTGCGTGTGTGTGTGTTTTCGTGAGCCAAGGGATATACTAAGGGTTAAAGAACGGTCTCGTGCAATGAAAAGAAAGAAAGAAGACACTGAGAAAGAGAGATGAATAAGGGAGCGGGGACTAAAACTTCGGATGTTCGAAATTAAGCTTCCGTGTAAAATTGCGAGCGCAGTCGTCGACGTCGGCTCTTCTGGGAGCGCAAGCGGCAAAACGCGAGCGAGAAGATTGAAGACCGCGCTGCAGTTGAAGAACGCCAGATGTAAAGTAAATGCAGCGGGAGAAATCATTTTCAGTCGCTCGGAAGGTTTCGAGGCACCGTGGATAAATTTGAGCCGGCCTGGGCTGCAACAATTTTGCGCGGTTGCACAAGATCCAATGGAAATGAGGCCTGATATCATGCGCAGTCTTAGAACTTTAAGAAGAAAAATATTGCAGAGACTTGGTAAAGATTTGCGCATTGACTATGAAAAGTAGCGCAGTAAACTTCTTGAGAGCGAGCACTTTCACCAGGTTGTATTTTGTTAAGTTGGTTGGAAGCATATGTGGACTCGCCATCCTGGGCATTTCTCTCCACGCTGGAAGGTTTATGCTTGGACTAATCCCGGAAAGAGAGATGCAGCTGAAGTGCTCGATTTACCGCCTTCTAAGAATGCAGATTGCAGCACCATTTCAGAGCGCATTTCGTGTAGTATTGCCGCTACCTGTCCGCAGCGCAACTAAATCGCGCGCTAAGGCATTAAAATGGAAGCAAGTTGAGAATGCAGCGTAAAACAAAATACTGAGTTCACGCACATGTCCGATCTCCGCGAGCGCTTACTTGTTTCTTCTGGTGCTTTACTCGTGCCGTTACGTGATTTTCTTTTCGAGGGAATTTATGCAACCGTTCAACGTTTCGAAAATGTGCGAACCGGAGGTAATTTAGAAAGCATCTCAGCGATGCCACAAAAATGTCTGTTTTTTTTTTTTACGATATATACACGTTTTAACATCCTTCTCAACGAATGTCTTTTCTACTCTACCACACATAAAACCATAAAATCCAGCTGTCCAGTCACTTCTGAAACGTTGCTGGGATTTGTTGCATGGTAATTTTACCGTCTTGATGTTGTTCTCAAACCGATGCTTAGGGCAACTTCATGGGTTTTGTATTGCTTGTAACAGCACGAAAGACGAAAAACGGTTCACCTTTTAGCTTTGATTTGATTTATTTGATTTAATTTATTGGGGTTTAACGTCCCAAAGCGACTCAGGCTATGAGGGACGCCGCAGTGAAGGGCAGCGGAAATTTCGACCACCTGGGGTACTTTAAACTGCACTGACATCGCACAGTACACAGGCCTCTAGCCTCCATCGAAATTCAGCCGCCGTGGCCGGGATCGAACCCGCGTCTTTCGGGCCAGCAGCCGAGCACCGTAACCATTGAGCCACCGCGGCGGGTTGTACTTGATGAGCATCTGGCCAGAGTTAGAATACACTTGTAAGCATGGGGTCATTTAACATGTAAAACAGTTCAACCGGGAGGAGAAGGGGATACATTTTTAGTTCTCAAATCCACCTTAAGTGCGTTAAGCAAGCGCACGGCACGCCTCTTGTCACAAATGCCGGCCGTGCGCAAATTAGATGAACTAACTGCTGTGAGAGGAACTAATGGTCGGACGAACTGCAGCATGAACGCACATGAAATTCGTGAGGAAAATCCTCTGTCACATTGTGACCATTTCTTTTTTCGGGTAAGGATATCATCTAAAGTTAATTACTTCGTACGCTTCGTATACAGATGTGGGCTTCCTTTATAAATTCTGGGATTTAATATTTCGACGCGACGCATTAGCTATCAGGGACGTCATAGTGAAGAGCTTCAGGATAATGTAGACCACCTGCGATCTTTAACATTCCTTTATATTTCGCCTCTATCGAATACGGCCTCCACAACAGGGATCTAACCCGGTAACCTGGGATCAGTAGCCGAATCCAAAGGAACTGAGCCATTCACAGTTGGTTAAATCAGCGAAACTGGCGCAGGAGAAGACAAGGAAGCATACACACACACAGAGTAGTGTTCCGTGTGTGTACCTCTTTGTCTCCCCCTGCGTCAGTTTGGATGGTTCCACCATCTGTGCATTATGAACCAACTAGCCCAGCAATTTACTCTAACTGAGCCACCGCAGCGGATTCTTCGTATATGGCTTACCTTTTCTAGGCCGGAGCGTCCGGTACAGATGTGGTGGCCCTGTGACATGATCTCGGTTCCCAGTCCTAAGGTTGTGAGTTTCAGTTTCGATACACAGTCAAACCTCGTTATAGCGAAACTGCTTATAACGAACTAATGGATATAACGAAAGAATGACAATTCCTTTGGAAGTTCGGTCACTACGGTCTATAACGAAGCTACAGCTATAACGAAGTAATCACCGGGCCTCATTAACTTCGTTATAACGAGGTTCAGTTGTATTCACGTCTGCACATTGCAAATTAAGGAAGACATTGTCCTAGCCTGAAGCCGAACAAAAGAGTCAACTTATCCAAAATATTCCGAAACTTTCCGCCTAAATTGCATCTAGAAAAAAAAAAAACGTTCACATCCAAGCGGGATTTGTACCCGTGCCGGTGCATACCTATCAGCTTCACCAAACGAATGGACGAATTTTCTTTTCTTCAAAATTAAACCGCGCTAACTTTTCAGACGAATCCACATATAGACACGACATTCGTCAGAAAAGTTAGCGCTGTTTAATTTTGAAGAAATGAAAATGCATCACCAACTAGCCCCGCAACGTGTTTTACTAATGGACGAATTGTTGTGGAAAACCAGTTTTCTCCCAAAACGACTAAACTCTCTGCCATTTTCGGTTTCTGAGACTGCGTATACAATTTGAAAGGGTTCAGAAGCACTATACAAGGTTTGTGACAGAGGTTTATGACTTTTGACTAACTATAGCTCAGAAATTAGTGAATGGCTTGAAGATGTCTACCAGGCAGAAAATCCCAGGCAGAAATTCTTGTACAGCATCTACGACTACACTTGTGTTCAATAAGCATGCATATCTGAAGCGATCGAAGAGCACAATAGATACATCATACCAAGCAAAGAAAAATAGAAGGTATCTGTGCCGCGTTTAGGTCTTCGTGAATTCCTTTATTCCGTAATACTGTTTTTGACTTGAGCAGTCTCCCGAATGAAGTATAGTCTGTTCTTCAGCGTGCCTATAACTTATTAAAGCTCATGTTTAAAGTGCTGTTTCCTTATCAGTGATCGTAATCACCAAATGCGCTAAGCCGCCATATTTATGTAATTGATGATGCTATTTAAGGCGCATGTTTCTTCTATATTGTGTTGCCTTACCGCTAGTTCCGAATATTATGAATGCCGTACTGTATGTTGTATTATATATAATATCTATTCACGGACGCTCAGATACATGTAAATAAGAGAGCAATGAGTCCTTCACGCAATCAACCAATAAAAAGAAATTGCAAGGACACTTTGGCAACTAAAGTGGTGATAGGAGAAAGCCGAGGACACTGTGCCGTGACTACTTCCAGTGGATGTGACGTCACATCGTTCCCGTGGCTATATCGATACTCGGATCATACATCTTTCGTGGATCTTAAGTGTTAATTACGCTTAATTACTCATTTTTCTATCTAATTTGACACAAATCGGACATTTTTCCCACCATTCTGCGACAATTTTCACTATGCCGTGACGACTTCCGGTGGATGTGACGTCACACTGTTCCCGTGGTTATATCGACGTCCGCTCTATTTCGACGCAATTTCGACATTTTTGCCTGTAATAAATTAAGTAATAATTCTACAGTCATCAAACCTGGCTTCTAGGTTCAATTCTTCCTCCTCTATCGGAAGCAACCATTGGTTTTCTTCTATATTTTTTAGTTAATGAGTTAAACGCGTGTGACACGCTTTGTTAACGGATGGCAGTATGTGCCATTAAAGGCTTTCGCCTTAATAATTCACTCTGCACTTCCTCTCCACACACTCTGGTCAGCTCCCATGAGATGCCATCAACTCCAGTGTCCCGAGCAGCTTCTTGCGTTCAGCAGCCTCCGGCCACTGCCATTAAATGCTGAAAATGGTTCACAAGATGGAAAGCTTCAGGCCGACGCATTGCAACACTCCGGGAACTTTGTGTGCCAAAAATAACGCCCTGCGTTCTTTGATAAAGATTTTTTCGCTGTTACTTCAGCGTTGCCATCTGCCCGCGGGCTTCACGCTGCGGCAGGGAATTTCCCGAGGGACGAGGTCGAGACGAAGAAAAGGGGAGGGAGCCGAAATGAGGAAGGCAATGACAAATCTCCGTTCCTGAGGGGATTTCCCCGTTTTTACTCTGTTTACGTCCGTTTCATCTGCCTGGCTTGGAAGCTCTTGCGCTAAATGTTCCGGTGTTTGGCGCACTCGCGCAGAGGTTACGAAAGAGAACAATGCAGGTAAACAGGTACGCCTCACACCGAGGATTCAAAAAATGTAGGACTTTAATGAAAATTAGTTTCTGTTTTGTTACATTGCGGATTCATTTATCGAACTGACTAAACTAACTTGCACAGCAATGCGCCTTTGCGAACGGGAGCTTTGGCACTCTTTACAAGAACTGATCAGCGTGGTTTTAACTCTCTTGCAATATCCCTATTGCAATATCTTGCAATATCTAATATCCCTTAGAGGATAATAACGAGTAACGCTGTGTATCCAATCAACTAATTCAAATACAAAACTTTAGTGCTACCGCATCTGAGTCATCCAAATTGACCTCCACAGCCTCGTGTCTTCAGTAACTAGCGGTTTTCAATACTTTGAAAGCTCCGAAAGTGTTCGGGGTAAAAGTGCGAGTTAGTTGGCTCCTTTCCATATTAACAACCGTCTGAACTACCTCAAATACCTATTTTGGGAGTTGTATCACCACAGGTTTATTTTTGCAAGCTTTCACAAACCAATTTTGGTTTGTTTACGTGCTTGTACAAGCATATTGTTTAAGCGTAAAAATCTTTTTGTACTGCCAGCTGACCATGTGTACCTTCTTTTCTGATATCCCCCCTCCCGCCCACCCTTTTTTTTAACGTCTCTGAAGAGAAAATCAACAGTGGGGTGATTCCGAATCCGCTCTCCTTTTAGCTTTCCATTCAGTGAGGATTGCAATTTGCAAATGACCTTTTTATTTATTATGTTGGGCCCTTTTCATCCACAGCTTGCAATGCAACGAATAGAGAACTGGTTCACAACGGCGTCCTTTCGCAGTCACAAACACCAACCTATGACTGGATGAGTTTTTGGCCCAAATAGTAATTAAGACTTACAAAATTTTTTTACAAAGTCTATATACCATCCATAGACTTTGTATATAAAGTCTGTAGACTCTCTAGATATAAATCCTAGAAACAGGTCTATGGGCAATACAAATGCTTTACACGTCTGTAGACAACCTATATAGTTATGGTCACACACTTTTAGTAGACTTTTGTCTACAGACAGTCTGTAGACTGTGAATAGACAACAATAAATGTCTATAGGAAGGCACTGGAGTTTATAAGAAGTGTATAGACTGTCTATAGACCATTCATAACGGGTGAAACATAGTTAATCAGCGCACCTGACTCATTCCTGCTGAAACTACCAGTGCTTAGACAGAAAGTGAGTGAAGTTAAACACAAAATAAATGGCGCTTATTTGCCATGGTTTATATTCATATCCCTAGAACGGAACGGAAGTACGGCCTCTTTTAAACCGTATAAGAAAAACAAAAAATAACAAAAACTTAGCAGCATGAGATGTTTCACAACCCACCTTTTTGCCACCACCGCTCTGGGCATGCGCGCCTCTCTTCCTCTAGCTCCACTGGCTGCGCATGGCAATTTCATGTTAGTAACAGGCGCTTGCGATAGATGGCGGCAGATGTCAAGCGCGCGCACACACACACACACACACACACACACACACACACACACACACACACACACACACACACACACACACACACACACACACACACACACACACACACACACACACACACACACACACACACACACACACGCTACTTTGCTTCCTGGAACCGAATCGCGCCTGTGTCTCCTTCATGCATTTGTTTTCAAATCGCCGCAGACGAATTTTCGCCCCTCACCAAACGGCGCCACGTCTTGTGAAAAAGGCAGATCGTGCAAAGCATCTGATATTAAGGCGAAAGCCTTTAATGCCTCATCGTTTTCGACAGAAGGTTGTCAGCAGAGGTGCCACGCTTTTCGGTTGGTCGAAATGGTTATGGCGTCAGAGTGCGCGGATTCGAAGTAATGAGGTCACCCACGGATGCCTGACGCGCCCTTTTGGAGCAGACGACAACTGATAAAATAGTCGTCAACTAATAAAATACAACTAATACCAACACAATAACGACAACTAATAAAATAGTTGTCGACCGCTCCGAAAGGGGGAGTGAGGCGTCCGTGCGTGACCACACTACATACCTCATTACTGCGAACAGAGCCATGGATACAACCGAACTCATCGAAGCAGAGAGAGAGTCGTGCTTAAGAAACAGTCAAAGTCGGCTGTCAAAGTGTGTAGTTGTAATGTGTAGTCAAAGTGTGCAGTCGATTAAAGCACTAGTACAGCACAAACAGTCTCGCAATCAGTACGGTCTCGCAGTCAATGCCAAACAGTGCGCCAGGAAAGGCTTTCGCCTTGCAGCACTTTAGAGAGCCAAAATGCCCCATGATTTTTTTTTTTTTTGCCCTTTACGAGTGTCAGTGCGGCCACCAAGGAGGCGAAAATTCCTAAATCTATTCAGGGTCCGTACTTGCAAAATTGGTGAACCCTTTCAGGTCTCACGCAGCTAGCGCAGTGCCAGCCTACGAAGAGCGCGGACGCTCGCCTTTTGCGTCAGTGTATACACCCCACGAACGTCAAACTGCAGTTTCGGGAATTCGTCGAAGCGTTCGGGTGCGATCGATTAAGCGTCCAAGTAGAAAGAAACAAGAACGAGCTAAAAAAAATCGCCCCCCTGAACTCGTGCCTAATCTCTCGGCAATTTCGCCAGCGTGTGCGGACCAGGCGGCGGGACTAAACCTTCGCCGCTAATAAACGCCGGAGGAGGCCATTCGCTTGAAACGCGATATAGGAAACCACACCCGCGCGCTGCGCCACGCTCGTTTTCGACAGAAACCTAAAAACGTCGCCAGAGTAACGGATCGTGTGTTGCAAAGGCTGAACGACGAGGTTATAAAAGATGGACACGATCCGCCGAGAAGCCTCGTCGCTGGCAAACTCGCTGAAAAGACTTTCGTTCATATAAAACCAGGGAACGAGGGATCTTATGTTTCGTTTCTTTGGGGGTTCCCTCTCAGCACGCCGGCGCCCCCTCGCACCTCTTTTCCTCAACGTCATCTCTGGGCCATTCTCGATGTACTACGCTTTATTCTCTTTACTTCTACGGTGCTTCAGACGCGTCAAAACCCAATATATATTCGCCGCATCCAGCGGCAGCAGAGCAGGGCACACAGATGCGGAGAAGCCCCGAAGGGCTATTCGGGCTGCCAGGAAAACGTTCCCGTATTTCGATAACAATGGCGGGCCGGAAAGGCTTCAGAATCTGCTTATACGAGAGGCGCTGCCAGAACGCTTCTTCCGCTGCCGCCGCTCTGAGTCTTTTGTCCCTATTTTTTTCTTCCCTTTTCCCTGAAAGCCTCCCCGGTCCCTGGCATGACTGTTGTCGTTATTGCCCTTGTCGTCATTGCGCATACTCTCTCTCTCTCGCACACACACACAAACGCGCTATTATTACCACTGCATGTCAAGTAACGGTGATTTGGACTTCGTTCCCGCGCTGTCGCTGCATTTCGACATGACTCGTCGGAACGGCGCGAATGTCAGATATTTTTTTCCCACTAGCAGTTGCCGCAGTGTGGTCAACAAGTTTGTGCAGAACCAACGCTGAGCTGCCATTCACTTTAGAAAGAAGCTCTGATCAGGGCGCATTAGGGTAAGGAGATTCTTATAGAGCTGCATTAAGCAACCCTGGTGTTTGCCTTCGGGTTGAAGTCTACATTTCTCACAGGAAGGAAGGAAGGAAGGAAGGAAGGAAGGAAGGAAGGAAGGAAGGAAGGAAGGAAGGAAGGAAGGAAGGAAGGAAGGAAGGAAGGAAGGAAGGAAGGAAGGAAGGAAGGAAGGAAGGAAGGAAGGAAGGAAGGAAGGAAGGAAGGAAGGAAGGAAGGAAGGAAGGAAGGAAGGAAGGAAGGAAGGAAGGAAGGAAGGAAGGAAGGAAGGAAGGAAGGAAGGAAGGAAGGAAGGAAGGAAGGAAGGAAGGAAGGAAGGAAGGAAGGAAGGAAGGAAGGAAGGAAGGAAGGAAGGAAGGAAGGAAGGAAGGAAGGAAGGAAGGAAGGAAGGAAGGAAGGAAGGAAGGAAGGAAGGAAGGAAGGAAGGAAGGAAGGAAGGAAGGAAGGAAGGAAGG
The DNA here is from genome assembly GCF_055824585.1 of Amblyomma mixtum. NCBI lineage: Eukaryota > Metazoa > Arthropoda > Arachnida > Ixodida > Ixodidae > Amblyomma > Amblyomma mixtum. Next base: position 44,468,285 of record NC_143019.1, on the reverse strand, counting down.
AAGGAAGGAAGGAAGGAAGGAAGGAAGGAAGGAAGGAAGGAAGGAAGGAAGGAAGGAAGGAAGGAAGGAAGGAAGGAAGGAAGGAAGGAAGGAATATTAACAGCTATTAATGATGTACTGCATGGTATTCCCGTTAAGGTTAAACTTTATGCTGACGACTGTGTATTGTACTCGGAAATAGAGAACGCCGCTGACCAGGAACTGCTGAACAATGCCTTAGGACAAGTTGTTGCCTGGTGCAAAGCTTGGCAAATGTCAATTAATTTTCAAAAAACTGTTTTTATGACCATTACACGCAAGAAGCACAAGCTTAAATATCCATATGCTACTAACGACATATTTCTCTCCGAAGTAACACACTACAAGTATCTAGGACTCTGGATCACTAATGATCTCACTTGGACTAAGCACCTTGAATATGTAGTAGCTAATGCTAACCGCAAATTATTCTTCTTGAGGAGGGCTTTGAGACTTTCCACCCCTTCTGTCCGTCTGCTCGCATACAAAAGTGTAATCCTGCCGATACTAGATTATGCATGTGTAATTTGGGACCCTTTCACCAAGACTAACATCACCAAGATGGAAATGGTGCAAAGAAAAGCAGTTCGCTTCATATATAATAGCTTTGGACGTACATCAGTAACCGAACTACTAATGAAAGCAAACCTGCCACCATTAACGCAAAGAAACCGTGTATCACGACTAAAATTCCTCTTTCAACTTATTAACGGTCATTATAAAACCGACCTCACGGGAATAATTAGTTTTTCATCTGGGTATTCTACAAGGCAGAGACACAGTCGCACAATAACCGCCTTTAGCACCCATAATAACTGTTTTAAGTATTCTTTCTTTCCCCGAACAGTAACTGAATGGAATCTACTAACCAATGATCAAATTTCAAAATCATCACTGTCGGCATTTGTTTTAGGTATTGTTTAGAAACGTGTTGTCTTTAACTGTTTGTACGCTCCATGGATCTAATTTGTATTATATGCTTTGTCTGTGTTATTGTTTTCATTATGTATTTATTGTATCCCACCCTGCTAAAATCCCCAGAGGGGATTGCAGTATTGATAAATAAATAATAAATAAAGCTGGCGGTCAGCTATGCCAACAGTAAGTATAAAGCCACTGCGCCACAATTTGATTGATGTCGCGGCCATGCTCTGTTGCCTTGACCGCGTCGAATTTGCACTTTCCGGGCATACTCCCAGCTGTATTTCTCGAGTCTGTTTGCTCATCAATTCGAGGGCTGTTATCCCGAGTTTGCTATCATGAGGCGTCGTAAGGTATAGCCAGAGCATTGGTAATGCCACCGTGTAATTAATCAGGTAGCGCAAGAGCAAGCTTCCGCCTAGACGGCGATAAACGAACAGCGGAGGAATGAGCTCGGCTATTCGATTTTCTTCACGCGTGCTTCCCGCAAGGGAACAAACGAGAAAATTCCGCGCCTCTCGCACCATTTCGCACAGCCGTCTCTTAAGCAGCCAAGCCCACAGTATTAAACGCGAAGCAAGAAGTAGTCGTATAGTCTACGATGAAGGAAATGGGCTGGGCGGAACTTTTAGCTGACCCGGTGATTGCGATGCAAATAAGTATGCGCCTAACAATGGTGCCCCAGACGCGCACTCAGCAGAATAGCTTCGCCCTTGTCTTGTACCCAGAAATTATGGATCAGCGCATTTTTTTTTATGGAAGTTGTTTATGAATGCAATATCTTCGCATATCGTCACATTTCATCACAAACATATCAGCAATGGCTCTTGTGAACTCTTATAGTTTTCTGTTAGTTATGGTTAAAAAAGCCCCTCGATGATTTTCTGTAGCAGTCTTAACTTATTGTTGTGGGCGCAGGACAAACTTTAAAAGCAAGATTTTGCTACGCATCGGAAAGCTAGACCAGTCCGTTCAATATATTCATAGCAGTATCTTACAATATTCCACAGTTGCCTCACAATTAAATGTGGCGTTCACAAAAGTTAGACTTGTCGCTTAATCAGTGCAGTGCTGGAGCTGCGTATGTGCAACCGGCTCAGATGCAACAGAGTTAATGAAGTCATCTCAACGTCACAGTTAAAAACCTGTGAAGACACATTCTTTTATTCTTTTCTTCCTGTAGTTCTATGCTCTGAGCCGTTGCACTTTTGGTTGAGGTGGCTTCGGAGCTGCCCCTCCAGCAGCATGACAGCTCTCGTGGCTTGCATAGTGCGCTTCGAACGTGAAATAAGGACCACCACTGCATGTGCACAAACCCAGAAACGTTCGTGCACGGAACATATGCACAAAACTTCCCACGTGAACGTTTTCAGACGAACGTGTACAAACATTTACCTGCAGAGAACCGAACGAAGAAATACGGATTGTTATATGCAGTATGGTGTTCGATACACCCGTCGGCACAGCAATGGACTGCCCAAGCAAACTAGACTATCTGGTATTCGAACTTTCATAACATTAGCGCTCCGTTTTGAGCAATTCAATTGTATTCACCGGATACATTTCTGGATGGTTTACTGGATAAAAGATGCCTAGTCTTGCTGGTGCGTGAACTTTCATTCACGCGTTAGTTTTGTTTGTACCATCTCTTGTCTTGATCAGTTTTTTAACGGGAGCACGGTACACGGTATGCTAAAGGTGTCTACTAACACTGACGAGACCAAACGTAGGACTCTCACGTGCTCGCGAATGCAGCTTACAGGACACGTGGAGATAACAACGCGGTCTGAATTCCGACTGGCTGCCCAAAACTTGTGATTCCCGTGCCGCCCTCAGCCGCCTGCAGACTCCCGCCCGTGGCACCCCGTTGCTGTGCGCGTTACGCGAGCGCATTGAGCGCCTCGCGGAGCGCAGATGCAGTATTCGCGTGCAGTGGGTGCCCGGTCACTGCGGCATCCGCGGCAACGAGCAAGCCGACGAGCTCGCCACCGCCGCACATCAGCTTCCTCCCAGCGACGAACCGCTCGCCCTGGAAGACGTGCGTGCGGTGATCTACGACCACCTCCGTCAGCAACACCCGGACCCTCGCATCGCGCGAGGAGAGCGCATTTCTCTCGTCGGCGCGCGCTCACTGTCGCGCCTCCAGCGGGCGATGATCATCCGAGTGCGCGTCGGCTGCGTGTGGCCCGGGGAAAGACGGGTGCGCCACGGACTTTCGTCGAGCGACGCGTGCGCTGAATGCGGCGCAGTGGAGACATTGGAGCACATGCTCCTTCGCTGTACCGCTTCTGCAGAGCCGCGTCGCGAGATGCTCGCGGCCTACAGGGCGCTGGGAATCATCCCGGACAGTCTCGAAGCGCTCCTGTGGCCGCGCGGCAGTGCGCGCACCCGTGACAGAACAATGGTGAGCCTCTGTGCGTTCATCGAGCAGGCGGACTTGACTCCCCGCTTGCTCTACGCCAGGTAGTGCACGCGTGACACGAACGCTCCGTGGGTGCTACCTCGGACGGTATACGCGGCCGGGCGCCCCACCCCGGCCGCTAGTGCAGTGTGCCGCGCGCGCGATTAATCCGAGACAGGACGCTACGTGCGCGCGGCTATGTACATACAGTTTTACTTCTTGTGTAAGTGATTGTGCGCAGTGGCCGCTCGCGCGCACTTATTTTCGGACAATGCTTGGACATTAGCGCGCGAGCGGCGCGAACTTGATTACTTTTGTATTTTGTAAATAGTGTACAAAGCTCTACCCTGTCCTTTCTCGCTGTCGCTCCCCTCTATACTTCTCCTCACTATCCTCTTCCTTTCCCTTTCGTTTCCGCCGGCTGCAGCTCGGGTGCTTAAGATATTAGATAGCAATTGCCGCGGCCGGCAACACTCTTTTGCTTCACTTTTTATTTTTTTTAAATAAACCACTACCACCACCACCGCCCAAAACTCTCCGCTATACGTACCGACCTGCCTGGCAGCGACTGCAACTCGCCACACACACATATCCTGCGAAAAGCGACGGCGTGGCCTTGGACACCGTTCCCACCGGAAGCAGTCAAAAGCCTAATGGAAACGACACCGAATGGGCCGAAGGCACAATAACCCAAGACAGCGGTGGCCAAGCAAAAAAAGAAAGAAAGAAAGGAAGAAAGAAAGAAAGAAAGAAAGGAAGAAAGAGAGAAAGGAAGGAAGAAAGAAAGAAAGAAAGAAAGAAAGAAAGAAAGAAAGAAAGAAGGAAAGAAAGAAAGAAAGAAAGAAAGAAAGAAGGAAAGAAAGAAAGAAAAAAAAACGGTTACCCCCTCCCCCCCTCAACACGAAAAAAAAAGAACAGAAAAAAAAACAACACACTGTGTGTGTGTCTCCAGCAGCGCCGTCCATTACACGCGCCTCGGGGTTGTGATGGTCCTTTTGTTTGGACACCGGATATTGGGGGATAACCACCACCGGTCCATTCACTCCGCGTTTTCGGAACCCGGCGATTGCATTGGCAGCTGGTCTTCTCTTCCATTCTCCTGTGTGTCATAAGCGACGCGCCCACTAAGCCGGCCGCGTCGCCTTGCAAAGTACCAGGTAAGTCCTCAACGGCTCCGCTGCCTCTCAAGGGAATTGTTAGGTAGCGAGCTCAAATGTTACGCGAGCTAACTGGAGACGTCCAGGAATTGCAGTCTCTTTACCTCGCTCACTTAATGCCTAAAGAGTTTACAACAGACAGGCGCCACTGAGCACGCGGCATTGATTCCAGCCCATATTACTATGAGTTGAGCGCCTTCATCATCATCATCATCATCCTGACTACGCGCCTGCAGGGCAAAGGCCTCTCCCATGTCTCTGCAATTAACCCTGTCCTTTTCCAGCGGCGGGCACCGTATCCCCGCAAACTGCTTAATCTTATCCGCCCACCTGACTTTCTCCCGCCCCCTGCTACGCTTGCCTTTTCCTGGAATCCACTCCGTTACCCTTAACGACCAACGGTTATCTCACCTGCGCGTTATATGCCCTGCCCAAGCCCATGGTAGCCTGCTTTCGGATTCTGGCTCTCACCCACTTCTGAGAGGTGGCATTAAAAGGAGGCATATGCTAAAGGTAGTAAAACTGTGAATGTAGGAGGTGTTTGTATTGCACACCGTAGACTTGTGTAATTAACATCACGTCGATAGCACCACTCGCAGCAAGGGACCTAGACGAAAAAGTATAAAAAATCAAAGCAGCAACTGTGGTCGAGTTGCGATTGTCATGAGGAAAATAAATAACGAGGCTTCTGTCACTACCCCATTCACAGAATATGAATACGGCACTTCGAACTCTTCAAGGGCTCTCATAAATTGTCTAAAACAAGGTTCTTTACATCGGACACACCTGAGAGCTATAGTGAAATACACGGGGTTTATTTCACCGTTTCGATGCTTTCTATACTTTGCATTATGCATAATCCGAAGCTCGCTGTACTAAAAGGCTGTAAGCAATAAAATATCTCGCATTACAGTAATCTTATTGTTATCAGTTTCACAAATTACGAAGCTCACCCAGTCAGTTTGGCGGGGGTCTGAGACCATCAGCATCCATAGTGCAGAGAAAGGTACGCAAACTCTTCAATTGTACTTCACGCTTACGCTATTTTCTCCTTCTAAATAGATCAGTCCTTGCTAGAGTATTCAGATATGTTCCCCTGGAGAAGTAGCTTTCACCAACCATTACTCTTTCTTGATCGGTATGTCTGATAGCCCTGCATGTGTCATCTGCGGGTATGACGAGACTATATCCCACACTCTTTGTGACTGCCCTGCCTACAGCGCCGAAAGGCAGTCTCTCAGTCGTGCTCTGGAGCGTCTGGATCCACGCCCACTGACGGAAATGATTCTCGGCCACTGGCCGCGGCGATCGCCGGCGGTGAAGGCCTCCAAGGCACTGCTCCGCTTCTTGAGAACTTCTGGCCTGCATGATTGCCTGTCAATTTAACGAACACCGACTTTTCACAGTGACTTCAATTTTCTGCTACTCTCCCTTCTCTTTCTTTTTTTTTATCCCCTCACTCCTTTACCCCGTGTAGGGTAGCAAACCGGTTATTCTTCCGGTTAACATCCCTGCCTTTCCTCTTATTCCTTCTCCTCCTGCTACTCCAGAACTAGCTGTTTTTTTTTGTTGTTGTTGTTTTGTGTTCAGCCCCGCTGATGGGGATACAGTGAAACAGTAGCGCGTTAAAAAGCAATAGGGTTGATATACGCTTACGTGCGAGCCCAGCACGATGCTTAGTCATCTCAGGTTTGTCGCAATTACAGTGAGGTTGATGACCAGCCTCCTGTGTACTTTTGACTTCTGCAGTTTTTCTGTGTCTGCGCATTTCAGCGAAAACATTTCACCGCACAGTTTTCTCCCGGTATAAAAATGAGCTTTAAGTCTCTGTTCATATCTCACTGAGGCTTTGTTGCCTGAAAACTTCTAAAATGGAAAGTCGACAGTCCTTGAATCTTTACAACCCCCAGCCATATTTTCATTGAGACGCCGCAGTCCGTTGTAGCCCCTGTCCTGCTCCAAATTTTTGAGACAAGTATTGATGTTGAATTTCTGCCTCAGTCATTTACGAAAAGTCATATTGTCTTGATACCAAAAACCGAGGATAAGGAAAAACTTCGATTTGTAGATGGCTACAGACCAATCACGCTTTCTAATGTAGATTATAAGATTTTTGCTAAAGTACTGTCAAATCGGCTGCAGCTTGCAATGTCTACTTTGATTGGGCCTCATCAAACATGTGGCTTGCGGGGACGATCAATACAATATAACCTACATGTAGCGCGTAAGGTGTTGCAGTATTGCAGTGACGCTCAAGAGCAATTAGCAATGCTGCAAATTGACCTGGCAAAGGTATTCGATCGAGTATGCCATTCATTTCGTTTTGCACTTTTAAATCACGTCAATCTCGGTTCAATACTTTCTACTGGCATACGCCTTTGTTACAAATCCTGTACTACGCGCTTGATTGTTAATGGCTGTCTCTCGCAACCAGTCCCAATTCAGTCTTCGGTGAAACAAGGGTGCCCACTGTCTCCGCGCCTGTTCGCATTATACTTGGAGCCACTTTGCATAAGTGTAATAAACAGCAGAGCTGGCAATGGTTTCCGAATAATGGGCCACGAACTGGAGGTATTGGCTTATGCAGATGACCTTGCGTTTTTTTGTACTGATAAGCCAAGCATCGATGAGGTTATTCGTTTTACGGAGGACTTTGGTTCGGTGTCAGGAAGTCGGAATAATCGCTCTAAGAGTTGCGGTCTTTGGTTTGGTATCTGGGGTTCGACATCTGCTGAATATGCTGGTATAACATGGACATGCAGGCCACCAAAGTACCTTGGCGTCCCTTTGAGTGCCTATAAGCATAGCGCACATTATTGGAAAGACCGCGTGTCAACTCTTCAGCGCTATGCTCAAACGTTTGTCCCCCATGGCCTCTCAATTTTTGGCAGGGCGACCGCCTGTAATCTGTTTCTCGCCACTAAAATATATTATGTACTGCAAATTATTCATTGCGCAAGACTTCCTATCCAGCATTTTTACCGGGTTTTCGCTACTTTTGTGCGGGATTCGTCTTTTGAATCCATGAGGCGTGATAACCTTTTTCGGCCTGTAAGCACTGGTGGCCTTGGTCTAGTTCACCTGTATGTCCGACAGATAGTGTCACGTTTCATGTTTTTCCGTGACACTACACACCCAATAGTACGCTCATTCCTGCAAACAAATTTAGTTCATGTTTTACCCAACCTCATTGTGTCTTCCACCGTTTATGACCGTCCGTGTTTGTAGGGTATAATGCAAGAGGTGTATTTGGCTGTCCGTTTCCTACTTGTTCGTTTTTCTCTTGAGTTCCTTTTTTTAGTATCGAGGAAAAAGTTGTATAAGGATTTGATTAGTATGCTCTTCCCTCCGCCCATGTACCGCTCTCTGTATTTTGGTTTACCGGGGCATGACGTACTCAAAAGAGTACGTAAGATGCCAGTCTCGCCGTGTACAAAGACCTTTTTCTTTAAGTTACACACCGGTACGTTGCCCGTTAGAACATGGTTAGAGAAAAGGGGCATTTTTGTGTCTACCGTTAATTGCCGCCTTTGTGGGTGAACCAGAAACAATTGAGCATTGTTTCATCAGTTGCAAAGATGCAGTACTCTTCTGAGATATCCTGCAACGCACTTTTAAAAAAAGAATTCATCTGACTCCACTTTCTGTTCGCTATCTCACTGCGCTGCCATTTGTTGATGAACCCCTGGACATGTTCTTTCTGATTGGACTGCACAGCCTCTGGAAAACCCGCATGATGGACAAACACTGTGAACCTGTTGTGTCTACAAAGGATCACTTCAGTCGAATTGGTTGTTCATCTAAGAGACGTGTATGCCCAGACTGATTACGAACCGGAGTGGCACTCACTATTAGTGATGTGCTCTGCATTGCCCCTTTTCTAGTGCATGGTCTTTTCAATATGTATTGTTTAACACTGTTTTCATAATGGCTTGTATATAGTTCATGTACATAGAACATTACATCACTGTAATAAATACCATGTTGAAAAAAAAAACGCTCAGTGGCGCAGTGGTTATGGTGGCTGCCTGCTGACCCGAAAGACGCGGGTTCGATCCCAGCCTTGCCTGTCGCATTTCCATATAGGCAAAATTCTAGAGGCCCGTGTACTGTGCGATGTCAGTGCACGTTAAAGATCCCCAGGTGGTCGAAATTATCCGGAGCCCTCCACTACGGCGTCCCGGATAGCTAGAGTAGCTTTGGGACATTATACCACAGAAAACCAAACCTTAATCCTAAATTTTCGTTAATATGCATGGAAGTATTTGTTGAGTAGTTGTTGCTGATAACATTCAGCTGTGAAAATATTGAGTTCAAGAAAATCGAAATGATAGAAGATCCAAAATTTAACTAAAAAATAGTCAGTGAACTTTTCTATTCACATCATCATCGGTCAATTTTCAAATCTTTATGCGGCATCAGTGCTGCCACGATGACGTTACAAAAAAAATTGAGTAATATGTCAACACCAATCAGTAACATTTCAGAGAATTTTCAATAAAAAATTCTGCAAGGAACAACTTACCATTTTTTTAATTTTACTGTTCAAGAATCCCTTGCTTAGTAGGTGTTCCAGTAGGATCTTCCTGATCACGCCCATAAGAACCCAACTCTTACAAAAAAAGTTTGACAGTCTATAGAGTGTTTATAGACTTCTGTCTATAAAGTCTATAGACTGTCTATAGAAAAATCCCAGAATACAGTCTGTAGGCAATACAAATGCTATAGACAGTCTATAGGCTATGAATAGGCAAAAATCAATATCTATAGGAAGTCAATAGAGTCTATAAGAAGTCTATAGACTGTCTATAGACTATTTTTGTAAGGGCGGCTCTTCCAAGTTTTCTCGTTACTTACTGACGTGAGCTCCCGGAGTTAACGGCAGACAGCGTTGAGAAAAAAAAAACGACATGAACAGCCCTCAAATATAACCGGCAACTCGGAAAGCGCTGTCGTGTGTGCTGCAAGTTGCAAGCGTGGCAGTCAGCGGAAGGGGGGGGGGGGGGGGGGTTAAACCGGCCGTCCGTCAGCTCGTGCTGGATCGGCGGGCAGCCGGTGTGCATCCAGCCAAAAGTTTTATTTCCGCCGTCCCGCCGGTCCTCGGCCACAGCCGAGTCCCACGCAGTGGAAAGTTCCAAATTAAAGTGTGTTGCCAGGGTTTTTTCGCGTAGTAACTCCCCCCCCACCTCCCCTGGAACGACGCGCGAGCGCAACGCTGATTACGAGATTGCGCAGCCCACCGCCTCGGACGCAGACACATGCCTCCCTGCCTGCCCGCGCGGTGCATTTCCCACACCGGAAATACACGGGGAGGAACATGTACCGTATTAACGTGCGCTTAAGCATCCATCTTTTTTTTTTTGTTGTTCAAAATCACAGAGCCTCGAATTAAACCAGGCCAGTAAGGAGCTTTAGTCTTCGTGTACTGAGCGACGTCAGTGTAGGTTGAAGAACCACAGGTGGTCGAAATTTCCGGAGCCCCTCACTACAGTGTACCTCCTAGCGTGAGGGGTTTTGGGACGTTAAACCTCTTTAAATCTAAACACAAATGTGTTTAAACTAAGTTTGATTTGTTTTTTTCTTCTTTCAATGCTGTCTATCTTTCCAAATCGCTTTCCTTAACCTTTCATTCTTTCTTATTCCTTTCCTTCCTTTTTGGGCTTGTTCATTCCTTGTTTCCTTTCCTACCTGGCTAGCCAAAACACATAGCGGTGTTGGCGAGTGTTACTCATAACCACAGTAGGTGCTTATATCTGCGTTGATACGGTGTGCAAGACGCGGTTCTCTCTCTCTTTTCGGCTCTCGGGTTTTAGGCTCGACTCGACGGCACGAGTGATTTTGAAATTCTCGGAAAGTACGTCGGCCCCGGCAAAAACTTAATTGCGTCATGCATCGCCGAAAACTGGCGGCCGTGGTCGCGCGTCACTTATTTGACGTGTGTGCAGACAAGCGACAATTTGCTGTAAAACATGAGCGCGCGATGCAAATATGGATGAAGGCAACGCTGTCGGTGGCTACAGACGTCCAGGAACCGCTGGTCATAAGGCACAAACTTTACAATGCCCCCCCCCCCCCCCCCCTCTTTTTTTTTAATGGCGGGACACAAGCTAGGGCTTTAACGGTGTTGAACCTATAAGACGTGCGAAGGCGTGTGTTGACCCTGGTTGGCTCATGGTTTTAAGGCGGAAGCCTTTAATGGCTCATACTCGCGGTGTCCTTCCATGCGCTGGAATCGTGCCAACTGTAGAGTGCCTTAGAGTTACTACCTTTGGTTGCATATACAGTAGCTCTAGGGTGCCTCGATGCCCAGCGCCAACTGTGGCCTCTCCTCCGCGCTGCGACGCAACCTCCTCCCCTCCTTAACAACCGGCGCGTCGGTGGGGGGTGCAGCTGTGCATAGCAACCGTGACGTCATAGAGTAGCGGTAGAACGAGCGCGCGCGCGTCGGATGGATGGATGGACAGGAGCGCCCCCTTTGAAACGGGGTGGTGGCAATTGCCACCATGCTAAGTTTTTATTTCCTTATTTTTGTTCAACTGTGTTGTCAATTCTCATTAAGATTCGTCATCTTCTTTACCTACGGTTTCCTACACTTCTAACCTTATGTCACACCTCTGCTTTTCAGCCACCAATCCTCCAACTGCTTTTTGCTAACTTCTACTGCATGTTTATTTACATGCCCATTGTTATCTTTAAACCCTAGGGCCTCAGGAAGAGTGACTGTGCCTGCATCGACATCCGGATGGATACCATCAGTGATCATTTGAGTATGAGGTGTTCAATTGTTTCCACAGATCTACCACACACTGCGTATCTGTCATCTTCTTCGTTAAATTTCTTTTTGTAGCTGCGCATTCTAAGACACCCTGACCTATCTTGAAAAGTGACCAAGCTTCAGTGGCAGTTGCACTGCCGCTCCTTCGCCAGACGTATCGTTGCAGTCGAGTGAGTGAGACGCATGGCTCAGAAGCGGCCCAGTGCTTCAGCGCCAAGCGGTTCGAGGTAGCGGCAGTGGGTTGACTACAAGGCTTTCGCCAAACACACTTTAGAATTTTCAAAGTGTCTTCGGTAATTTTCCTTTGTGTTTAGCTTGTGCGTAGTTTAACACGTGGCGTGATCGGCTGCGGCGACGGCGTAGTGCTCTCGTGCAGTGGTAAGCGAAGCTGATATGTTCGCGTAGCCGAGAGTTGGAAACCCAGGCACTGCTATATTTATTTCATTTCTGCAGATTACCCAAGGTCACCCTCAAGGTCATGCTTCACGCAAGATCCTTGGTTAGAACCAACGTTACTAGAGTAAAAGCTAGTCTAGTAACGTTGGTTAGAACTGTGTCAGGAAGTGCTTTCTTGCTAAAACCGAAGCCCAAACAGAAAAGGCGGGGACGGGCGCTATGATGAACTGCAGCGAACCTTCCCGTTGAAGGCCAACTGTGTCGTAACGCAAGCATTCGAGAGCCTCGTCAACAACGACCCGCAAAAGTGCACAGCGTCAGATTTGAAATTTACGCAATATCCGCTTTTTTTTTTTTTTTCAAGAACATTCTCCCGCTTTTAACTCGCTCTCTCTCTCTCATTTTACACTTGGCGTAGACCTCCTCACATAGATCGGAATTCCTCGCTCTGCTCCGAAAGTAAGCGGCAATGACGCTGAACTCGTCGCTGAAAAACGCGTCGCCAACGAGAGACGATTACGCGACGCGGATTTCCGCCTCGTGTGAATATTTTTACCCCCTCTAGAAACAGACCTGTTCGCGACATAAGCCACGTAAGCCACGTCCCAGGCACGGCGGCCTCTTTCATCTTCATTAGCAGCAAACAGCACGCAGCCCTGTCAGGCAAAGGCACCGTGTCGTCGTTGTCGCGGCGACGCGCCGCGTCCGTAACATGACGGCAACTTTGTTCGTTCGCAAACAAGTTTCGCCTCACCACCGCCTCTTGCATATTGCTATACACTTTCTTCTTCAAGGCAGGAGTCTCGGCTACGAGCGACGGAGGACCAGGGTGAACAGAGTGGCTTCTGTGGAGCGTGCTATGTGGGCGCGATGTTTCTCAGAGCCCGACCCAGCCCTGTATTCGTCGTGTGGAGCTTCTTCACGCTCCGGTGAACTTTGCGAAGCCGAAACTTTGCACCAATCGGAGGAGAGAAAAGTTTGCTCCTGGGGGGTGGATCGTCGTATCGTGATCGCACGCCGCATGCGGCAGACAGCTATAAAGAGCCTCCAAAAAGGAGTGTATGGTATGAACACGTCGTATAGCTTCTTTCACGCTTTAGCATCCTTTTGAGAACCTCTCGACTCCATTCGTTGCCGTTACTTTTTCTTTCACGTTTTTTTTTACTCACTGGGAGCAAAGTCGGCCCATGCATGGCCCCGCGTACTGCGTCCTTCTTTTTGGGACGAAGTGCGCGCGCTCGATACATTTTACCCCGTCGCTTAGACGCGTCGAAGGCATCAGGGTTGGGGACGCGTTCCTGTTCGTCACTCTCCCGTCGCTCTGGCGTCTATTTATTTTTTTCACAGCGCGCCAACAGGGTTGGTGGTGGTGGTGGTGACGGTGGCCGTGTTGGGCCTCGAGCGCTGCGCCCCTCTTGTCGGCCTGACACTTCCACAGCGCGGCTCTGTATAGTCCCTGATGTATGCGTCTCCCGAAGCCGGAGAACTCGTCAATGTCCCCCGGCTCAGCCCTCGCTGGGACTTCAGCCCCTTCCGCCACTTCGCCCGTCGAGCCTTGTTGTCCGTTGAGCCGGATTCGGAAAGTAATTCGATACCAAAGGCTACGCGTTATTTCTGGCCGGCTCGGTTTCTGATTGACGCGGTGAGTAGTGAGTAGTGTTCGGAGTTTTCCGGGCAGCAATTTGTAATGTCACGCTGTTGAAAGGGAGCTGCGCGGTCATGGTTGCTTCCTGTTTTTGCTCATCGACAACTGGGACTACAGCGACTGGCAGCGCTATGCTCGTAAGGGTTACCATCTTTTCAGCATTTTAAAACTCGCGGGCGATCATACGATATGACGCTGAAAATGGGCGTTCGCAGTATTGTTTGTACATTTCATTTTTACATTGCCGCCTTCACATTGCGTCTTTGAACTTGACTTCGCCTCCGTTTTCGTTCCGCTTCTGCGTGAGCTTCTGGTGGGTGAAGGTTTTTCTGACCGCTCACCCACCGGCGGATGTTGGTGAGCTCCATTTACTTTTAACGCTAACGCTCCTGTTTTGTAGAAAATCCGGCTTCGTCGTTGGTGTCCTCGTCGGCACCACTTTTTCGCCCAGGCCCACGCCGTTGGGTGGGTGGGTGGCGCTTCTGGAAGGTGGCGATTTCTCACCCCGAGGCTTCAGCCCACCACCGTTTCGCAGGGAATGTCGCAAAGCAGTGGCGTCCCTTCCGGCCGAAGAGTTCTTCATAAACGTCTTCATGGACAACATACATACAGTATTTCTCAAAAATATGCAGCCCATCACCGCGAAGCGGCTGCTTGAGCCGATGGTGGCGCCCGTCTCCCACGCGCACTTAACACCTGGGTATGGAGCGTGAGGGTGAAAGACTTCCGCGCTCTTGGGCGGGCGAGGAAGTCTGAGTCGCGCTGGCTGGACGACAGTAAGTGCGGCGTTCGCGTTATTACTTCGTTCGCAGCGCCTGTGCGGGGGCGCTTGCATTGGTGCACAGTGGAGACTGACCTTCGGGCCGCGCTTCCAAGCGGGCGCGCGCGGTGCGAGTGGAGAATCTGTTCCGGGCGCTCAAAGATAAGCCGTGGCTTCGACCTCGTGCTAGTGCCGACTATGCCTGAAGAAACTACGAAGATCGAGAATATTCCACGCGTGCTTCGCCAGCGAAAAAAACGAACCAGGGTTCAAGCCCACTTAGCAAATGTCAGCCGTCCATGCGCTGCACTCGATTTCTTTCAGGCTCCTTTTCTGTGGTTTGCGTCAGTTGTCGTGAACTTTTCATATCTTAGCTTCCCGCAGTAATCCTTTCCAACTTACTCTGGTGCATGCCCATGTGCACTGCACGCAATACAATCAGTTACTGCCGGCAGCCCGCTGAAACCAATGAGTGCGAAACTCCTTATTTTCACATATCGAATAAACAGTGGCCACACTCCGTTAACGTAGTTGGGAACTCTCGTGCCATTTTTGCCGCGAAGATGAATGAGAACCTTGGAAGGAAAAGCGTGGGCGTAAGGCACAAGCGGAGACTGGTTGCCACGGGAACCGCCTGGAAGGCAGTTACTCCGGAAGAAGGGGGAGAAGGATGGTTACCGTAGAAGGAGAGAGGGTAGTGTGGCGAGAGGGGATGAATGTAGCACGGTCCTGCTGCTAAACCAACACCCTCTTGTCAAAATTCTTCAGAGGGTGTTGGCCAAACGCGCCGCCTGAGGAGAAGGTCACTGGTGACGCCGAGCGCCTATATAGCGGCGGACTGGACAGGACCGCTAGTCGAACAGGGAGTATGCGTAATAAACATAAAAGAGCGCTCTGGAGCAATACAGATATATGAAGTCACTCTCGTATTCTCTACCTCAACATATCGTAAAATATACCATCGTGCGAGTTTTCTTCTCCGTCTCTCTCCTAATGTAGTTTTTGCATTTGGAGGCTGCTTACTTAGAATCTCGGGGCGCGTAATTCACGCTAATGAGATATTTGCGAATACAGGACCTATCTGCCCAACGAACGTTGTGGAAAGCGGGCGCTCAGAGTGCACACGCAGTATTGTCGCCTCTGCATGCAGAACAGCGCCGATAACAACAGACGATGATTATAAGTTTACAGCTTCGTGACTATTGCGCAGAATACGGTATACAGCCGCGTTTGGGCCGTGCGTGTAAATGCTGTTCCCCCCAAAATGGCACCCGGGCAACTGAAAGAAAGCAGGCATACAGCGCTGACATTGTGTATGATTTTCCTCGTCAAGCACATTCCGCATGGAGCAACAAACAACGCACTCTTCATAATATGATGAAGATGCCATATTTCCTGAGTTCCTTCATCAGCGAGCGGAAAACAGGGCCAGATGAGAGCCTCCTCTCACCTACGGCCGTGGGTCCCACGAGCGAAGCACCGATTCGAACCGTCAGCCAAACCGTGATTATGGTCCAACGACAAATCCCACCACTATACGCATATGCCTTCGCTTTAATTCTAAGTGAGAACAACTTGAGGTGACGCGACCTTCGGCAATAAAGGGATCTACCAGTCTGGTAAATTTATTGGAAGCAGTTCTGGCTGGACGTCGCACATAATCCATAATTTCAATGGGCTCTCTCCGTAAAGGGTCCCCCAGACCCACGCTGAATCGTTTTAAAACAAGGGTGGCCGCACAAACAGTATACACATGCATAATCTCGCCTACACTGTAATCGCTAAAAATGAGTAGAAAAATTACGCTTTCTTGCAAGAACAGCACCCCGTCAAAATCCCGAAAAAAAAAGTGCGGCCTCCACGCACGTGTCTACACACGCTTTACTCAAGGTTTGGTGCTGCTGGCAGTAATGTTCTTTCTCTTTTTTTTTTTTTTTTTTGGGGGGGGGGGTTAACATATTCAAATGCTCTGCCGCAATTCATTTCCGCAAGAAGAGCGGAAAAATATATGCGCATAGCTGGCCCCTAACCTTCGTTGCACTGTTTAAGGAAAGTGATCTTCACTCTAGAAAATAGTAGTTCGACCGCTAGAGGTCTGCCAAAGGTCGAAATGGATATTTTTCAACCTTCCTGCCACTGTTCTCGTGATAGTACGGTAACGCTACGGAATCCCCAGTCATCCCACATTACTTGCGCACAATTTCCTTGATTGCTTCTAGGCCTCGCACTAATTACGGAACCCAGACTACGGATCACCAAATAACAGTTTTATGCAACAAATATCCAACACTAATTGCTTGTGCCCAGGAGAGTGTCACCATTCACCAATTTAAGAAGAAAATGAGCAATCTTTTGAACACCCCTCTGTGAAATTTTGTTATGCATACCTGCTGCATTCATTTTTACACCTACTGTTCTGTACTGTTCTTTCTTGTTCTGCTCGAATGTGTTTTTCTTTTCGACTCCAATTACTATCGCTCATTGTTAATGACTTCTTGAGTATTATTTTCTGCCTGATCAGTGTTTGTGTAATTGCTTATGTTGAATTCCTGTACCACTGTGTTTTATGTACCACTGTTTTCACTGATATGTCACTCTGCACCATCTGCACCGACGTGTAAAGCGGGTGTTAGGCCTCGTCAGGAGACACTCCAGTCTCCTTTAGCCTCTCCCCGCGGACACCATGTATTGTTGTCCGAAATAAAATGAAATGAAAATGAAATGAAATGAAAGCGGACTAGCAGTTTCGGCGGCAGCCAAGCATGCTCTGTTGCCGTCTTTCCAATCGCGACGGAAAGGTTACGTGGCACTGGTATGCTCCCGTCTGCTAAAAAGCAAAGCAGTCGAGCGCGACTGAACGTGAGCTTCAAACCGAGATAAAACAGTGCAGTCTTAAAACTAAAAAACACGAAAACAAAAGAGTCGCTGCGGCCTCAGCTGCAGCATGCGCTATCAACTCTGCTATCAGGCCTCCCGCTTGTTCCCGCCCGGCGGACGAGAATTAGCGAGACTAGGCCTAAGCCTACCTGGCCGAGACAAGGCGGCGGTTCGCCGTTACAGCGGTGTTCGGATGTCATTTCGTTAATTACTTGTGACGTAGTTCGAAGCTGGCATTAATTATTGGACTAATGCGCCCTTTACGCATCTCGTCGTAATTTGACCCCAGCCCCTGTTTGTCATTTCTGTCAAGTTATGGCTTGAAAAATTCTGAAGCTCCAGCTACCAACGGCGCCTGACAACGTCGTGTTCGTGTGAGCTGTTCGCCTGACCGTCGCCATTCACGGTGGATATTCTGTTCTGCGGCGGAAGAAAGAACTCTTGCCAACGTGCCAGTGCCGGCTTGTCTTCGAAGTGCGGTGTTGTTGGCGTGATATCTTCAATGTGTGAACACGATCGGTTTGCGTGAACTAAGCCTTCCCCAAAGCTTCAACCTCAGCAGCAAGAGTGGTAAGTGCGATGGCATCTGGTCAGTTCTGTAATTGGCATTGCTGAATACGCGAGTCTTGCAACAATCGAGAACTTTATTAGCGTAGAAAGTGCTTTTAGTGCTCACGCGAAGAACCCGTAACGACCTATATTTACTCCGTGAGATTTGTTGCCCAAATCGCAGAAGCACTGGTGAAAGAAAGTGACAGATACAGTCATATGCCGCTGAGGGTGGTCGCGTGGCTGTGGCCGATGTAGAAGTGAAACTCAGGCCTTGACGCGATCACGGCTCGCCTCTTCTAGAAAGCACGGATGGAAGTAAGCGCCGTAGTTCTTCACTCAGCGAGTACTGCAGGTTTTCAATTTAGAAGCACTGTTCTTGCCGGTGTTAACACCGGGAAGGTTAAGGATGTTTCAAGCGAATGAGTGGCGCGACGCCGCGAAAACTTTCGTACTTCTCGGAACATCGTCACATTGGCCCCTGTAGCTGTCGCGGCCGCTCGAAACACGTTTTTCTGCTTCGGGGACAGAAATCGCAAGCGTTTTCGCTTGCATGCATGTGAAACAGGCTTTAACTGTGTGAAGAAGTCATTTTGTTATCCGGTACTGAGGGAGAAAAGATTGTGTTTTCGAAAGCCATTTTCATCCACATCGAAGAAGCCTTCAATTTTAAGTTCAACCACCGGCGCTCGCTTGAGTCGCATCTGCATGCGTTCTGTTACTCACTCTTGCATATCGCTCGCAATAGCGCGCATATGTTGAGAAGCAGGGTCTTTGTTTCGCCGAGACTTGAGCGTACTGATGTTACTGCTGACTACCTGCCTAAATCTGATGTTTCATTCTAAGTGCACGCCACTGAGCACGCATCGCAATTATCATCCAATAATTAGTATGCGCACGCAGAGAGCCTTCGCGACGTTGTCCCAGTTAAGTCCTTGTCGTGAAATTTCCAAGAGTTTGGCGATTGCACACATGACCGTATCCTATGTCGCGCAAGGTGGCATTGAATCGTCGCGTTAGAAAAGATTTTTGGACTCCTAATTTTTTTTTATTCCTTTTGAGTTCGGTCGCCTCAAGAAGCAGAACTGCATTCATGCATGTTATCGTAGATGCGATGGACTGCCAACGCTGTTGGGAATCATAAGATTACAGAGAAGCTTAGTGGCGTTTATCTTCACCCTCGGCATTCCTATTCATCGCTGCCAACGTGCGGTCTTTGCGTTGTCATTCTGCCACGCCTTTCATGCACCCGCCAGAAGAAACCAGGAGGCTGGCAAGGTATCGCAGTTCTTCGCAGGTGATTACGCTTTTTTCGGGACTGTTCGCGAAGGTGTAGAGCCTTTGTCAAAAATGCACACCCCAACGGGTTTGCTTCCTTGCCACGCAGTATGGATCTCTCGTGCAATCCAAATCTTTCTTGGGCAAGGAGGAATCTCGCCTTCGTCTACCCGAATTTCTGGTTTTCCTGGAATGCCAGGGGGTCCACTACTCGGCTTAGAAGCGCACCTTTCCTGCTGGATATTCATCGGCGTCGGCTGTACAGTATAACGAAACATGAGGGTTCGCTGTCGTTTAGGCCAAACTGCACCAAATTTTTTTCTGCTTTCATGTTCACTTAAGCTCTTCAGTAAAAATGGCGCTGCAGGATAGTGCGGACTGTGGGGTGATGGTCCAGCGTCTAGCTAAGCTCCCGCGTATTGGTCAGTCTTCCTGCGATATTGAACCGCGTTAGAGTACTTTAGATTAGGCCTCGAGCAATCATCTTCGGACTGTGTACAACATTGTGTTCGGCGCGTGCATTCGGCGTCGCGACCATGCAGTGGCATGCGCTTGGTTGGTTCGCTTTTCGGGAAAGGGAATGGCGCAGTGCTTTTCTCACATCTCGGTGGACACCCTAACCGTGCCGTAAGGTATGCGGGTCGTATGCAGTCCAAGTGAACGGACTTAAGGATGTTTCAGGCCGCTCTGAATGGGCCACAAGCAGCTCCGGCGGATACTGCCGCTCGCTTGCGCCGAGGATAGAGGGCGAGAAATCGATGCCGCTCGCCCTCGGGTGGTCAGCGGTAACCAGTGAACACCAGTGTTGTCGGTAACGCGTTACAAGTAACGGCGTTACCGGTAACGCGTTACTTTTTTCGGTAACTTAGTAACGTACTCGTTGCCATTTCGGACCTGTAACGGGCAACGTACTTACGTTAACATTTTTCGGTAACGTGACGTGTCACGTTACTAGTTACTTTTTATTTCAATTGTTCCCCTCCGCCTCTTTTTCAAAAAAAAAACGCCAAAAATGATGGTGCAAATAAACAAAATCTACCGGTGCTCTCGACGACCCTTGTTGCGGCTCGCATGCATGCCAGAAAACACCTGCCCTTGACGACGCACTCAACTAAAAAAGAAAGCACGAACACGCAGTCACCCACTTGTATTCACCCCCAAACCACCCACACACACAACTCTCTAAAGAGTGGACGCATGCCAAGCCACCAATGAACCATTTGGAGAAATCTTTAAGTGAGTTTCTGCGTAAGCTTGTTTTTCAACCAAAATGTATCGTTCCCAGGCGACACTCTCGCATTCTTGGTGGAAGCAGTTCCCTCTTGTGAGCAAACTCATGAATGTCGCCAGTTCACTTCAAGTTGGCCCCAAGAGAGCCATAGAAAGAGTA
Source organism: Amblyomma mixtum (assembly GCF_055824585.1). NCBI lineage: Eukaryota > Metazoa > Arthropoda > Arachnida > Ixodida > Ixodidae > Amblyomma > Amblyomma mixtum. Next base: position 44,448,118 of record NC_143019.1, on the reverse strand, counting down.
CAATGATACAGCACAGAAAAGGGGATTGCAGTCAACCATTTGTTTCTATCTGCAACTGCGGCTAAGTTTTGCGAGCGAAGCTGACCTTGAACACCTTGACGCAAACACTCAGCATTTTTGCAATAATTATGCAGGTTCAAGTAAAAAAAATTGTTTATGTGCGCAAATATATTTTTCTGAACTATGACATTTAAGCATTTCGTTATTGCTACACAATTTCCGCGTAATTTCGTAAGCAGAAGCACACCAGAATTACTGTAAATTTGTTCAGTTCAGCTATGTTTTCTTTGTGAAGTTGGAATTATATGAAGTATGAGCTTTATAAAATTGTTATCTTGAGTTCTTACAGCGAGGAACCACTGATTAAAATTTATGGCCATGGAGTAACGGCAAAGTAACGTGCGATCCTTTTTTCGGTAACGGTAACGGAAATGCGTTACCTTTTTTTGTAGGTAACGTAGGGCGGTAACGCGTTCTTTTTTTGTTAGTGTAACGAGTAACGCATTTAGTTACTTTTTTTTCGGTAACGCCTACAACACTGGTGAACACCTAGTGCGGCGTTCGCTTTGCCCGCTGCGTCCATGTCTTGCGGCCGCCGCGCTACGGCGCTTTGCGCGAGTGAACACAGTGGCCAGGGCGATGCTGCCCGGCGCTGTAATGATTTCTAGCGGCCGTGAACATCCACGTAGCCGCTGCAGCACAGATCATCGGAGCGCTATTTCATTACCTTCTCATTTTTGCATTCCGGGCTCATTCACATGGCTCGTCTACTTTTATACACTTTTTTGTTTTTCAAAAGAACGGAAAGGAAAAATTTAACGTCCATTACCTCGCTAACAGGGACGCGTTCATCACCTCGCATCTCGTGGCCGTGGCCTTTACGCGATTCCGACTTAGCGGTTAATGTTAAGGGTGATAACTTTCACGTTACCGTGGACCCTAATGAGGACAGTATCCACTTGTGCCTCGACAGTGTGTACATTGAAGTTGGCACTAAAGGCATGAGACAGCATTGTCGACGTCATCAAAAGAGGCCGATGCTGTGGCGCCATATGCTCTGTGTCGCTCCGCTCCCGCGTAACATGGACATGACTTCACATAAAGGCAGACTACAAGCCCGGGTTCGCACGCTTGAGAGGCAATATGGATCTAAACAGGGCGTCTACTACGCAGACATCACAGGGCCGTCGGCCGCGGGATTCTGCACGGCTGTCGTAGTCCCCCGGGGAGTGAATGTCGATGGCCTATCGTTTAGGGCCCCGAATTCAACGCGAGCGGAGGAAATAGCAATAGCTCTCGCTGCCACCGATCCAAAATCGAGAACGGTTAGCACAGACATTCGCCGGGCCTGTGAACGCTACCTTGCAGTGGAAATATCACCTCTTGCCTCCCAAATTGTAAGACGGGCTCTCGCCGATCCAACTCGTTCAAATGTAATCTGGGCTCCTGGCCACCAGGGTCTACGAGGCATTGAGGCCGCTGATGCGGCCGCCCGAGCGATCACACACCGGGCTCCTCATTCTAGCTCTCCTGGCTGAGTAGCTCATAAACCGCTTCTGCGGTCCCGCGAAATCTTAATTCATTACTGCGACAGCCACCGTCTCTACCCAACACCTGCCAAGGGGCTGAGCAAAGCGGAGGAGCGAACTCCACGGCACCTGCAGTGCAGACAGGAACTCTTCTCTGTTCTGCCATCGCCAAACACTTTGATCCGTACATAGATGGGCGCTGCCCGCACTGTGGGGAGATATACGATAGCTTTGACATGGTGTGGCCATGTGCTCAGAATCCTCACCTTCCCCCACACCCACCTGAGAGGCATGGGAGACTGCCCTGCGTTTAAACGTGTCAAACTGCTCAGAGTGGAAAGCCTAACACACTACGCTATGGCGTCGTACACTTTTTTGCTAAGGATCCGTCGGATAAGGTGTGTGAGATCTCGGCAGTCTTTTATAACAAAAGCTTAACGGCGCCGGAGCCTCGAGAGGAGTAGCAGGCGGTTAGCAACGGCGTGCCTAGACAACGGATATGCGTCTGGAAACAGGTGGTCGCAGCGCCGAGCTCCGCGCTTGGCCGCGGAGTAGCGCCGCAGGATCGCTAGTCTTATTGCATCTAGCCGTGTACTAGTTACTGTGGTTGACCATGATGACGTCATAGTATAGTAATGACAATACATTGGAGTAAACAATGTCCACATGTAATGCATCATTGTAAAGATGAAGTTTTGCCTAATTAACATTAATTATACAATTTAATTGCAACAATTAATGAGTTGATATGTTTCTATAGCAGTGGATAACTACAAGTGCTAAACACGATGTGACCTTCTGCTTGACTTTGAAAAATTTAGCAAAATGTAAGAATAACAATCGGTGAATGGATGACGTCATATACCCTATAACAGAGTGCAAGTCACGTGACCTAGCATAACGTCACTCTGCGCGTTGAAAAGGTGCCTACCGGGACTGATCTCGCCGCAGACGGCGCTGACGTGGAAGGGAACGAAGACGCAGCCTCTTCGACGAGCTCCCGTGCTGGTAGTTGTCCGGAACGTTCTCAGCGTTACTGACGCCAAGCCGCTTCTAGTTACTCGATACACTAGAGCTTTCACTCTCTAACTAGGTTGAGCAGTAGTTAAACCACAGCTAATTTACTTTTTTCACTCCCACCTTCCCCTACGGCGTGGTTGAGGTGTCCATCGAGGCGTGAGACAATGACCGCGGCTTTCACTTCCTGATAACCAGTCATTAGCCTGCAGCTGCATAGGCATGATGCCACTCGCGGTCACTGAATTTCCGTTCGCAGCGCAGTAGCCCTGGCTTCAACTGTCTTGCGTTCTCATCCTGTGAAGTTCATTGCTCGAGTATCGTTTCATAAGAAGTAGTTCGAAGAAGTGCGTTTGGGCGCTGCATCAACCGCACCGTATGGTTTGTTTTCCGTGACCCCAGGTGGTCGAAATTTCCGGAGCCCTCCACTACGGCGTCTCTCATAGCCTTAGTCGCTTTGGGACCTCAAACCCCATAAACCGTTGTTGTTAATGTTTCGTGCTCCTTCAGTCATGTGGCTAAAGCACTGTGCGGTACGAATAGGAAAACTTTTTGAAATTGTACAAGGTTGCAGTATGTATTGTCGTAATCGTGTATTAGGAGTCCGAGTATTCTACACGCTTTGGTACCTGTCTGCCGAGTAGGGTGAGTTGTAACAGGGCGGTGGTTTTGTTTTGGTATTGCATTCGATTCATCAGGAGGAATTCCGACTATTCTGCTGACGGTTTGAATCCGGTTACGTGGAAGTGATCCACTATGGTGTGTATGCTTTCCTGGAGGGTCGTTTCAACGTCCCCAGGACATCCGGATTCGTTCCACAAGGTAACGGCGTAGAATGTGGGATGACGGTTTCAGATCGTGGATAGAGCTCTCAGGCATATATTAATGAGGGTTGGAGATATAATGGATCCTTGAGGTGGTCCACGGCTAATGTTGACTGGGGAGGAGAGAGAGACGGCGCTGCCTTGAAAAGGGCTACCCTACCTTTGAGAAAACTGCGTATGTAATTGTACATGTTGGGGCCGCATCGTGTGTCTTGAACGGACTTGAGTATGAGATCATGTGTAACATTATCGAGGGTCTTTTTTATGTCTGTTGCGAAAAGTGCCTGTGTCAGTGCTGTCTTTGGCTGCAGAAGCGTGCTTTGTAGTATGAGAAATACGTCCTGCGTGCCAGCATTATAGCGGTATGAGCTTGTGCGGAAAATGTTTCGTGTTTCCTAGCTGTTCTCCTTGCTTCTTTTGCGACTGAGAAATGTACGCCATGTTTTCGCAGCTAAAATTTTCATTTGGGGGAAGGCGTTCAAGCATGCTCTGGCGTGTTTCGTTGCGTTCGTTGGCTGAGTCAAGTTTCTTTGCAGTGTCAGTCAGGCGGTGAAGTCTGTTCAGTCTTTTCAAAGCACGTTAACGGGATCTCTGTTTTGTTCATATCAGATTCTAGCATTGACGGTATGTGTTGGATATGTTGTTGATATTGTGGAGCTGCGTAAATGGTAGTAGTAGTGTGTGGTTGTAACATCGAAGAAGGAGTGCTTGGCTTACCAGTCGGCGTAGCTGTGTCAGTTTTTCTAGATGCTAGGCTGCGCACAGGGCCTTTACTCGAGGCACATCGTTGCAGGATGTCAGCAGCATTTGCCGATGCCATTGGCTACGACAGTGGTGCGTTAGGCTGCTTGTCCTGTGCTTCTGAGACTGCGGCGTCTTCGCTGTTTGCGATGGCTATTCTAGATGGTAATCGGGTGGCGTTGCGTTGCTGGGTGTGCTGCAATAAAGTGGAGTCTGGTGCTGGTTGCGCATTTTGATGCGTTGTATATAGATTCATTCAGTCTGCTTATGGTTTTTATGGATCGTTGCCTCTATGATCTCCGGGGCAGTGCAGGCAGAGGAGAAAGTACTGGGTCTTCAGAGTGGCCGAGTTAGATAAGTGAGACGTCACGAGAAAGAATATCGTTCAGGCGTGCTACCGGCATCATCATCATCATCAGCCTGACTACGCCCACTTCAGGACAAATGCCTCTGCTATGTCTCTACTGTTAACCCTGTCCTTTGCCAGCTGCGGCCACCGTATCCCCGCTAACTTATTTATCTGATCCGCCCACCTAACTTACTGCGTCCACTGCTACGCTTGCCGTCTCTTAGAATCCGCTCCGTTACCTTTAAGGACCAGCGATTATCTTCCATTTGCGTAACATGCCCTGCCCAAGCCCATTTCTTCCTCTCGATTTCGACTAGGATGTTATTAACCCGCATTTATCCCCTCACCCTCTCTGCCCACTTCCGGCCTCTTAACGTTACATTATAATTATTCTTTCCGTAGCTCACTGCGTTGTCATTAACTTGAACTGAACCCTTTTCGCTAGCCTCCGCGTTTCTGCCCCGTAGGTGAGTGCCGGTAAGATACAAGTGTTGTATACTTTTCTTTTGAGGGATATTTGTAAACTGCCATTCATGACCACAGAGAACCTGCCATATGCGCTCTGTCCCATTCTTATTCTTCTAGTTATTTCCCTCTCACGATCCCCATCTGCGGTTACTACCTGCCCTAAGTAGACGTATTCCCTTACTACTTCCAGCACCTCGCCACCAATTTCAAACCGCTGTTCCCTTGCTAGAGTGTTGAACATTCCTCTGGCTTTCTCGTTGTAATTTTTAGACCCAATTCGGGATACCGGCATGGATGTGGAAAAAAACAGAGGTGCCCAAATCTATATCTTCCCAATCGGAAGTTGAGGATAGCTTTGAATAGTTCGTACAAAGCAGGTTTTGAGACAGAAATGAGCTAGGCGAGCCTGAAGGCAGTCAGGAAGATGCGCCAACGGCAGAGGACAATCATCCAGCTTATATAATCGACATAAGCTAACATAAGCAAGTTAATAAGGGAGTAAGTACTCATTGACGTCCACCCGAGCGCAGCCGTACGGCTACAAAGGAAAGCTATACAGCTTTCTCAGAAACTTCGTAGTTAAAGAAAAATTCGTCCTGGTCCGGGGTACGAACCCAGGACCACCGCTACACCGGAGCAGTCGCTCTACCAATTGAGCTAACCAGGACGGCAAGCTTGGACCTCAATGAGTAATTACTCCCTTATTACAAATCTACTCCACCTTGGGGGATTCTCCGAAACATTTGGTCATAATCAAGTTAAATTTGAGTACCTTCGTTCTGTTTCATTACCCTCACAAATTACTTCCTCGGTATTTTATGCTGCCGCTTCCAATCGCTTTTACGAGTGAAAGTTCCCATCTAGTTGTTCATCTTGCCTCATTCATGCATTATTTTGTTTGTTTGTTGTTCTTTAACGTGCACGGGGCTTTAGCATCTCGCTCCCATCACCGCAACGCCACCTTGAGTCTCAAGGTGATGGTGCTTGGTGCCACCACGGACCCTTAGCCCCCTTATACGGAAGCTGTCATCCGCACCGTGGCGATAGTTTTTAAGGTGAATGTTAGAAACCATGAACGGCGGCGGTTGGAGCCATGGTCAAGTTCCGGCCGACGGGCTCCCCGTCTGTTTTCGAGTCAGGGGCTCCGGGACCTTTCTGTAAATAAGAATGGGCAACACAGGCGACATTTCAGGAACCGTCAGCATACCTATATCGCATGAGTTCCTCTTCCTCCAAAAAGCCTGATGAATTCCTAAAAAGCAACTGCACCGTAGAAGGCTCCACTAGAAATCGACCGCACTGTGACTACTTTCCTCGTTTCCTGATATTTTTTAATTATTTATTGCAAGTACCTACAGCGCCCATGAGGCATTATGGGGGGATATTACTACATAGAATAACACATGCACAGAAGATATTGGGAAACATGTCAGCAAGGATAACACAGCATACTAAGAGAAGACTAAAGGAGTTCACAAGTAGTATGAATGGTAACACATCGGCAAAGCGCTGGTAAACGCATGAGACCTGGAAGAAATACATCAGGTTATCATTTCAACAGCACTTTGGAAACCAGGTGAACAAACCACATCAATCGGAAGCTTATTCCAGTCCAGAATTGGGGTAGGAAAAACGAATACTTAAATACATTAATGCGGCATTGATAACTCTTCATCTTTTTCGTGTTGTCTAGTCTCTCTGAAATGTAATACGGCTGCTTTAGATAAGTGTTTTTATCAATACCGGTGCAATCATTGTAAATGCGGTTATTCTCACTCCCTAGTAGATAACGACAAAGTTCCTGCAGTGTCTGTTTTTGTTATTGCTAGAACCCTTGAGGAATGATAGGAAAAAATTACAAAGCAAAAACACTTTCATCCGATGACCTTCTGGTTGAAGTTTCGCAGGAAGATCACTCTGACATCCTCTCAAGCAAAAGCAGTTTGCTCACCTTCTGGTGACAGTCACCCCTCAAACGGAATCTAAACACTGTACAAGGTGGTATATCAGAATGCGGTCTGATCCCCTGAAATGCTTCCGAGATCAAGGTGCGATTGCCCTTCGCCGCATCACTATGAGGCGAAACGAGGAAGAGGCATCCGATATCGCCTTAACATTTGAACGGTGCCGTCTACCAGATACTGTGAAATCGGAATCATCCACTGTAAAATCTGTCCCTATATCCCAAACCCGAGAAGATTTTTCAACTACGAAGAGTACGGACACGGATCCAAAACATGCCGTGGAAATCTCATCAATGCGAAGAGCGGTGCCCATGAGCGCCTGACTGATAACTGCAGTGCCGGTCAAGCAGAATGTCCCAACTGTCACAGGACACACGCTGCGCATTCACGAACACGTCAGGCGTTCCAGAAAGAGAAAAAAAAAGTAATCCAGATAAATGTTACAGAAAAGAACGTTTTCTGAAGCCCGGACGAAGCTCTAGCTTCTCTCCGGAAGATCCTACGCTGACGCAGCGTGCAGAGGCGGGCGCCGTCTGGGCACGCAATACACCATCGCCAACATTCCCTGTCCCAGAGGTCAACTTTACACAGAGCTCTGAGAAAATACAGGCACGCGAGAGAGAGTCTCTTCCTCTTGACGAATCCACATCTGCTTCCGCGTCTCCAGTGGAGGTAATACCAGGCTTCTCAGCGTCGGAGACGCTGAAGGAGTCCCCCAAATAGAGGCGGATTTTCCAAGACCGTCTCAAACCGAAGACATCTGTCAATTTAGCAGGATAATAAATGCGGCTATATGTGAATAACTCCGGCTAGTTTTCGTGTCCTCGCTTACAACTACGGCTGTCGAAAGCATTATGCACTGGAACTGCCGAGGGCTACAAAGAAGCTGGTTGGCATCGAAATACTCGCGCAGTATCAACCAAACATAGTTTGCCTACGGTAAACACAACGAAACTTTCTGGAGAAATATGTAGTGTACCGGAAGGACTGGCAAGGAAGTACCTCCTCATCAGGTGTCGTTGCTGTTGTTTTTCAGAATTCAATTGCCTCTCAGATTTAGAGGCAGTGGCAATACGAGCACTAACATGTAGTAGAGTAATAACCGTATGTTGCCTATACATACCACCACATCATCAACTTTCCATTGACTAACTTGAAAAACTCATTTACTAGCTTCCGGAGCCGTTCCTGTTGGTCGGCGATATTCACGCACACCACCCATTGTGGGGAGGTATTAGAACCGATTCTCGAGTTGCGCTAGTCGAAAAATTCATATTGTTATCTGGGTCATGCATATTCTATAGAAGAGAACCAACATGCTTTAATGCAGCACACAGCTAACGCGCTGCGATAGACCTTGCTATTGGCAGCTACTGTGAGGGCTGTTGTAGATAATCTCTATAGAAGTGACTTCTTTCCCATATCTCTAAAATGCACATAAAATATAAACCCGAAGGTAAATAAATAATCCTAGTAAGTTTAAAGAACGGATTGCTGATCGAAAGATGCTCCATTGTCATCTTCATCAATTTCATAACTAGGTATAGATGAATTTCAATTCTTGGTCGCACTGCGTATTATAGGCGCTGCACAGAAATCCATCTCAAAGACACCAGTTGAAATACAAAGCAAACGTAGATCAGGGCAGGATGCACACTGCAGAAGAGCTCGTGAGAACGAAAATAATTCGTTGTAAAAGTTTCGCTATAATTCTACGGTTGGCAACTTGAACTTTAAGCGAGCTAAAGCAAATGCAAGCGTACTCGATGTATCCAAGCGGGAAAGTTAGCAGTCGTTTCTCTCCTGTGTAAATTCTTACGCAGATACGCATAAAGTGTACTGTACACTAAAAGCACTTCGAGGGCATAGTGCACGTACATTACCTCTTGTTATCACTGCTGGCGGTACATTTCGGCACCAAGCAGATGCACTAGGCAAACACTTCTAGCTCAGTGCATTATGCAGAAAAAATCAGGGGGCACTTTGGCTCACTAAAGTGCTGCAAGGCGAAAGCGTTTCCTGGCCACTGTTTGTTTTTATTTACTTTTTTATTTTTCATATCTTGTTTTTTATTTATTTTTTGCTCCTATTCTTAATTTTATTGTTTTTTATTTTTATTTTCACATCTTATTTTTAGTTTTTATTTTCCTTTCCTTGACTTTACTCCTTTTATTTTATTTATAAAGCCCATGCATTCACTAGATGCGCCTTTATTAATGCTGGAACCTTGAGCCTATTAAGCACTGACGCCGAAAGGCGGACGAATCTGCCGACGCGTCTGTCGACATTCCTGCCGACGCGTCTGTCGACACGGCTGCCGACGCGTCTGCTAACAACAGTATGGGGCATTAAAGGCTTTCGCCTTAATAGCCGAGCGTTCGTTATATCTGTCGCAGTTATACGTGTAAATCAAACGTGTGTTGAATCGGTAAAAATGAAAGTGCTCGTAGGTTGGACAAGTCCAGATCTTGCAGAGATCGTCCTTCGATTAATATTTTCGCTTCCTACGCTGAAAAGCAGATTTTAAGGATTGCTAATTAACAAAGTCTCTCCGAGCGTCCCTGATGAGACAGGGGCCGAGCCTACTGTGTCCCTGGAAAAATCTGAGGCTGAGAACGTGCCACCCTCGGAGCCCGCGCTAAAGCCCGCGGCCAGCGTTGCGGTTTTGAGCAGGGACGCCGACATAGCTGAGGTCGACGGTGACGACAGCAGCTTGACGTCCTCGGCCTCTTCAGTCAACCTCGTCATTGACGAGACTGCCATCACGCCTGAGGAGGACCCGACGCCGCCATCGTCGTCTTCGTCATCGCTTGTACGAGAGCCAAGATCATCTCCAGACGCTGACCCTGTGCAGTCGCCGTCCTCTTCAACATCGAGGATCAGCGCTAGCACTTCTAGCGAAGAGTCGTCGGATATTGAGATGGTCGCTTTAAGTTCGAGCTTAAAGCGTCCACATGCGTCGACTACGGACTCGGACAATTCTGCCGGTCGGCCAAGGAGGCCTCGTGCCTCCTCTGGTCCGACCCTCCGCAAAAATTGAGGTGGTTTAGCGCCGTTCGCGGTGCGCTTTGGATTGTCTAAACATCACGACTGTTCAGGTTTCATTTTTCATTTCCAAAATGACTAACCTTCAAATTATTACTCTAAACGTGCAGGGGTTCCGCAGTGTTTTGAAGCAGGCAACGGTGGTCGCATTCGCTCGTTCCTCGGGTTGCGATATCGTCTGCCTGCAAGAAACCAATTTTTTTCGTCTCAGTGACGTGTTGAAATTCAAGCGTAGGTTTGGCGTCGATGCCTTCTTTTCGTACGCCAGCACGCGTTCTAGCGGCGTTGGCGTTCTTGTTTTGAACCGCTCACTGTTGCGCGATCATCATGTTACCTACGATGCGCTTGGACGCGTGTTGGCGTTCGACTGCACGTTTAACGCACTTCACCTGAGAATTCTTTGTATTTATGCGCCTGCGCATTCCAATTTGGTAAACGCATTCTTTAAAGATTTAGATGTGTATTTTCTTGGAGGGCGTAATGTTGTGATGTTGGGCGATTTCAACTGCGTGCTCGATACGGTCGCCGATGTGCAAGGCCCTGGTAGGGGTAGGCCAGGCTGGAATGCGCGTGAGTTGCGCCGCTTAGTGAACCATTTCATGCTCACGGACGCGTATGAGCTCCTCTATGGCAACGTCTTTGTGTGGAAGTTGGCGTCGCGGGTTATCGTCGAGTAGGCTAGACAGGGCGTACGTTCCGGCGAGCCTTTCGCGGTCAGTGTGTGTAGCTAATGTACTGACGCTGCCATCCTCACCGGTGCACATATCAGACCACCGCCCTTTTCTTCTATCACTCACGGTTCCGGCGCCTGCAGTATCACCCCATAGACCATGGCGGTTGGATGTACGCATACTTCACGATGCCAGCACTAAAGAGGGGGTCACACGGGTCTTGCGTTTTTCGGTTGTTGGGGCGGTGCCTGGTGACTGGGACCGTCTGAAGGAGCAGTGGCGTCACCATTGCGCCGCATCTGGTCGAGCCCTTAGGGCTCGCGTGTCAGATGAGGTGCGTGTGGTGACGGCGAAGCTACGTATTGCTCAAAGCACCCCGTCGCCTTCGTCGCTTATGTGCGCATGGAAAGAGGAGCTTTCGGAGCGCCTACAGCGTCTAGCGCTCTAGCGGCAGCGGAGGGCTATCGTACTGGGCGGTCACTGACAATTCTTACTGATTCACAAGCAGCCTGCCGCAACTATCTTTGCGGCAGAGTGGTCACAGAGCGCTCCGCATACTCCGCTCTGTAGACTGCAAGACGCAACAAACACATGCAAAACCACACAAGGCGATCAAACATAAGATCATCTGGGTACCGGGGCACACGGGGGTGGCAGGAAACCAAGAGGCAGACAGGATAGCTCGAGGATATACTAACTACCGAGCATCCAACGTCAACGACCTTGAGGAATCCCTGCCAGTACCTCAGGACTACTCGGCCATACTCAACAACTACAAAGGCAGCAGGATGCGGTACCCACCACCGCACAAATCTTTAAACAAAGAAGAGGCTGTCACATGGAGACAACTTCAAACGGGGTCATATCCAAATCTAAACACACTAAGTAAAATTCACCCCACACTTTACGCACGCAATTGTCCGTGGTGCCATGAAAAACCTACACTGTATCACATCACATGGGCATGTCAAAAAGTCGACATCGTCCCAGTTATACAAAACCCAAGTGTGGAGCAATGGGAGGGTCTGCTCTCCAGCGACTGCCGCGATGACCAGATCGGTTTGATACGGCGAGCTCAGCTGACGGCAGCATCCAGCGGAGCCCTGGAATAGGGGCAACCGACCGTTGCGGATGGACTCATCTGACCACATAAAAAAAAAAACACTTGTGCTAGAGCCAAATAAAGTTATCCTATCCTATCCTATCCTACAGCGTCTTTTACGTGCCTCCTCTTTGACAGCGGCTGCATGGCGTTGTCGACGCAGTCCAACTGCTCATCCTGAGGTGCTTCGGTTGGCCCGCCAAGAGCTGTTGTACACTCAAGGTGCCCCTGCGTTTGCATCTTCCGCCGGGGCTACGTCCCAACCAGGTGGCAGGAATTTCAGTGCGTTTTTTAGCCATTTCAGGGGTATTGCTCAGTCGGTCATTCTAGTTGATCGCAATGTCGTTTCCGCAGCCCCATTTTTAGCAGGCTTGCCGCAGGTTTCAACTGAACTCCATGACGGCCTTATGGCTGTGCCAACAACAGATGAAATCAAGGAGGCGTTGGACTCCATGAAACGAGGCTCAGCGCCTGGTCCAGACGGCCTTCCTGTGGAGTTCTATTTAGAATTTTGGGATATTGTGGGCCCTATTTTCTCGGAAGTATTAAAAATATGCTTTACTGAGCACGTATTTCCTGAATCATTCAAAAGAGGCCGCATTGTCCTTATTCCTAAAAACTCTCCTATGTCGACATGTCCGGCAGATTGGCGCCCTATCACCCTGCTAAATTCAGATTACAAAGTATTAGCAAAATTACTCGTTCGTAGTCTACGAGCTCTCCTCCCGTCACTTATTTCCTGCCACCAGGTTTGCTCCATCCCAGGCCGTGAAATACACAGTTTATCTTCTGTAACGCGAGACATCCTAGCGTATACTTTACGACGGCGCGCACAGGGTCTTCTTGTTTCCCTTGATCAGGAAAAGGCGTTCGACTTCTTAGAGCACGAGTACATTTACGGGATGCTGGATGCTTTCGGCTTCCCACCTTCTTTCGTGCTTCTCATTAAAGAGATGTACAGAGATATTTCAAGCACTCTGTTCCTCGATGGCCGGGAAAGTACCGCATTTGATGTTCGCCGCGGCGTCCGTCAAGGTTGTCCGCTCTCCCCCCTTTTGTTAAGCATGAAATGCTTTTAGCCCCCGTTGTCGGCAGTGTGGTGACGTCACGCCGAGACCTAGAGCCATCATCCGGGCACTGAATTCCCGTCATCCGGGCACTGAATTCCAGTCATCCGGGCTCTGAAACGAGAACATCCGGGCACCGTACGAGACTTAACGAGATTTAACGAGACTCTCTAAGCCCTCCTACGCGACCGGCATGCAAGCACCGGTTGGTCTCCAAACGAGACAAAAAATAACTGCTGCCAGTGCCTTCTCAATGTTTATCAAGATATCAGTGGAGCTGTGGGTTTGATAATGCACGGAATTGTAATTTCCGATTTCTAATAAGGCGTGCAAAAAGCACATAAATGCCACGTTACACTTCGTTGTCATACGTGATCCGGGGGAGAAGCGCTGCGTTCAAAGGGCAAGGCATCGCGCCGAACGGGTGGTGGCGTTCCTCCCTTCCTTTACGGTGCGGTTCGGGTGTCCACCGAGATGGCAGAGAATTACTGCGCCATTTCCTTTCCTCAAAAAACCTTGCGTTCAAATGGCAAGGCATCGCGCTGAACGGGTGGTGGCGTTCCTGCCTTCCTGTACGGTGCGGTTCGGGTGTCCACCGAGATGACATTAGGCCCGTAAACATTTCATGCTTACTCTACTCTCGTTTACGGGAGAGGCAGAGATTTTTGTCTTAGCATTAGAGCCTTTCCTCTTGGCAGTCAATCGCCACTCCTTTATTAGAGGTCTGGCTTTGCCAGGCAGCGAAGCGGTACGCGTCACTGCTTATGCAGACGACATCACTCTGTACTTAGCTGATGAACGCAGCCTGCTTGAAACTTTAAATGTTTTCCGTGAGTACGCCTCCTTGTCTGGGGCTGCTCTTAATTACTCGAAGAGTTGTTACTTTTTTGTGGGGTCTACCCAAACTCGTATTACATCTTCAATACCTTTGCAGTGGTGCGCGCAGATGCGCATTTTAGGTGTGACCTACGACTGTGCTGGAATATGGAATGGTGTGTGGTCTTCCGTCGTCGAAGACATTACAGCTCGTGTGCGAAGGGCGCAGACATTCGATTTGCCTCTGCTTGAGAGGCGCTACCTGGTTCAGTCCGTCATGCTCGGTGCCTTCTGGTACCTCTGCTACACTGTTAAACCACCCCTCCGTGTCATAAGGCGAGTGCAGACTACAGTTTTTTCGTTCTTTTGGTCATGGCGGAACCGAGCTTGTGGCCCTTGCTGTTCTTGGACAACCACGGGAGAGAGGAGGGTTTGCCTTTCCAAATTTGTCCGTCACGTCCTCGCTGTTAGCGTTGAAGAGTATTTTGCGTATCCTGCTAGGAAACGCGTCTCCGGCGCGAATCCTGGCTCGGTACTTTTTGGGCCCTTCTTTACGCTTTTTGGATCCGGCGGCCCCTGTTAATCATGGACCCCAGTCAGAGCAACCTACAGCTTTCTACGCTTCATCAGTGGCCTTTTACAGGCATGTTAGAGCAGTAGCACCTGCTGTCAACATCGTTGCAGACCGTGTGGTGGACATTATGGGCACGCTATTGTTACCTGTTGTGCCGGCGTCTCGCCGCTCACCTATGCGCCGGGTTCAGTGGGCGCGTTTAGCGTCGACACCTCTCCCAGATCATCTACGTGACTTTGTCTGGAAACTTGGCTGGGCAGTGCTCCCTACTTGTGATCGGTTAGAACGGTGGGGTGTGTTACGCTCCAGTACCTGTCCGAATTGCCCGCTCCCGGAATCTAATCGCCACGCTACAGTCACCTGTGTTGTAGCGCGTGTCTTTTGGCGCGCGGTTCATGCGGGATTTCGTGGGCAGGGCATTTCGTGCTTCGTCTCCCGCGGCCGCTTCCCCAGCGGCCGTTTTGCTCGCCTGTTAATAGTTGCAGGTCTTTTTAGTTTATGGCGCAGTCGATGCGCCGCGGTCGCTAGTGGCTTTCGACGCCGCGCTGTGTGGCCAATTCTCGGCCGTCTCCGACGGGAGCTGATCAGTTTTTTGTCCGAGGAACTCTTTTTCTTGGGTGAGGAAGAGTTTCTCCGACAGTGGTGATGCCCATTTATTTCTGTAAATAACGGTCGTATTGTCTTGGTTTTTAGGCCAAACTGGCGCTAAAGTATCCTTTTCAATGTTTCAATGTCCAGTTATTGCCTTTTCGCTCTTCTGACAATCGGTATATATGCATTCCTATTTTACATCGCCCATTCCTGTTAGTAACTTAGAAATGTTTATGGTACCTCTTTAATTGGCTCGCCTTACATGTGTCATGTGTTCTTGTAAATGTGAATGTATCTAGTAACCTTGGCATGTGTACATATGTAAATAAAATTTTTTCTAAACAAAAAGAAAGCAAAGTTAGCATTTAAGAGGATTTTTGGGAAGGGGTACGCAAGGAAAAATAAAGTGTAGGGAGTTTCGCGAAAATCAGTGTCGAAGAAGTCAATCTCACGCACGATGCTTCATAAACGGCAAGAAATACGTGTACCACGGTAATAAAAGCCAGGTCGCACCGGTCATGTGAAAGTCAGCATAATGAAGCGGTGATTTCTTTTCTCAAAATTAATTTCCGATGCATTAAAAAAAAAGGTTTATGAAATTGGTGTATTCGTTGATATGGTTAGGCCGTCCTTTAATCTGGTCACGGGATAAGGGTTAGGTAGTGAAGTTGCTGATTAAGTATAGTCAGATCGCTTTCAATGTTACAGAAAGCATAGAAACTTGTATGGCAGAGGTGCGTTCAAGATGTGTTGTGGGTTACATGAAATAATGCTTTCTTGTCACTCTTGTGAAGCTGCACTCTTTTTTTTTTGTTTCCTGTAGCCCCACTATAATGCCTTTGGCGCTATAGGTTTCTGGAAAAAAAAACCCTAGATGCCCTACAGGTGCGTCAATGTAGACGTGCTGGACCAAAACTGCTGAAGCGAGCATAACGCATTAAAAGGACTTACCGAGCGCTAAAACTTGTATTGGGAAATTGAAAGCAAGTTCCGGCATTGGCGTCGTGGCATTCGTTGGTCGCTCCGTTCGCACAGAGAACAACCGTGGATGTTTAAATCGCGACGAAAAGGAATATAAATAGGCACCCTACGTCACGTAGAAAGCACAAACAACGTATACTAGTGCACGGAGTCAGAAACTAGCCAGCTGATGTCCACGGACGTAATGCAAAATATGCTACGTTTTATGCGCAACAGGAGCTCTGTTATTGGTAAGCGCAACATGCGTTGATGAGGAATTCTGTGAATGGCATCTTCTATTAATTTCCTGAACATGGTCGTCTTAGTAAATTACAAACGCTACTGAAGTTTCTTTCTCAGTCTCCAGCCAGCAGTAGGAAGTTCTTTTCTCATTTTTCAATTTCTGTTGTTTGCAGTCTATTAACCAATGAGTTTTATTTCATCATCAGGTGTCAGTGTGGTGCTAGGTTCGGAGACATTCTCGCAGAAAAAGATGTTGCCTGCTACAAAGAGTAACTGAAAGTACAAAGCGTCACTACGAGCTATGCGTGCTTAACAAAGCACCCTCCGTTACAGCTGTACTATCTGAATCGGGAAATAGTGGAACTTGAATACTTACAGTTGACGTATTACTGCCCTGCAGCCTTGGGCAGCGGGAAATGATTTGTTATACTAATCAAGACAACGACAATATGCAGCGCATACTTCTATTTATTTGTGCACATGCCAAGAGGGAAACACTATTACACGAATGCAGGCACTGTTGCTTCTTCCGTTGCTGGGTTCATAGGGTCTTCCAGCAGCTGCTCGAGGGCTTGCATACCAAAAAGAATGGACCGCCAGATTGCGCGCAAAGAGGGAAACTATAAACATTTGAAAAAGTCCTAATTTGTAAATAAAAAACTTTATTCCGTTATTCCAAACCCCAAACCTAACTCTGACACTGAAATGAAAGTATAGGTTGCAGCAAGACAAAGCACGTTTCATTTATGGCCCCTTCAGTCCTTCGAACACTTTGCCTCAGACAGGATCCCCGTCAGAAAATCGACAAAAGAGAAGAAAAGCAGCTCGGAATGTTGCAACAGTAGCTGTGTGCACCGCGCTGGAAACTGCGGTTTCACCCTGCTGAAAAAAATCTATGATGCAATAACCTCATAGAGGCTTCCTCATAAAATATTACACAAATCGTATAATATTCTGGGACATCTTTTTGATGATTGCACGACTTTACAGAAATGCATGACATTTGTATGATAATTTTCTATGATTTGTATGATAATTCTATGATATTTGTGTGACGAACTCTATGAGCTTATTGCATCGTACAACTTTTTTCAGCAGGGCAAATCATCAGTGGCCAACGCTTCCATAACTGGCGAAATGCTGGACACCAATCAAAGTTTGTGTTTAGATGTGGTGACAGGCCAACCATTGGCCATTCTAAGGAAGGCCAAGCATGGGCAACAATTGGAAATGCCTTGACCATCATAAGGCCTTCACTCTAACACCACGTTAAATCCAAGCAGTTTCTTTGATTGTAGGCCAATCATCTTGGTCAATTAGTATTTTAGCTTTTTCCTAGAACCATTTTTTTCACTAACTGCAGCTGCTTCTAGATCCCTGGACCCTTCTGTGAGATTTATTAACTGTACACATTAATTTTGGGGCCACCACTTGCCAAACACCTCAAATATATACAATCCCTTCTAGAAGATCTCAGTCTCAAAAAACACCAATATCACCACATGACCGGATGGTGTGAAATGCAGCAGTAAGCAGCTGACAGCATTGCTGCAAAAAGACTTCTGTAAAGAAAGGTGCAAAGTACTATTTGAGCCAAGCACCTAAAGAATTACACATATTTGTAAATTTGCCAAAGGCTACACGCATGTCTTTTTTTTTTTTTTTGCTTCGCATTTACAGCACATTTCAATTATGGTGAGGCACCGTAAATTCAAGGACTGTTAGATCACTTAGTTAAATCACTTAATTTCACAAAAGCCACGATGACGGTAACGCTACCAAGGCATTCAAAAATCTTGCCCGAGTATAAACACTGCTAATGAGTTATCTCGGAAATGTCGTTCAAATGCAATATAAATATTATTTTACGGAAAATACCCCTTCTCTTGCTTGACAAACCGAAAAAGTAGCCGTAAACTCGCGTGTCAGCATACAAGCCGAGAGTATCTGTCAGAAGTGCTGGTAAAAATTTGTTTACTTATTTTACAGGCCTAAGATACAGGACTTAGGCAGGAGTGGACAATACAAATCAACATATTCAGAAACAGCAAACAATTAGATACAGGACGTTGAATGATAAATCAGAACAAAGACACAAGATACTGTTGACAACATGAATGCATTTTGATGGGGGGAGGCACAAGGGCGCAGAGGAATCACGAAACCGTTGTACAGTTGACCGTATCGGCGGATAACAATTCCAATCGCAAATAGTGCGCAAGGAAAGGAATTTTTAAATGCGTTAGTCCTGCACGAAAAATCTAGGACTCTTTTGGTGTGATAGAGCGCGTAGAGCGGCGGCGCAGGCTGCCGAGATTTCGGCTTCTACCCGACGCGCTGCCACAGCTAGCTCGTTCAAGTCGCCGCAGTGACTTCTTCCGCAAATAGAGAGCAAACGTGGGGTGGCTCTGTCGGACAATCCTTTCCACTCGCTCCGCATTCGAAGCTCCGGGATCGGCGTAGACGTATTGCTCCTGCATCGCCCTGACGTTCTGGACCAGTTCCAACTCCCTCTGCATCCGCAGCATCCGCACACGAGCGGACCGGATCGCGGATGGTCCGGGCGCGTCAGCGCTGTCCGCGTGCCACGTAACGTGAACGTCCCTGCTCTGAGCGACCTTGAGCCGGCGGCGTGCACTTTTCTTGGCCCGGACCGCGGACCGAATGAAAAAGGCCAGAGCCTTTTTCAGTCCGAGGGCTTGTCGGCGGACCGGGATTGTTTTTGCTTCTAGGTGCGCTCGTCTGGCTAGCTACCCTGAATGAAGTCGGCTTTGCTCCGTGCTGGCGCCTTTCGTTTTGGCGCGCTTTTCGCCGCATTTGCAGCTCGAGTGCAGCATTGTGTGTCCTCCTTTTCGTATTTCTCTCACTGCGTCGTACTGTGTATTTGAGCGTGTGCGTAAATACCCGCTTAGCTTTGTTGTTTCTGCTTATTTGAGTGAATATGGAGAGAAGGAGCTCTGTGAGCCAGTATCTGGTAAAACTGCTCTGGACTAAGCCGCAGCAAGCGTTTGTACTCTCCGGGTCGCATTCAAGTAGGTCCTCGTACAGCAGGTCCTGCATGGCCAAACACTGTTTTTCCAACCTTGACTTTGTCCAACATAACCGTTTTAGACGCGAAAGCTTCCTTCTCGCCCTCAGACGCTTTAATGGCGACAACCAGTGCGGCGAGACGACGTTTTCGTTCGGCGTTCATGTTTAAACTCTCGGCAGCTGAGTTTTCGAAGCCACGCTAACAGCGCAAGCCCGCTGTGGGCGAGAGTATGCGCGGATTGTCCGCTGCGTTCGTGTGAATGCCCGACGTTCAGACCGACTCCCGGATGCACGTGTCACGATAACCGCGCTGACGCGCGCGTACCATCCGCGATTCGGTCCGCACGTCTGGACCCACCTTCATGGAGATACGATCACGTGGTGGGTACACCAGTAATGGCAAGGCTTTGGGTTCGGTTCAGCTACGGTTTCGGGTGAAAATTCGGGTTCTGTTCCTGTTTCGGGTTCAGGTTCGGTTCCGGTTCGACACTATGCTTTAGACAGTCAAAGTGCCCCTGAATTATTTGCTGTCCTTTTCGCCAAAGGTAGCTTCATATTCGCTACTGAGAGCATAATTAGCATTCGACTCGAAGAATTTTTTCTACTGCTAATTGCAACGAAAAATTTAACGGCAAGAACGCGGCACATAAGAGAGCGCGAAGAGTGAAAGAACATCTGGCGAGCGCGGCGCCTTGGCTTTCATGCTCATTGATGGCAAAATCACCGAGGTCCTTATCTGTGGGAATGAATGAACACCGTCCTGACGTACTTCCATCTCTTGGGGACACAGCTGGAACACCTTGGTTACTCTACTGTTGACTCCGTAAATGCATCTCTCAGTCAGACCGCTATCTCATATGCGGATCTGTCCCGCAAATAATGTCACAACTTCGGCTTCAGTGCCCATGGGGATTCTAGAGCACGTCAGAATTAAGCGCTCACTGTCAAAAACGTGACCGCTTTCCACAAACCAGCGCGAATTTCATCGCAAGCCAGGAACAGCAATACATTTTCAAAGCGACCAGTTATATGCATGGACACATCCACAGACCACGTACGGACCTTTGCAAATACATCATCTTGCCCAGTGTAGCAATATATTTATGATGACGATGATCACGTCCACGTTCACACCCCTTTTCAACGGGCTGTCACGTTGTTGTGAGCCGCCAGACATCACAGTGCCCCCTTACGCTGAGTTTGCTCGCGAATAGAGGGCAGCGCGAGATGAGCGAAGAGGACAGCAGTTCCTAGAATTTTCCTTCCCTCGGTGTGTTGTCGCACTCGGCACATCACTCACGTGACCTTTTCTCCCGTGCTCCGGTCCGTCGTGTGGACACTGACGTTCTAGAAGACCGTGGTTACCGCTCCAAACAGTGCACATCTCGGAGATACGGTCACGTGGTGGGTACACCAATAATGGAAAGGCTTCATCGCTCTTACGCGTTTTTCAATGCCAAATTAAAATTATATATTTTTGTTTCCTCCGATATGGCACTGCTCCACTCTTACATCATGGTACTTTTTTTTCGAATATAATCTCATGACACGTGTTTCAGTCAGTAATTAATATACTGTCTCTTTAATGAGCACAGACCTCGATGTTTCATAAATGCTGCACTTACCTCCCAGTATCCAGCGACCTAGTACCAAGCACCCATTGCCAGTAACCCTGCGTTATTCCCAACACTGCTTCGTTATCAGATATGGCAGCTGGTGACTGAGTTCCAGTTCCTCTGGGAATGGGTATTCTAGCCAATATCGACGAGCAGTGCCAGAAAGGAGACAAATGCAAAACAAACCTGTTCATTTTGGCGAAAATGGTGGAGCGAGAGCTGACACGCTGCATGAGACACATTCACTCAAGGCGCAACGCTGACACAGTGCAAATGGTGAGAATTTTGTAGCCCTCCAATCTCCGAGATTAGACATGAAGGCATGCTGATGTCCTGCTGCATCCCAGTCTCCATGGGTCACACATGAAGTATTGCTGATGTCCTGCTCCATAAGGTCGGTGGTCATGTCTTCATGCAGATGATGTTAAACTAGTCGCGAAACCTATGCCGGGTTTTCTATCAGTGAACTCACCACATTGCATACCTTGAGAGCCATCCCTAAGCTCATACCCATGACATTTGTTAGGTAGTCCTCAGTAAACATAAACAAACCTTCCCTGTCAGTTAGCTGTGCAGTGAATTCTTCGACGCATCCTGTGCAGCTTGGAATTTCCGCGATGTAGGGAATAGCCTCCGGAACCGTCCAGCCACGAGGGCTTTCAGACCAGCAACGCCAGATGCTCCAGCAGGTTTTCCACGTTCTCTTCGTCAACCATGTTCCACTGAGAATCATAGTCAGCAGTCGTGTTGTCCGGGATCCAGGCAGCAGGCGGGGTAGGGGTCCTGAAGCCAGTGTACTCCTGCGTAGAGTAAATATGCCGACTCTAGATCGAGAGCTCCACATTCTTGGAACTGCTGTCGCAGCCTTTATGGCAACACATCTTAGCCAAATTATAGTGGCAATGTATTCTAGACACAATGAACAAATATTACTATGCAGACCAAATACAGCGCGTACTCAGTAGTGTTCTCCAAATTATAGTACCAGTATAATGTAAGCACTTTGAACAAATTTTACTGCACACAAAATGCTGAGCGTACTCAGCAGCGTCCTGCCCCACCGCGGTGGCTCAGTGGTTACGGCGCTCAGCTGCTGGCCCGAATGACGCGGGTTCGATCCCGGCCGCGGCGGCTGAATTTCGATGGAGGCGAAATTCTAGAGGCCTGTGTGCTGTGCGATGTCAGTGCACGCTAAAGAACCCCAGGTGGTCGCAATTTCCGGAGCCCTTCACTACGGCATCCCCCATAGCCTGAGTCGCTTTGGGACGTTGAACCCCATAAAACCAAATCATAAACCAATCAGCAGCGTCCTGCTCCGTTGATGTGATCACGTTATCTAACTATTTCCGTGATAGCAGGACTGCGACGCTTTTAAGTCCTCAAATAGGTAAACAATATTCTCCTTAATAATACTTAACTGGGAACGCGGGCAGAAAAGTTTTTACTGGGGAGGAGCGGAGAATTAATTTTTACGTAGGCATGGTGCCTGCGTGACTGTTTTTGCCGCTGCCCGTCGCGTACCCTTGACGCCGTCACTGATTTTCAACGCTTGTTGAGCCTCGTTTTGAGCAAGCATCGCAGGAGTTACCTAACACGACTTCCCCTCAGCGCTTTGCCACCCTTCTTCCTGGAGCACAGCCAGTAATTTTTTCTAGGGCTATCTGTTGTTTTTTTTTTTTCAATACATAATGACATGACCATCGACCCGCAAGCGCTAGATTGATTTGTGATTTTGTGACTTGTGATTTTTTTTTCCTTTCAAGAACGCTTGCAACATCGAATGGCGATTCATTCCCGCCACCTGCATAGAGGCGATTACAAACCCCGCCAGCCCAGGAGAAATAAGCCGGGTGCCGCTTCCAAACCTGTCTTCCAGCTTAAAATAAATAGAATTTGCACATGGCATGCTTACACGGAGAAAAATTTGGGATTTACCTTTCTCAGCTCGAGCAGAATACGCCAACGCTTTTTCGAGGTGGTGATCCTGCTAAAAACAATCGCCGCGAGAGGCGTCAATCGTCGAAAGCACGTTGTGGGCATTTAAAGCACTGCATCCAACGCAAAACTGTCGCAAAAGTAGGCCCTCACAGCATACATGTATATTTAGCCGGGGTATGTTGAGTATTTAGCGAATGGAACATATGTGATCGTGCACGGTGGCCAAAGAGTTGCGAAGTCATCTGACCAATGGTCGTCCTATTTAGTTTCATTAGCATGGTATGCAAACCATTTCCTATCAAGGAAGTAGGCTGCTAGCCAAGTGTGATGGACATTGAGAGGATTCCGAGACGTGTCCAATGATAAATGATCGGCCACTGCAGTGTCCCCTGCGGGAGAGGAATCAACGCTGCTTCCCGGGGCTTTCGCTTGTGCCCCACTAATGGATGAAATAGCATGCACTTCTTTCCATCTGTTCTTCCGAAGCGTACAACTAGTCGAATATTCTTGAGAAATTGGAAGGCCCAGCATCAGGTTTGAAGTGCTCTCGTTTCAATGATGTTTTCCGAGGGTCCTCAACAGTGTGAGACTTGTCCTGCAGCCGACGTTGACGAAATGGTCCGAGCAATGAAAGTCGTTTTCGGAAAGTGTCTTATGTCGATCGAGATAGCTGTGCCGCACTGACCCATGCCCTCTAGAGATTGCTATCCTTTCGAAAGGGTATCACAGCTCGTCAGCGCCACACACGATGTGTTACACGGTGGAGGCACACTCTAATTAACTTTTGCAACAATTTTTATCCGAGCAAATACCCCCTGCGTCCTGTTTCGCCGGTCACAAAACTACATATTGCAATGCAGCAGATTGAAGTGGCCAGCTACCATATAGTACACCAGGTGACTGTGCTATCCGTGCTTCCGCTACTTGAAGGACGCATCGATGCAGCTGCAGCAGGGGCGCGCCGTAGGTGACACCGGGCTAACCGCGTGCTGTGAAAAAGTGTGACGTCATGGCTGCCAAGAGGCTGCTGTGTCAAGCCCCCCTAATGAACTTGCGCAGGTCACGACTGTACGCAAAAGCGGCGTTGGATGACTGAAGGTGCTGGACGCGTTCTCCAAGTGCGGCTTCGGACGGCACAGAGCTCACCGTCGCCGAGGACAGGCACACGGTGAGCAGCTCACTCATTTCAGCCCGCGCGAGAATGCCGCACCCACAGCTATACGGTCTGTAGACGAAGCACGAGCACGTACAGTCGGACGAGTAAAAGCAGGACAGCGTAGAGTGAAATTTTAGTGCGAAACACCTACTAAAAAATTTGGCTGTGGCTTAGCTAAGGTTAAGCCTGGATATCTCAAAGCGAAAAGCTCTCGCTGCTTTTCAGCCAACTCCCAAGCTACCACTTCTGGATCGGTGTTGATGATGATGACGATGACGATGTCCTCAGGCTTAATGGCACATACCCATGGCGGGGGATTGGCCAGGGTGTTTCTGCGCCGTCCGACTGTTGCTTTTTCTTCTCCTTCTATGGCGAGTGTCTGCGCGCCTTATGTACCCCTCCTTACAAATGCGCACTGCGCACGGATGTGGAGAAAGGTCAAACGCTAAACAGAGCGTATTTCTCTTTGACCAAAAATGCCCTACATGAGGCACACACCCTGCCCACGGTTTCACTCAACTTTGTACCAAAATCTATGTCCAACCATAATTGACCAAGCCAAACACGATGGCGACCTCCAAATTTGAATTGAGGCATTTCCAAAGTATGACCCGGGCCACACCCGAAATTTGACCTTAGCCTATTGGGACCAAAGAATACTTGGTATAGGCAAAAACTAGAGCTTTCGCACTAGTAGGTTTAACCAAGTTAAAACCCTGACATCTTTTCTTGGATGCGTTTAGTATGCGCTCCCCGTACTGTCACACTTGTGTTGTAACCATATGTTTATGAACTTTCACAAGGCAACCATTTTTGGTGTATTAATGATGGACCAATCAAGCTCTTCAGTGTGATTTTTGCAATGGAATGACTAATTTTCACAAAACTACCTGGGGCAGAGAGACGACGACAGAACGAGCGTTTTCTCTCAAGTGCTACTTATAGTATACAAGCCACGAAGCTATCCAAACTTGCATTACTGGAAAGACGCGCCGACGCAGCTGCAGTAGGGGCTCGCCGTTGCTCGCACCGCGCTAACCATGTGCTCTGGAAAAGTGTGACATCAGGGCTGCTGTTTGAAGCCCCCGTAACGAATTTGCGCAGGACACGACTGTTTACGAGCGCGGCGTTGGATGCCTGGAGGTGCTGGACGTGTTCTCCACGTAGCTCCAAGTGCAGCTTCGGATGGCAGAGCTCACCGAAGACAAGCACACGGTGAGCATATCATTCATTTCAGGCCGCGCAAGAATGCAGCACAGTTTACTGAATGGTCTGTAGACGAAGCACAAACTCTGACAGTGGGGCGAGTAGCAACAGGACTGCGGAAAGCGCAGTTTTTTTATATGTCTATAGTATGTGCTCCTCATGCATACAGCGACAGCGGTGTTGCAGCCGTGATATTTATGAAGTATCACAAGGAAACCTGTTTTTGGTATACTGAGAGAGCAATCATGCTTGTGTGTGATTCTTGAAGTGAAGCGATAACCTTGACAGGAAGGCCTCAAGCAGAGAGACGACAAACAGAACGAGCGATTACTTTCAACCGTTTTATTTTTTTGGCGGGAAAAGCTTTTCTAGGATTGGCGGAGGGTGGGCACACACACTTATGCCTGTGCTGTCTTGGTGAGCTTGACGGATAGGCTGCTCACATAGTCATCCGTCAGTGCATGTCAGTAGGACGCGCACGAAGGTATACGTCGTCCAGAAAGCGTACCCCCCCCCCCCCCCCCCCCCCCCCCAAGAGGCCATTCACAACCAACAGGCTCATCTCCACCGTCACGTACACCATATACCACTCACCAAGGAGTCGAACAATACATTCAGACAGAAGAATTCCACACCAAACGCAGTTACGCAGGAACAAGCAACCTGTACATTAAAGGGGTCATTTATGATCTCCCAACAAATCGTGGCGTTCTAGCCACGACCGTTGTTATGCATACTTAAAAAAAGAAGCAGGGCTCTACGTGGGCATTTTAGCTAAAAATTGCAATTTGAAGTTGACTCTAAGCCCCTCCCCCGACAGCGCCGCCGTCTGGTGGAAAACCGATGCAAAATCACCTTGACACATTACAGTTAAGCCGCCGAGATCGGCAGTAGACAGAAAAGGGAAGGACACGGACCTCTGTTGCCTTTGTCCCCATGCCGTCACTCCCCCCCCCCCCCCCCCCCCTTTACCCTCAGCACTCCTATCCCGAACAGCGAGCCACCCACTCCCCTACGCTCGTTACGAGGAGTGCGCAGTTCACTCGTTCAGTTGAGAGAAAGCACGTGAGCGTTGGTTCACGGCGTCATGAATCGCGAGCGCGTTAGTCTTACCTGACTACCACACGGTACAGCACAAGTTTTAAAAATTCAATTACAAATTACTCGTTGCACCAAATGACCTCATTCCCAGTTGTTCCGAGAGTCATAGCGAACAAAATGAGTCTGAAAAACGCAGTCATAACCCATTTAAATGTTATTCGGTGACAGCACCCACACATCACACAGCCATCCTCACTCCTTAAACCTTACCAGTTATAAACAGTACACCGACACAAACCTAAACACACCCGCAAGAATCGGCACGTGTTACATGCGGGCCCTCGGTGACCTTGCTTACATATGCAAGCCCGCACGTCTTGGTTAAGCCACAGGGTGTCTTAGCAGATTATCTCGGCAGCAACCTCCCCATCTTTATCACTACCCATACATTCAAAACCAAAATATTTCTTCCCCACTCTTCTCTTCCGTGATATGTCAGTGCACATTAAAGAACCCCAGGTGGTCGAAATTTCCGGAGCCCTCATAGCCTGAGTCGCTTTGGCACGTTAAACTCCAATAACCCAAAGCACTCAACTCCTCTGAGAGCGAGACAAACTTGGCTCTCATCTTGCGCCAGAACCAGCTCCCTGGGCGAGTAGGATTGAGCAAGCTTTACACACCCCCAGCAAACGAGTCAAGAAGATTATTCAATTTGATCTACAAAAGACACAAAGTGAACAAGGAAGCGGAAGGGGGCTTCTGTTCACCTGGGCCATACGAAGTCTTCTTGCCGAAACGCTGGCAAGCACCCTGAGGCTTTCCTCTTCCTTGTTCTCTTTGTGATTGCGAGAACCGTCTCGCTACCTTGATCTACAAAAAGGGCACTGACATCAACCGAACTCTACAAGACATATGCACTGCGAAAACAGTTCTATCGATTGAGACGGAATCACTTGTCCTGGGCCCCCTCGGCCTAATCCGAACCTCGACAAGGACAACACCCTTGATGAAGTCGAACGATCACTGATTACCATACGCCGCCCAACAGCCCCCGGACCAGACCACATGACACACAAGGTCCTCCGCAACCTTGACGACACCTCACTTTAGGAACTGATGGAGCGCTGCCCTCCACCTGGAAACATGCACACATCACTTTTATTCCCAAACCCAGCAAGGCAGTCATCCTCCGAAACCTTTGCCCTGTCTCCCTCATCAGTTGCGTGAAAAAACTGTTTGAACATGTTTTCCAGCCAGCACTATACCATCCGTCCCCATCCAGGTCAGGTATGTTGGTGAGTTGTTTAGCCAGGAACTGCACCTTGTGGAGTGTTCTGGATTGGGAGGGTTAATAAAGGTGACACTCCACAAGGTGCAGTTCTCTGCTCCCTCCTACTGAAAATAGCGTTAGCCCACTATCATACCTGACCTCCGCGCGGCACTATACACCTACGACACCACTTCATGGACGACAAAAGGCTCCATAGGAGAGGCATAAAATACTTTACAATATACAATTGATATTATCACTTCGAAACTGACCTTTATGGGCCTTAAGTGTTTTCCATTCAAATGATCACTCCACGTGATCAGACAACTTCCTCGGGTTCTACGCATACACTGCGACACACCCCTGGCCAACAGACTCGGAATCCTTGGCCTCTATACTATATACAAGACACTTTGGGTGCCACCCTCATATAGAACTCCTAGACAAGGAAACCGAAATTAACGGCAGGCTTAATTCGCAGATTTGCTATATGCAATCACGGCCTGTCGAAGAGGGGAACCCTTAACATGACAGACGCCCGAATCACCAGCCGATTGAGTTATCACCTTTCCTACCACTTTCTCATCAAAACACAACAAGATAAAGCTGATGTCCTTATCATAAATGCGACCGCCTGAGCACTCCGCCTGCAACTGTCAGTTTGGTACGTTCCTTATTAGATTATGGGTTCACTGTACGGTTGGGCAGGTCTGTCATGCCGTAAAAATTGGATCGAGTACAAAACTGAGGCCTAGCGCTCTCATGTGGCGCATACAGAACAACTCCCATAGTCAACCTCTGTGCAGAAATAAATGAAACCTCCCTTGAATACAGCAGAATCGCTACCAAAACATATATACTATCCAGTTGTGGCGAAATGTCGTTGTTGAATATTATTTACCCACAAACTGCAAGCTACCTGGCCACTGGTATTGCGATTCGAAGAGATATGCCAGAATCTCAATATACAGGACACATTACCTGACAAATAGATTCACAACAGCGCTACGGAACGAGGACAGAAGGAACACGAAAAACACAGGACGGGCGCTGTCCTGACATTTGTGCAGCTGCAGGAAAAATAGTAAACGAGAATCTCACGAACAGTATTATTTACACAGGCCCCCTAATGGTACTGACATCTCTTCACTCTAGAAGTGCAATCACTCCGTCACTGGGTGACACCATTCACAACATAGCAAAAGACAAAATTATGCTGGGTCCCCAGTCATGTCAGAATGAAAGGCAACGACAGAGCAGATTTGTGCGCTGCTGAAGCTTGTGGGAAGACAAAATAAACAATGTATACCATTTAAGGATTGCACGAATTTAGTACAACGTAAATTAAGAAAAAAAAAAGGGCATTCGCCTTGGAAAAATGAAGTAAATAGCAAACTGCGCTTGGTAAAGATAGCTTTAGGGTGAATGGAAGTCATGTGTGCAGCAGGAACGTTTCAAGCAAGTGGTTCTCTGTCATCTCCGAATTGGCCACACACACCTTACGGACCAATTCCTGCTAACAAAACAAGACAACAAGGATAGCTGCTGAGGTGTCCAACCCCCTTTAAAGGTTTTAATATTAGCCATTTCTAGAAATTCTTTCCTATGTGATCACTAGGTCGCTCTAACGTTTTAGGCCCCCTACACCACCGATGATTCTTCACTTTTCTATAAAATTCAGCGGAAAAATTTTCGTAACACCGTATGCTTGGCGCATGATGGCCTTAGTTGCCTGTGCGCCATAAAACACTACACACACACCAACCGCCCGATGCATCCCGAGGTCTGATGGCAACATCAGACAAACCGTTGCATCTCCCCCTCCGTCCCAAAGCAGAAGAAGCCCCAGCTTGTTCATCCTCAACACGTACAGCGCGCCAAAAAGCAGCGGAGCACCCCCCCCCCCCCCTTCGCCCCCTCCGCTTGCGGTTATTACAAAAGTGCTAAACAACCGCGCGAAGAACCCGAGGAGATTTTAACGCAAGAAACGTAAGCTGGGGTTACAAGCAAAAGTGCAGAAAAGAATCGCAACACTGGACATTAATGCAAAATGAGGCCCTAACCCGTTAACGACACACAAGAGCGCGCAGCTAAACACCAACCCAATCCCACGATCACCAAAAACATCGCACAGTGTTTGTGAACCAACACGCAGACCTCCCTAGGCAGCGACGACTACAACATTCAAACAACTTCCGCACTGAAGTCAATCTCTCCCCCTGTAAAAAGGACACTAAAAATCACAGACTGGGATAAATTCAGGAATCTCCGGAAGAAATGCACTACTGAGATAGAGAACCTTGCAAACTGGGTGAATGCACTCACATAGGACGTCGGAAGTGCCACATCCCGAGTAATCGGGAAACGAAAATCGTGGACAGCAGACTTGTCCACATGTGGGAAACACACTCCAGTATGCAAAAAAGATGGCTGAAAACAAACACGGCCTCTTAAACTAAGGATAGCAGCCTTAGGAAAAAGATTGAGGCACACGCAGTACACCTAACCCGTCAACAGTGGGACCAGATTTGCACCTGCATGGAAGCAAATCTGGATTTGCTTCCATGCGGTTGCAAATCTGGGACTTAACAACACGTGGAAGCTTCTACGTTGCCTCTTAGAAGCATAAAACGCTAAAGACTCCCAACAACGTAACGTAAATCGCAGCGCCAAGAAATTAAATGTGGAAGACAGCGCTTTGATCCAAAACTTAAAAGACGGGTATCTCATAACCACAGCTAGAAGCCTACCCCTCAAATACTCAAGCCCTCTGAACCCCGTGTTTGACGAAGACATATCGACAAGGGAAGTGAGAGTAGGTATGCACAAGCTGCGCACCATGTCGGCGCCGGGCGCGGGTAAAATCACCAACAAAACATTACTGAACCTGGACGAAAATTTGGTTCAAGCCGTAACCAAGCTTTTCGATGAACACTGGAGAGGGGCACCCCCTCCCGGAATGGACCTACGCTAAGGTCACCTTTATTCTAAAACCAGGTAAACCAGTTCAATTGGCAAGCCTCCGTTCCATGTCGGTCACCTCGTGCCTAGGAAAACTGTACGAACACGCTATCCTCGGCCGTTTCCAAACCCACATGCAAAAACACGGCCTCTTCCCTCATGCGAGGCTGGGATTTAGAAGCAAACTGTACACGACGCAGGACGTGATGCTTCAAATCTCAGAAGTAGGGGTGTGCGAATATCAAATTTTTCGAATACGAATCGAATACGAATAATCAAGGACAGACACATTTAACCACTACAAAACATTTATTTGAGCACCCAAGAACGTCACAGTTCAACTATCAGTGATGAAATGAGCACGAAAGGTGCGTGTGGCTGCACAAAAAGTATCAGTCTCGAGCACTGTTCTTAGAAGAGTGAAAATATCAGAGAAGGTGGCTAGGACACAGCATTGATCAAGGCTAGCTTGCAATAAGCACAAAAGCGCGTTGCTGGGATGAACATAAAAGGTTGTCGGCTGCTCTACTTGGTCAGGCAGAAGTAGTTTCCTTCTAGTTGAAACAACTTCTCCAGCTACAGAAAATGTCCTCTCAATTGGCACTGAACTGGCTCGTATTGAGAGGTATTTCGTGCACTGCTCTGACTATACCAGCTTCGCAGGTATAGCCACAAAAAAGTTCACCAGTGCAGTCAGCTACTGCATGGCCCAACTGTAGTGCCTAGAACCCAACGTTACGCATTGCTCTGGGCTCCGCCATGTTGTTATGTCTCTGTCGATAGGACTTGCGGACCGAAATGAACGCCGGTGCTCGCAGTAGAATATTCGGCTAGATACGAATATTCGCGTCGTGTCGAATAATCGAAACAACACGAATATGTGGATTTCGAATCGAACACGATTAATAAAAAAATAAGATTTGAATTATATTCGAAAATTTCGAATATTCGCACACCCCTACTCAGAAGAAATTCTACACCTGAGACACGGCAGACGCACGAAACCAAACTAAACGCACTATCTTACTGAGGTGTAGGGGCTAGAACACACGCGTATTTAACCGCCTTTATGAGTAACAGGACGGCGGAGATATGGTTTGGGTCCACACAATCCCCCTCGTTTGCTCTAGAAAGCAGGGGCACATCTCAAGGCTGAGTTTTATCTCCACTACTCTTCGACACCACTCCCATACCCATGGGCCGAAAATTAGAGCGGATCCCACTCCTACGCAGACGACCACGGCAAAATGCCGGCGAAATGGAGGAAAGCCTCCAAGCGGAAGCGGTACGGACTGCGTGGCCTGTATAGGCCTTGCACACTCGCTGACCGAATCCTGCTGCTCCACCCGACTGCGCGCCGTCACAAAAAGGGAAAACCCTCTATACAAGTGACGGTCGACGGCCTCCCAGTATCGGAGGTACAGAAACTCCGCATCTGGGAACGTTTGTCCAAACACACGGTCATGACACATCAAAGCATCAGGCTAATCAAAAAAATACCAAACAAGCATTCGTGATTAGCAGAATGGTATACTCACTGCCCTATATTCCACCTCACAAAGATAGAAGAGGAAAGAGTTGTGGGTTTGTAAGTGGACACAGGCCACCACCCACCGCGGGTTCGAGCTTCGCGCGAGCCAAGGGCCCCGATCAGCCGTCACCACACACACACTGGGACACCGATGCGGCGCACTCAACCTCCGCTGGGAGGAGAGCGATTCGCCGCAAAGAAATAGGCCTCCAAGTTCACAAAGGAGGCGTTTATTCACGTCTTCCTTCAGCAGGTACACAAACACTCAATAGTCACACCGTCCCGGGGGCGCGCGAGGAGCAAGGCTCCGCTGCGCGCACGAAGCGACTCGAGTAATGCGCGCCGCTAGCACGCCGCTGCAGGAGAATGTCCCCGCGGCAGTGCTGTGATCTCCCTCTCGTGTCGACCGTTGGGCCGGTTGCGAGAGAGAGTGGGCAATCAACGCAAGGTACGCCTGTCTGAGGTCGCTGGACCCCGCTGGACAGGCTCGAGCCGCTGCAGGTCAGAGGACACGTGCGGGCGAGCTCGAGTAAGCACTGGTCCGAGCGGCAAAGGCCGGCAGGGACAAACAGTAACGTACGCACCTTTCGCTGTCTCGGAGGGATCTCTCTCTCGGCCCCTCTCGGACGGTCGCGCGGCGCGCGGCCGCCCAAAGCGGTTCCCGAATTCCCGCCAAAAGGCGCCAATGGCAAAGGCCCTTGGCGAGCCGGGGCGGAGCTGTGGCTAAATGACAGTGATTCGTCACCCAGCCGCCTCTCCACCGCCTGAGGCGGGAGCAAGGGAAAGAGGAGAAACAACGCGGGAGGCCGGCACAGCCGCGCAAAGGCGACGGCGGAAAGCCAGGGAGAGACGATCTCGCCTATGCTATTAACCGCATGTTTACAGGAGGTATTCCGGGGCCCGGAATGTGAACAGATGGGGATAAGATTTAGCGGAGAATACCTTAGTAATCTGCGATTCGCTGATGATATTGCCTTGCTAAGTCGATCAGGGTATGAACTGCAAAGTATGATCAATGAGTTATACTCAACCGTCTAGGAAGAAAATATGGCTGTTTAGGGCAGGTAGTGACAGCTGATCATGATCATGAGAGGGAACTAACTAGAAGAATAAGAATGAGGTGAAGCGCATATGGCAGTTTACCAATACCCCTCAAGAGAAAAGTCTACAACCAATGTATCTTACCGGTACTCACCTATGGGGCAGAAGCGTGGAGGGTAACAAAGAGGGTTCAGCTTAAAGACAACGCAGCCAGCTATGCAAAGAAAAATAATAGGCGTGACGTTAACAAATCGGAAGCGGGCGAGGGAACAAACGCGGGTTAATGACATTCTAGTCGAAATCAAGAGGCAGAAATGGGCATGTAATGCGAAGGCAAGATAACCGCTGGCCCTGATGGGTAACGGAGTGGATTCTAAGAGAAGGCAAGCTCAGCAGGGGGTTGCAGAAAGTTAAGTGGGAGGATGAGATCAAGAAATGTGTAGTAATACGGTGGCCGCAGCTGGGAAAGGACAGGGTAAATTGGAGAGACATGGGAGCGGCCTTTGTCCTGCAGTGGGCGTAGTCAGGCTGATGCTGATGACAAATCGGGCCTAAATCCGCCTCAAGGGACTTCAACCAACAGGCTCCTCCGCATGTTGGTCCGTAACACTCTACAAGAACTGTCTGAAGCCCGTTGTACTGCTGGCTATCCTCCACAAACACAGGCAGATACATCCCAAGCCCCCCCCCCCCCTCTGGACAACACCCTCAGCAAATCACGGAAAACCTAATCGTCCACCCAACCAACAACCGGGAAAGAGCTGATTTCACTTCATTTTTTGCTTGAAAGTAAAGTTGTTACTAACACCATGCTACAAATGCTTTTCCCGCCTGAAGAATAAGTAATGGAAACCGAGTGCTCGTTCTGTCAAAGGTAACGTTTACATTTCGAAAATGCTATAGCAACTGGCCCGAATAATCGGGTGAGTGTAAGTGTCAGCTCCGAACTGAATTCTCGAAAACTGCACAAGTGTGCTTTCGGTGAAGAGTGAGTGCTATGAAAAGTACGAGAGACTGATGTTATATTCCGAGGGTTGCCTTGCGTGAGCAATTCGAAGTCGAAGGCAGGATGAACGTTATAATTGTAATAAAAAAGAAAAAGAAATGAGCACAGTTTTTTCATTGACTGCTGCGCAGACATACAGGCCGGAATGTATTGCGAAACCTCCCCCGGTCTGGTTCCGGTCCTAGGCCCGAGCTAAATGATGCAAGTGCTCTCAGCAGGTGTGTGGACGACCGTACGCAGAAAATGTTTCAGAAGGCTAGGCCATTAGGGTGTGTCCCCGAAGACAGTACAGGATTTCTTAAAAATAAAAGTAATGAGTTAGAACACTTTTTTTCGGCTTAGGATTGTCAGCTGAGTATTACATCAGAATACAGCTAACACATTCTAAATAGCAGGCTGATTAACAAATACTCATTAGCTGTCTTTTTAACTATTACTAGTAGGCTGCTTAGTTATTGAGACCCCTGTAGCCTATCGTAATTTCTACATCAGTTTTTATAATTTCGAAAATACGCTTACCCTCGACGGTGTGGGCCAACAAATCTTGGCTATTTCGACGAGTTACGTGGCTACATCGAGGCAAAATGCACGCTCTTTCAAGAAGCTTGGAGGCACAGCAAACTCCCTAGTGCATGTAAGACGTCGAAACAGACAACGTTTGTTGTGCCACAGCGTTGAGGGTAGCCGTTATTATTGTAAAAACATTGGATGCTACTGTGGGCTGCAGGCCTCTTAAAGATGCAGTGAAGCGAAATCTCAACTCGTCTTTTTGCCGCGGGAACTCAATCTACACGTTTCTCGCATTCTTAGAAACTGCGATTTAGTGCCCTGTGTGGTCGATTTCCCTAATTAAATCAAATTAACGTCCGGCTCCCACCTTTATTTTTTTGTTTTGAATTCTCCCCGTACGGTGGGCGGAGTCGACCAACGCGCCACCCAGTGCCGTGGCGGCTTGCCGCTGTGCCATCGGCGGAGTAATACGTATGCTTCGTCTCACAAGATGTTTGCAGCACTACGGAAGGCAGAGCACTCTCGTCCAATCAGGGCTGCAGGAACACAAAAAATAGTCCCTCGAATATTTGAGCAGTGTAGGACTATTAATCAAACAATGAGCACAGCAATTGAAAGCATAATGTGGACTAAGCCGCCGCGGTGGCTCAGAGGCTATGGTGCTCGGCTGCTGGCCCGAAAGACGTGGGTTCGATCCCGGCCGCGGCGGCTGAATTTCTTTGGAGGAGAAATTCGAGGCCCGTGTACTGTGCTATGTCAGTGCACGTTAAAGAACCCCAGGTGGTCGAAATTTCCGGAGCCCTCCACTACGGCGTCTCTCATAGCCTTAGTCACTTTGGGACGTTAAACCCCATAAACCAAACCAAACCATAATGTGGACTGGTAGATTTAGGTGGTATAGAGTGCTTCAATCACTGGTGAAATTAACAAAGCCCGTACGAACACAGCTCTGCGGAGGCTTGCTGCGAGGTAGTGATGCATCGCCATTTTCCAACATGGCGCCGGCCGAGTCGGTTGTGTCGTCAGTGTGCCCTACACCGACAGTGCGCTGTTTTTCTAAGCAGACCACCGCAGTTGGCTTCTTGAAGTGCTTCGTGTCGAGAACGGGGGCAGTTCAAGTACA
The DNA here is from genome assembly GCF_055824585.1 of Amblyomma mixtum. Taxonomy (NCBI): domain Eukaryota; kingdom Metazoa; phylum Arthropoda; class Arachnida; order Ixodida; family Ixodidae; genus Amblyomma; species Amblyomma mixtum. The sequence goes on along the minus strand of NC_143019.1, from coordinate 44,412,728 downwards.
AATGCGCTCACCAAGAGGAGGGTAAAACTCACTCAGGTGAGCGAGCGAACGCTTTACCAGTGGACAACGCAGACGTTGAAGGCGGGCCGAATGTTGTCCCTGAAGAAGCCGGCTGCGTTACAGCGATGGACAACGCGCCATATCATTCTGTGAAGCAGGATAAAGTGCGGCGGATTAGTAGCCTCAAAAAAAAAGACATAGACCTGGAAAACGGGTCGCGTGGAGTAGCGACAGGGTGAAGGCCGAGCTCATGAAGCTTGGCAACAACGTGAACACAGGTGGGGACCGATACCGTGTGGACTGCAGCGCCGAAGCTGCTGGCCGTCTCGATGTGCGCCTGCCACCCTACCACTGCCAATCGAACCCGATAGAGTTTGTTTGGAGCGATGTCAAGGGCTTTGTCGCCAGTCAAAACAAGACGCATAAGCTCGAAGACGTGGAGCCTCTGGTTTGGCAAGGCATCATGCAAGTGACTACTGAGAAATGGAAGAATTACGTGCAGCATGCTATTAGTGAGGAAGATGGGATGAGGAAACTGGACCATGTCATTGACGATGCTGTTGACCAAGGACCATCTGTTGTTGTCAACCTGGACGACGACACAAACCAGCAGAGTTGAGTGGAGTTGTGATGAGCCCCATTAATGTGCTAACGTACGCGCGAAAGTCGGAGTACCCTCGCAGCGTCTCTCATGAGATATTGCAGACACCGTAGCAGACGGCTCCGGATTAATTTTGACCGCTTGTGCGTTGACTTTAACGCCGCGCATGGGGTTTTGCATTTCGCCAACATCGACATTCGGCTGCCCCGGCCTGCATTTGAGCCTTGCATTTGCTTAATAGTGTAGTGGCCATGCTGGAATAAATAAATTCATTTAAACATAGCAGGAACATTGAAAATAACTGTGACGTGACAACAGAGGAAATGATACAAACAGGTGGCGACAGAAAAAAAAGAAAAAGTGGGGCCAGTGCGTCTGGAACGGGCGTCTGCCTGTACAAAAATAAACAGATATCAAGCGCCCCCTGCTAGATGTAGAAAGAAGCTAATTAGCAGTACGCCTTCTTTTATATGGAACGAGCCACCTGATGTCCAGCCAGGTGGATCGAGCAACAGGCGCGTAGGAACACACTAATGTAGTGCGCGCCATCCTGATTGGACGAGAGAGCTCTACCTTTCGTTGTGCTGCAAACATGTAGTGAGACGGAGTATAGTAGCAAATAGTCCGCGCGTATTTTGCGACTGCATTATCTGCGAATGAAACTATTTATTCGCGGAAACCAAAAAGACAAAATAAAGCGAAAGCAAAGCTTCCACGGGACTGGCTGAAGGCACTCCACGCATTGGTCGACTACGCCCACCGTACGGGGGAGAAGTCAAAAAATAATGGCGGGAGCCGGACGTTAATTCGATTGAATTAGAGAAATCGGCCACACAACGCAATAAGTCGCAGCTTCTAACAATGCTCGGAACGTGTTCAGATTTTTCTTCACTGCACCTTTAATAATCAAGGTTCGTAACAGTAACAGTTTAGAAGATAGCTATTGAATATTGGTTTATCGTCTTGCTAGATAGCACGTAGTAGCTGCATTCTGGTGTACTACACCGCCGACAGTGCGAAAAAAGTGCTTTTTGAACACAGAAAGCCTATTTTAGAAGAAAAAAAGATGTGTAAAGTCTGAAGTTGAACACTCACTATATACATCCTTCGCGGTCGCGTTTTGCTAGTTTCCCGGCAGCTGCGCACCACTGCCTGCAGGCTTCTCTAGAGCGAAAAAGTTGCTATGGAGGTTAAAACATGCAGAAAGTGCAAAATCGAAGCGGCGGAATGTCGGCGCGAGAAAAACGTGTTTCCACGGGCCAAACCAAAGATACGGTGTACGCGAGACGACTGCGCTGCATGAGTAAATTCAGCGGGGAACTACTGATTGCGACCGCAGGACGTTGATTGGCACGGTGCTGGAGGTGCCGTGGAGGACAGCTGCGAGCGTACATCGACCGGACATCCGGAAACGCGACGTACGCGTCTGGTTTTTTGTTCCTGGATAATTGTTTTAGCATCCTCTCATATCCTTATGTCCCGTAAAAAAAAAAAAAGAAGGTCTGCCTAGTGTCGTTCTGATGTGTGCTCGCTGCGGTCTATTATGGTATTTGCAGCGGCATGCCTATTAGTATAACGATATAAAATGATCATCATAAAAGGAAATTGTTTACAGTGGCTGCGGTCCTCATCGACTCTCTCTGCACTTTCCCCATGTTTGTGACATGCAATATTGCTGTAGCACCGCGTGAACTGCACAATGTAGAACTACGTAGCGCATTCAAGACGGAGGCCAGTAATTAGAGAAGACTCGCTAAGTGTTAACGCTTCCACTTACCGGATTCTCGCAGACTTTTGTGGCAAGTGGCCATCAATTCGGCAGTTGCAACGGACTGTGATAATTGGAAGTGGTGAGCCATTCGCACAAGGAGAGTAAATTCCAATGATTGTCTGCAGCCTGCACCTTACGTTGCTCAGTTGTAGCAAGGCGATATGGACCAGCTGGCAAAGCAATAACTAGAGCTAGTTAATTTTTGCGTTGTGCAGTGCGCGCGCTAATACAGCAACAATACAAGACACGAAGATGTTGACAGTGCAGAGAGAGACAATGAGGAGTGCAGCCGCTGTATTGTGCGTACTTTCATGAATGTGCTAGATATTATGATACGAAAGGGCACGCTGCTGCAGGTGCCTGAAAGACCGCAGCAAGCACACACTGGGCAGAAATACGAATCACACTGCGTACGCCCTTTTTCTCTTTTTTTTATGAAACATCAGGATATGAGTGCATTAAAAAAAAAACCGTACGTAGCGTTTTCGGATGCATTTCAGTATCAACATGCTGCTGCAGGTACCGTAGAAGTCCGCAATAGCAACCAAACACCGGCCAGACATCCGAAAGGCATCACGTACCCTACTTTTTTTGTTTGCTGGACGTTTTGTTTTTCATGAACGTTCATGGAACAAAACGTCCAGTAAAAAAAAAAAAAAAAAGAGCGTGTGTACGTGGTGTCTCTCGGACGTCTCGTCAGTGTGTGGTTGCTGCGGACTTCTGCGGTGCCTTCAGCAGCGTGCGCACTCCTCCCTCGAATTCGAAACGATGGGAAAGAAAATAAGAAACTTCCTCCCCCGGGGAAACCTCCGCAGGAGCAACGGGCATCCGCCCTCTGGATACCCGGGGGACAGCGAGAAGAAGAGCTGTGCGAAAAAGCACAGATCCTCCCCTTGTCCTCCACACACGGCGGCCGAGCTGTGACGCTGGTGGGACCACCAGGCACCGTTTTTTTTCTACAGCGATCTGCTGTGCCGGCGCTGGGAATCGAACCAACGTCGGTGGGGATATTCGCCCAAGCATTGCCAACTGGCGCGCTAACCACTCGGCTACCGTGCGGCTCTGGCTTTTGACGGCGTCGGCGAGTGCTGATAGAAGGGAAGCGAAGAAGACCGAAAGCGAGCATGCGCGGGGGATGCGGTTATCTCGCCATCGGGCGTGGAGCGGCCGCACTAGGGCGGAAGTGCGATAGCGCGTGGGGCACCAGCCCCGTCATGGTGGTTCGTCCGTGCAGATAAAAGAAAGGTCGGAATGCCAAAGCCGCAACTTGAAACATGGTCGGTGCGATTGTTCGGCGGTGAAAAAGGTAGCCGCGCGGCGAGGCAAGATGGCCGGGAACCTTTTGAACGGGTATGGCTTTGTTGTAGGTGTAGAAGCGCAAGCCAAAAACTTGTGGGATGCTTTAGCTTACGTATACAGTAGCACGCAAAAGCGTTGGAGGGTTGTTACATTTGGGATTCCTGGTGCCCCGTATCGGTGAGATTCACAGGTCGGGAAGGGACCTGTCGGTAATGGCGCGCGCAAAGGAGCGTTGTTTCTGTGAGCGAAACATATGTAACCTCCTGGTAATTAATGATTCGTGAATGGCAGACATTTGCTGGCATGTGCGTGGCCTACCGCACAGAGATGCTGCCGTACTAATAATGGCAGTGTCACGTGCATTGAATGAGGAATGCGGCATCGGAGTTGTAACGACCATATGTAATCTCCACCCTCGCAGGCAGTGGCACGGATGGGAGGAGCGGAGATTTCAGTCCCAGGCCGAGGACAAGGAGGTGCGTGGACATTGGTCGTGGTGGGGCCACTACCCAGCGTGGAGTGCTCTTTCACACCTGCACGAAGGGACAGCAGGATATAAGTTACTGCAAGAAACACAAGGTTGCAACGGCAGTGCCATCGCGAGAGACCACTTCAAATTCGCAGGAGTTCGTAGGATTTCAGGTGCTAGACAGAGTGTGATGCGTTTCATTTATTCATTATACACTGTTCACTTTCCATTTGAGACACTAGACTGTGTAACTGGTGTCTTTCGTTCCGTATGCACTCTTCATTTTCCATTTCAGGTACTAGACAGTGTAATGGATATCATGTATTCGGTATACACTCTTTATTTTCCATTTCAGACACTAGACTATGTAACTGGTCTCTTTCGTTCAGTATACACTGTTCATTTTCCATTTCAGACACTAGACTGTGTAACTGGTCTCTTTCGTTCAGTATACACTGTTCATTTTCCATTTCAGACACTAGACTGTGTAACTGGTCTCTTTCGTTCAGTATACACTGTCACTTTTCATTTCAGACACTAGACTGTGGAACTGGTCTCTTTCGTTCAGTATTGTTACGACTCAAGGTAGCAGACCCCACCGCTGCCACTAGTTGTTGCGGCTCGAGGTAGCGTGGCCAGTTGTTGCGTCACCAAGGGGGCTCGTCCGGGATGAAGGAACTGTCTGAACTTCAGATGGTTGGAGATTGCAAAAACAAGCAGATTTAATGGCAAGAAACTAAGACGCTTATTTACAAAAAGAAGAGCAAGGAATCAAACGTTAAGAGTTCATAGCGTCGAGCGTCTGGATGAGCCTGATACCCAAGGCTCAGAGCCACTGGATGAACCTATTACCGAAGGTCCAGAGCGTTCGTGCCCACTTTGGTCGCAGGTTATATAGCCCAAGACTCCGCCCCTGCACCAGGCGACATTCCATCGCGACACAAAAGATCGGCACCAGCACCGCCATCGAAGACCTGTTGAGCCTCCTCACTAGGCGGTAACTCATCGTGGCACAAAAGATCGCCACCACACGTCACTGCCAACTAAGACACCTGCTTAGAGCCCGCACATGGGAACTGGCGAGTCCGCATTCCTATAGCATTGTGTCGTGCTGACGTCACAGCCGCAGCTGCGCAGGCTTCCTCTGATTCGTTCCGGGTTTTTTTTTCAAGACGAGGGACACCCTTTCTTCTCCTGTCGTCGGTTGCTTCTCGAAGGGGAGGTCGTTTTCGCCGAGCCGAGTGTGGGAAGAGCCTCGTCGGCCACTTCCCAGAAAGCCACCCTTTTTCGTGAGGTCATCGTGGGGTCAAGTTGAAGTCAAACGACCCGTCAAAATTGCCGCTACGTTGAATCTCCCGCCGTTTCATCTCAGGTCTCAAGATGGGTCGTAACAGTATACTCTGTTCATTTTTCATTTGAGGTACTAGAGAGTGTGATGCGTTTCATATATTCAGTATACACTGTTCATTTTCCATTTCAGACACTAGACTGTGTAACTGGTCTCTTTCGTGCAGTATACACTGTTCATTTTCCATTTCAGACACTAGACTGTGTAATGGATATCATGTATTCGGTATACACTCTTTATTTTCCATTTCAGTTACTAGACTGTGGAACTGGTCTCTTTCGTTCAGTATACACTGTTCATTTTTCATTTCAGACACTAGACTGTGTAACTGGTCTCTTTCGTTCAGTATACACTGTTCATTTTTCATTTCAGACACTAGACTGTGTAACTGGTCTCTTTCGTTCAGTATACACTGTTCATTTTTCATTTCAGACACTAGACTGTGTAACTGGTCTCTTTCGTTCAGTATGCACTGTTCATTTTTCATTTGAGGTACTAGACAGTGTGATACGTTTCATATATTCAGTATACACTGTTCATTTTCCATTTCAGTCACTAGACTGTGTAACTGGTTTCTTTCGTTCAGTACGCACTGTTCATTTTCCATTTCAGTTACTAGACTGTGTAACTGGTCTCTTTCGTTCAGTATGCACTGTTCATTTTTCATTTGAGGTACTAGACAGTGTGATGCGTTTCATATAGTCAGTATACACTGTTCATTTTCCATTTCAGGTACTAGACAGTGTAATGGATATCATGTATTCGGTATACACTCTTTATTTTCCATTTGAGGTACTAGACAGTGTAATGGATATCATGTATTCGGTATACACTCTTTATTTTCCATTTCAGTTACTAGACTGTGGAACTGGTCTCTTTCGTTCAGTATACACTGTTCATTTTTCATTTCAGACACTAGACTGTGTAACTGGTCTCTTTCGTTCAGTATACACTGTTCATTTTTCATTTCAGACACTAGACTGTGTAACTGGTCTCTTTCGTTCAGTATGCACTGTTCATTTTCCATTTCAGACACTAGACTATGTAACTGGTCTCTTTCGTTCAGTATACACTGTTCATTTTTCATTTGAGGTACTAGACAGTGTGATGCGTTTCATATATTCAGTATACACTCTTTATTTTCCATTTCAGACACTAGACTATGTAACTGGTCTCTTTCGTTCAGTATACACTGTTCATTTTTCATTTGAGGTACTAGACAGTGTGATGCGTTTCATATATTCAGTATACACTGTTCATTTTCCATTTCAGACACTAGACTATGTAACTGGTCTCTTTCGTTCAGTATACACTGTTCATTTTTCATTTGAGGTACTAGACAGTGTGATGCGTTTCATATATTCAGTATACACTGTTCATTTTCCATTTCAGACACTAGACTATGTAACTGGTCTCTGTCGTTCAGTATACACTGTTCATTTTTCATTTGAGGTACTAGACAGTGTGATGCGTTTCATATATTCAGTATACACTGTTCATTTTCCATTTCAGACACTAGACTGTGTAACTGGTCTCTTTCGTTCAGTATGCACTGTTCATTTTTCATTTGAGGTACTAGACAGTGTGATGCGTTTCAGATATTCAGTATACACTGTTCATTTTCCATTTCAGGTACTAGACAGTGTAATGGATATCATGTATTCGGTATACACTCTTTATTTTCCATTTCAGACACTAGACTGTGTAACTGGTCTCTTTCGTTCAGTATACACTGTTCATTTTTCATTTGAGGTACTAGACAGTGTGATGCGTTTCATATATTCAGTATACACTGGGCATTTTCCATTTCACACACTAGACAGTGGAACTGGTCTCTTTCGTTCAGTATACACTGTTCATTTTCCATTTCAGACACTAGACTGTGTAATGGATATCATGTATTCGGTATACACTCTTTATTTTCCATTTCAGATACTAGACTGTGGAACTGGTCTCTTTCGTTCAGTATACACTGTTCATTTTTCATTTGAGGTACTAGACAGTGTGATGGGTTTCATGTATTCAGTATACACTCTTTATTTTCCATTCCAGACACTAGACTATGTAACTGGTCTCTTTCGTTCTGTATACACTGTTCATTTTCCATTTCAGACACTAAACTGTGTAACTGGTCGCTTTCGTTCAGTATACACTGTCATTTTCCATTTCAGACACTAGACTGTGTAATGGATATCATGTATTCGGTATACACTCTTTATTTTCCATTTCAGATACTAGACTGTGTAACTGGTCTCTTTCGTTCAGTATACACTGTTCATTTTCCATTTCAGGTACTAGACAGTGTAATGGATATCATGTATTCGGTATACACTCTTTATTTTCCATTTCAGATACTAGACTGTGGAACTGGTCTCTTTCGTTCAGTATACACTGTTCATTTTCCATTTCAGACACTAGACAGTGTGACTGGTCTCTTTCGTTCAGCATACACTGTTCATTTTCCATTTTAGACACTAGACAGTGCAACTGGTCTCTTTCAATCTGTATACGTTGTTCATTTTCCATTTCAGACACTAGACGATGGGATGTGTCCCATATATTCAGTACACACTGTTCACTTTCCATTTCAGACACTGGACAGTGTAACTGGTCTCTTTCGACCAATTTGCCCTTTTCCTGTTTTGTTGCCTCTTTGGGTTAGTGCACCACGATTACGTGTGAGCGTTCATTTCTCGCGATATTTTTTCCGCTTCGGTCCGGCTGCAAGGGCCAGAAATCTGTATTATATTTAATAAACAGTACACAGTGCTTCAACGCTTTGGCTGAATGTGTACAGCGATGTACTCCGTGCCATGTTGGTCCCATCAACGCTTACATGGCACCAATCGAGTTTCAGGTTGCGGCTTTCGCATTCCCAACTCTCTTTCACCTGCACGGACGAAATACCATGACGGGGCTGGTGCCCCACGCGGTATCGCACTTCCACACTAGTGCGGCCGCTCCACGTTCGACGCGTAGCATGTTTCTGCTGGCACGCCCGATCTCGAGATAACCGCATCCCCCCCCCCCCCCCCCGCATGCTCAGTTTCGGCCTGCTTCGCTTCCCTTCTATCAGCACTCGCCGACGCCGTCAAAAGCCAGAGCCGCACGGTAGCCGAGTGGTTAGCGCGCCAGTTGGCAATGCTTGGGCGAATATCCCCACCGACGTTGGTTCGATTCCCAGCGCCGGCACAGCAGATCGCTGTAGAAAAAAAACGGTGCCTGGTGGTCCCACCAGCGTCACAGCTCGGCCGCCGTGTGTGGAGGACAAGGGGAGGATCTGTGCTTAAAAGCACAGCTCTTCTTCTCGCTGTCCCCCGGGTATCCAGAGGGCGGATGCCCGTTGCTCCTGCGGAGGTTTCCCCGGGGGAGGAAGTTTCTTTTTTTCTTTCCCATCGTTCCGATTTCGAGGGAGGAGTGCGCACGCTGCTGCAGGCACCGCAGAAGTCCGCAGCAACCACACACTGACGAGACGTCCGAGAGACACCACGTACACACGCTCTTTTTTTTTTTTTTACTGGACGTTTTGTTCCATGAACGTTCATGAAAAACAAAACGTCCAATAAAAAAAAAAGTGTTCGTGGTGCCTTTCGGATTTCTTGTCAGTGTTTGGTTGCTATTGCGGACTTCTACGGTACCTGCAGCAGCATGCTGGTTGATACTGAAAGCTAACACTCCGATGCCGAATAAAATATTGCAGAGGACACTTGAGCTCCACCTTGAAGGTGGCGCGATAGCATACCGGGTGTTTTTTTTTGAGAGGTTCAAAATTTTTAAAGAAAGGTAAATTCCTTTAGATTTATTTTAACCCTGGGGCTATACCGAGGGCTACGGCGGACAGCAGGTAAGAGGCAAGCTACTTTAATTAGTTCGCTGATTAACTTTTATTTTAAGGGATATGTTGTATTAGCAGAATTGGAGATCGTCTTCCAAACAGTCCAGCCAAGAAAAAAGATTTTCATGCAAAAATTTCTTGCGCGCGTAACGAAGCGAGAAAAAGTCACCCTGGTAGGCAGCTTCACACTGTAACACAGCGTCTGTGAGCGCCTGTGACGTAGCTCGCTCCGCCCTGCACTTTGTGTCAATGGCCGCATTTGTTTTTCCAGTCCCGGACTACTTGCTGGCAGGTCTGGGCTTCCGCTCGGACAGGAAAAGCGTCATGGTCACATGACCTACTTGCCATAGGCTGCTTTCGAACACGGCGCCAGAGCCGGGCTCCCCCTCGGTTACCGTACAAGGACGCTGTCATCTGCTAGCAGACGATGCAAGCCACGGCCACTACGACGCCGTGCGCTCGATCATGATACTGAGTCGATTTAAAGACTGTACTGTCAGCTTAGCGTAGGTGCATTACAGAACTCAGCTTCTGAGGTATGCTCGCCGCTACTGCTTCCGGCGAAGTTCGCACAAAGTAGCCCAACTCGTTGCGGAAAGGCGGATAGACGAAAGCCTCCGCAAAAATGTTGACAACAAGCTCTATAGCTGCTCCAGTATACGAGTGGTTCACCTGCGATGCTTTCAGGTAAGCGTACAGGCAGCATGTGGCAAAACAAGCGAACAAGAACCTCTTGACGACACGAGCAAACAATACGCGCTCGCAGCTCCGAACGCGCGTCCGTGTGCGGTGGATTTCAAGAAAATAAACGAAGATGCAAGAACAAAAAGTCTTGCGATGGCTCAGAGAGGAGTACGGAGCTCATGTGAAGGTTTAACGCATGATATCGACCTCCAGGGACACGAAAAGCACTCAAAATGCACACGGAGTCTAACTTAATATGGCTGCCAGCGCGGCGCGCAGCTATCGTCTGCTGCCTTCTCAGCAGCCCCAAGCAGCCCGCGGACTGCCATAGGCTAAAAACGAACGCGTTGCTATGGCGATGCAAGCAGGTGGGCGGAGCTTTCGGGCTGCCCGAGAAAAACAAATACCGGACTCGAGTCCGCAAGTAGTCCCGGACAGTCCGGGACTGAAAAACAAATGCGCCCAATGCGTTTTTGTTCCAGCGCGGCATTCCGAGAGGCCGCGGAGCGAAGCGAGATAAGCATCGATAGCGCAGGGCGCAGTGAACAACGTCAGAGGCGCTCCCGCCGCTTCGTTACGGTGTGAAGATGCCTACCAGGCTGAATTTTTCGCGCCTCTTAACGTGCGTGTAAAATTTTTAATTGACATTGTTTTTTCTCGGTTCGACTGTTCAGAGGACGATCTCCAATTCTGCGAATACAACATAGCCCCTAAAACAAAAATTAGAAATGTTAATTAACATATTTAGTTAATCAGCGAACTAATTAAAGCAGTTTTCCTCTTGCCTGGCGCCCGCCGTAGCCTCCAGTATAGCCCCAGTGCTAAAATAGATCTAAAGCAATTTTCCTTTTTTTTAAATTTTGGGCCTTCTAAAAAAAACACCCGGTATAGTTGGTTAGGCTTTCCATTCTGGTCAGTTTGGCACCTTTGAACAGATTTTGCATTTTTTTTAAATTGTTTCAACTGCTTAATCGATCAATACTGATAGTAATAATAATGAGTTTATGCTGCACGACGCGCTGAATCCTATGACACCATCCGGAACATTCCGCGGCAAACGGCTGGCATGACACGATTTCTTTTTTTTTATGCAACCCCCTAATTATTGCCGGCACGAGGTGCTGTCGGGTAGAAGCCCTCCTCTAGCTTAGAGCATATTCTTAAAAACTGTGCAAAGTCTTAGGTGAAATACCCTTATTCACAATCTGCAAGAATGGCGGCCACGCCTCCGAAGACAAGATTGAGCGATGATGATGATGAGAGGGAAACGTACCAAACGGTTTGCGGTTGCAACTAACCCCGCTCTTAATGCCGACGAGAAGCCTGAGTGGAGAGGTATTCTACGCAACCGTTCAGTATGCATTGCAGACCTACTTATACGGCACAGTCAACGAAAAACAATCGAATTGGAGCATACCCGTCGCTAACCGGATCTCACGGCGACAGAAATAATTAAGGAAAAGAAATTCGAAGAACGAAAGTACTTAGGAAACCCAGGCAGGCTGGTGTCACAACAGTTCCCCGTTCCCTGCCTCCTACTAGAAACACGTCAGCCCTGAGAAGAACTGCGCGACTATTAATAGCGAGTCTTCCATTAGATCTGATAACATGGTGAACGTATCCAGCCTGGCACTCAAATCATCGGAATGAGTTCCTCTCTACGTGTCTAACCTTCTACCCCATGACGGGAGAAATTTAGTCAGTTCCAATTATACCAGGATCCAGATAAGTTCGCATGGAACTTACGCCTGCGTGAGTGTTTCCAAAACCGTGAAATGAACGTACCAGGGACACCCGGCAAATCATGGATTCCAGCCAAACACAGAGGTAAACATTTACATATGTATACATCACTGGTATTCAATAGCATTTCCTATCATCATATTCAAAATCTAAACCAAAAGCAGCCCACAACAACCCCTTAAGTCATCAAGCCTGTGGACCAAGGCGACGCTATCGTTGTTAAGGACAAGACCGATTACTTAAAGGAAGGTTTCTGACAATTCCAAAATAAACACTTTTACACTGAACTCACTGGCGACCCCATAGGAGACTTCGAAGTCGAAGTTAACAATCAGATAACATCTCTCCTTCAAAAACAAAAGATGTCCCAGGATATGTTTAAAGCAATGACACCGGCCAGACCAGTCCCCGCACGGTTCTAACTCCTCTCGAAAATTCACAAACCAAACCGTCCCGACCGTCCCATTGTCTCAAGTAACAGCGAAAGAAGCTCCGAGGAATATGCACTCGTCCCACTATGACCAGCGCCGCAGAACACGTGCGATGGCACTCCATCGAGCGTACGGCTCCGAGCCAGACGCCGTACGGGTGGACGCTGCCTGCACGGATGATGAAGCGACAGCGGGTGTGGTGGCCTCCTCACACTACCTCTCCCTCCAGACACTTCCCCAGAGGCTGCAGAGGAAGCAGCCACTGCGCTTGATATCACCCGCACGGAAGCCCGGTACATTTTAAGTGACTCGAAAACTGCGATTCTAAATTTTGTCGATACCGAGTCTAAGTCCCTGCTTTTGGCATACTGGACTCGCCCGATGCACCCCCACCCCGCCAAATGGAGCTAATATGGGTGCCTGCGTACTCCGGGAATCCCGGATACGAGGCCGCCAACCATTTAGCCCGAGGTTCTTTAGACCGGGCTCAGGTGGTCTCGGATCGGGGATTCACGGAGAAGCGCATGCACTCGTTCAGCGTGCTGACGTAGGCCTACAGGGCCTCACGCCAGTTCTGCCCCCTCCCCACCCCTCCCTAGATAACAAACAAGCAACACTCTGGTACAGACTACACACTCTCTCCCTTCACTCCTTCCCTATGCTCAGAACCCTTCGCCTCTGCCCGGCGGACCCTCCCCCGTGGGACCTAGAGAACTTCAAGACATGGGAGGACTGGGAGACCCGGCTGGGCTGCCAGTGTTATCGACCTTAGGATCATAACACTTGAGTGCAGTGGTGTCGTGCGAGGACCATGGGGCGTGCCCCGAATTTCTCTTACAATAAAGTTTTTTTCTTTTTTCATTTATCCCCCCCCCCCCCCCCCCCTTGTCCGTGTTCGTTCTTCGTTCGTCCTGTCCACCCTTGCGCCTTGCGCCTTGTACCAATTGGGATATTCGTAAACCGCCATTCATAATCTGAGAAAACCTGCCATAAGCGCTCCACCCCATTCTTATTCTTCTAGTTATTATCCACTCATGACCCGTTCTACACTGACTGTCCAACTCATTGATCATGCTTTTCACTTCATCTCCTGGGTGACTTAGGAAGGCAGTGACATCTGTGGATCGGATACTACTTGCATACACTCCACTCAAGGTTACCGCTTCTCAGTCGCAAGCTCCCAAATGCAAAATGCAGTTAGTGTGAACGTCTCTAAAACAGCTTATCTCTTTCCACAATCATTTGAAAAAAGTTTAACTCTTCCACTACTGTTGCACTCGCTCGCTGGTTCCGTATGGCTCATCTTTTAAATGTTCGGATGCCTTACTTGACACTGAGTTCGCCTGGAATGACCGCCTGATTTATGTATGCTAATGACTTCCGATTCTCGAATTTTAACTTCCTGCTCACAGAACCGTATTCTGAGCCATTTTTGGTCTCATACATCCTCATCATCAACCTGACTACGCCTACTGCAAGGCAAAGGCCTCTGCCATGTCCCTCAAATTAACCCTGTCTTATCCCCAACTGTTCCCAAATCAGGCATCGGAATACCTCGTGCAAACAGGCGGTGAATAGCATTTGCGGAATCGTGTCTCCCTGCCTCACACACTTCCTTATTGGAATTTTATTGCTGACCTTATAGAGGAATGCGGTAGCTGTGCAGTTGTTACAGATATCTTCCAATATTTTCACATAACACTCTTCTACACCCTTAATCCACAATTGCTGCACGACAGCTGAGATTTCCACTCAGTCAAACGCTTTCTCGTAATCAATTAACGCGATATACCAGATGTCCCAGCTAAATGTAACCAAGCTTTTAAAAAACACACGGTGGCCTAGCCGTCTGAAACCAAATGAGGGTTGTTTATAGTCGCGTGACCTAGTCTGCAGTATTTTTTCGTTCTTCAAGGTTGACGAATTAGTTAAGCTGAATTAACTAACTTTTTAATTATTGACTTGAGGAACACGGTGTCAATGGAGAAGTTCTAGATCGCTTTGAGAAACAGCTTACTGAGACATTTGCAGCAAAGTAATATTTACGTAAAGCAGTTTTTTTACCAGCCTTTAACCATAACCCGCACAATAAGGAAAAGCTTCCACATGACAACTGTGCCACTTCAACGTCCCAAGACGTGCCTTAAAGAATAAAATCCATTTTTTCTGAAGTCCTCTCCTCGATGAGACTTTGGGTGCACATTGGGGCAGAGAAGTGAGCGAGCAGCTGGTCACGTGACAACTTTCTTTTAATGCCAATAAATGAATCTACGTAAATCGTAACTTGACAGAAACAGCACTAATAGCGGTTTTTCGAGGTGATCTAAAACTTTTGTATTGACACTTTCTTCTTGAAGTCAATAATTAAAAAGTTAGCTAATTAAACTTATCTAATTAATTAACTTTGAAGGGCGAAGAAATACTCAAGACTAGGCCACGCGACTTATGAACAACTCTCAGTTGGTTTCACTAGACTATGACACTTCGCCTTTTTTAAAAGTTTGGTTACATTTAGCTGGGACACCCGGTATATATAGGGTTTGGTTATATTCTGCTCATTTCTCTATCACCTGATCAATAGTATGAATATGGTCTGTGTGAAGTGTTCTTTTCAAAAGCCTGCTTGATCATTCAGTTGACTGAAATCTAAGGTTATACCTACTATTAGCGATTATTTCAGTAAATACCTTATAGGCAACGGATAGTAAACTGACCAGCCTGTAATTTTTCAAGTCCTTGACGTCTCCTTTTCTATGAATTAATGTTCGCGTTCTTTCAAGCTTCTGTTTTGACGCTACCCTATTCTTGCCATTGTTGGGAGTTTTCGTACCATGTGCCACTGCACACACACTAATGCATTTCTATACATTACCGACTTCCCTAAAAATGTAACATCTTCAATAGGACTATTTGCAGACGACGTTCCATCACTCCAGGCAAAGCTAATACCTATCTCTAATTGGTGTTCGCAATGGCAAATGACGCTTAACGCGGCTATGTGTAATGTAATGCACATTTGCGTCGCAGAAATTCATGCTACGTTTCCTATTTTATTTATTTTTCTATTCTGACACCCCTAACATCTTACAAACATCTCGGCGTCATTCTAACCGCATGCTTGGACATCTGAAATTTAATTTTTATTTAGCACCGGCACCTGTCAAGCTTCTTGTGTACAAGTCACGTGTCCGCGCTAAATTCGAATATGCTAACTCTGTTATGCTAATAGGGTCAGGACAACCATAGACTTACATCAACCAAATTGTTGGTTTGGTTTATTGGGGTTTGACGTCCCAAAGCGACTCAGGCTATGAGGGACGCCGTAGTGAAGGGCTCCGGAGATCTCGATCACCTCGGGTTCTTTAATGTGCTGTGACATCGCACGGTACACGCGCCTCTAGAATTTCGCCTTCATCGAAATTCGAACCCGCGTCTTTCGGGTCAGCAGTCGAGCGCCGTAACCACTGAGCCACCGCGGCGGGGCCAATCAACCAAATGATCAGGCAGGCTTTCGTAAAGGATACTGGACGGTAGACCATATTCACGCTCTCAATCAGGTGATAGAGAAATGCGCAGAATATAACCAGCCCCTATATATAGCGTTCATCGATTACGAGAAAGCATTCGACTCGGTAGAAAACTCAGCTGTCATTCAGGCATTGCGGATTAAGGGTGTAGAAGAGTTTTATGTGAAAACATTGGAAGATAATTATAACGATTGCACATCTACCATAGTCCTCCATAAAGTCAGCAATAAAATTCCAATACGGAAGGGTGTCCGGCAGGGAGACATGATCTCGCCTTTGCTATTCACTGCCTGTTTACAGGAGGTATTCTGGGGCCTGAAGTGGGAGCAGTTGGGGATAAGAGTTAATGGAGAATACCTAAGTAATTTATGATTATTTGAATTAATTGGAGTGACATGGGAGAGGCCTTTTCCCTGCAGTGGCCGTAGTCAGGCTGATGATGCTATTGATGACCTGGAAGCAGTACAGAGCCGAGCTGCCCGTCTTATCACCCGTAACTATGACGGGCTGTCGAGGGTCAATGAAATAAAAAAAATAATTGTCCCTAACCCCTCTTTTCCTTAGCAGGGCAGTATCACTCATGTGTCTGTTTCTTCAAAATTTACAGGATGAATTGAATTCTTCGAGATGCACTGACGACGCACATATGGTTCACCCCACATTGATCGATCATGCAAAGTTGGCGTTCCCCGGTGCTGTACAACAATATGCATCAATTCTTTCATTCCAAATGCATCGTCGGCGTGGAACCACCTTCCACCACAAGTTTTACTCGGAAATGAGATTGAAGAGTTCAAGAGGAAGATGTCAGTATATGATTGCTTATCATAGTCATTTTTGAATTTTTCTATTCTGCGTTTCATTTGGTTGTACCCATGCATTCTGTTACATTATAGCCTTCTATAACGTGCCCATCTGAGTGTTCAACATTTGCACAAATGGCGTTATTATATTTCTCATATCAATTTGCCTCCTTGTGTGAATTTTTTCCTCTTGGCATATGTATTCATTCTCGTGCTTCGGTTTATCGACTGACATATTTCCGCCAGTTCATTATCAGCCTGACTACACCCACTGCAGGGCAAAGGCCTCTGCCATGTCTCTCCAATTAACCCTGTCGTTTGTCAGTTGGCGCCACTGTATCCCCGCAAACTTCTTAATCTCATCCGCCCACCTAACTTTCTGCCGTCCCCTGCTACGTTTGCTTTCTGTTGGAATCCACTCTGTTACCCTTAAGAACCAGCGGTTATCTTGCCTTCGCATTACATGCCCTGCCCAAGCCCATTTCTTCCTCTTGATTATCTTTCATTGTGTCACAGTAGTGTTTTTTGTTTTTTTTTTGCTGCATGCGTTATGCCCTCCTGTAACCAATGAATTTTTTGTTTCTATGTATCGCTCAAATCAATAATGCCCTGTGGGCCATGGGAGTATCGGAACTGAATAAAAAAAATATACGCCGCCCGTTTTTATCGTAATTGAGCTAGTAAGGCTTACGATTGAAAGGTTCCTCGCGCTAAGCTTGCCGGCTTAGCGCATTAATCTGCGAGAGCTGATTGGCATTAGCGGATTTGTGCTCAAGTGCACACTCGGCCTTCTGCCGCTCGCGGATTTCCCAGCACACTTCACGGACTCAAGGGCCAGCTTACACGAAAAAACTGCCTAGTTTCCAGTGTTACCTTTTCCGCAGCATAAAAACATTCTTTTTTGAGGAACGGAAATGCCGCTCTAACTTCCTGACGTCTCGATAGACACCCGAACCTCGCCGAAATAGAAGTAATAAAGGAGGGAAGAAACGTGTACTCTGGTAAGGCAATACGTCTACCTAGGTCACGTAGTGACCGCTATTCCGGATCATGAAAGGGAAGACAAATTTTTATCTCCTGGCTTGTTATATCTATTCTCAGAACAAATCCCATCAAATTCTGGTGTATCCTCTACCCTATAGACATAAATCTAATCGGCTCGATTAGATTTATTAGATTAGATTAGGCGTTTAATATCTACCCCATCATTGCACACGGGAAGTATTCCTGATGATCGTACGATAGCCCAAATTGTTCCCATCTTCAAAACAGGTGATTGCGCATGCCCAGCTATCATATAATATCCCCTACTAGCATAAATTCTAAACTTCTAGGGAACATTATAGCATCAAACTCAATGTCCCACCTAGATTCAATTAACCTCTTTTATCCGCATCAGTATAGCTTCAGGAAATCGCTTTCACGTGAAACACAGCTGGCCGTGTTCACCCAACACATACTTAAGGACATTGACCATAACCTCCAGACAGATGCAATCTTTTTAGACTTTTTCAAAGGCATTCGAATGCGTATCTCATCATCGTCTGTTTGCGAAACTTTCCTGCCTCGGGATTCCTACCAATCTAATTATGCTGGCTTGAACATTTTTTTAAAAGAGCGCTCGAAGTTCAAATCCGCAAATGACATCTACAGGTTTTCCCACTGAATTTAATCCTAGTGCCAGCAGAAATAATCTGAGCGCCGACAGATATAATCTGCCTGCTATGTAATTTAATCTCAGTGTCATGCACTTAATCTAAGCGCCAGCGTATTTAATCCAAGCGCCAACTCGAACAAATCCAGCGCCAACCAATTTAATCCCAGTGCCAACGCAAATAATACAAGCGCCAGCTGTTTTAATCCAGGTGCCAACCAATTTAATCCGCATGCGAATAAATGCGAACAGAGAATAAATAAAGCGAAGTTAAGATAATTTCTGAGACCATGCAAGCCTGTGAGTCACATTCTCATGCACTATTTCGTTTTCTTCGCATACCTTGCAACATCAAAGAGCCATTAGCAGCTGTTAAACCTCAGTATTTTATGCAACTCTTGAGGCTTGTGACTGTCGTGTATTAATTAGTTGGGTAAGCACTGCTGATTATGGGTTGTCTTATGCGCTGAATCTGCATGCTAGTTACAATTCCGGCCTTTATACTGTTTTCATGCAACCGGTGCAGAATTTTTTCGGGAGGCTGTGATAAAGATTCAACACCACTAGCAGAAACAAAGGTAGCAGTGTAATGCAGAGTTCTTCTAGGTGGGACGAGTCACAGAACCGGAGGAACGGTTCTTCACTTCAAGGTTTATTTAGTTTTAGAACGGAAAGTGAGAGAAGCTACACCGGAGCTTACAGCCTAGGTCAAGAATAGCTACTGGCGGCTGCCTTATAGCGGTGTTAACAATCTAGGTTTATACAAGCACAGAAGGGGCCGTCTTTGAAATGCAGTTTTATTTTCTGTAGGACATTAGGTGGCGCAAAGTGTGATCTCACATTTTACATGTCATCTTCACGCAAAGCTGCTGGTGTAAAAGAAAAGTTATGGCGGTCGAAAGCAGCGCATTCTACTCGCTGTACTTGCTGCATACAGTGTGGAGCAGCGTCGAGCAATAAACTGCGCCGATGCTCCCTTTTAGTCAGTCCGGGCGGAGTGGTGAGCGCCAAGTCTCTCCGCTCGCTGAGGAAAGCTTTGACTTCAGACTTGAACTTCGAAAACACTTCCTCTATAGCGTTAAAAAATGGGCTGTAAGGAGGCAACCTCTTGATTGAGTGCAGCTGACTGGCCAGGATTGCCTGTTCCGCTTGGCTGTGAGCGGGAGCATTATCAAAAATAAAAACGGCTTCTGAACCAGGCTCTTCACTTTCGACACGGGCTGATATATCGCTCAAAAATTCGTTAAACACGACCCAGTGAACCTTGTCGACAGCCGTCCAATGTATGACACCATTTGCTGACATACAGGCGATAATGTTAAGGTTTGCGCCTCTGGTGCCAGTCGTCGTCTGCACCGCAGGTTGCCCCTTAATCGCACGGCCGAAGCTCCTTGAACACCATATGTTATAGTTGGTCTCATCAACGTAAAACCTGCACAAGCGGGGTCCTTCACACTGCAGCCACTGCGCATATGTTTTGCGGGTGCGTTTCACGTCATCTCTGTTGCGGTCGATCGGCCTCTGAGTCACCAACTTCATAGAGTAGCCGTGCGCATCCAGTAGGCGATCGATGCTACTTGTGCTGATGGCAATTCCGGGCAATTCTTCTTCCGCCGCCTGCTTTATTTGCTTTAGAGTGAAAGCAGGGTTGTTGTCCATAATAATTTTGAGAGCCGCTACAACCTCATTTCCGAATTTCTTCGACGTTCCGCCTTTCTTCAACACCTCTCTATCGGTAGCTGCAATTGATCTTGCTGTCTTTAAATTGATGCCCAGCGTGTCTGCCATTTTTTTTCACATCTCCTCCGCGCCTTGACACATCGAGAATTCTGGCCCTGTCATGTTCAGAGACTTTGCTGTTCTTTCTTCTTGGTGCATCTGGGAGCTTGAATGGCGGTCCTCGTTTTCGGTGTCCAATTAGGACCTAAGAGCACGGCTCATCGGCTTCCATGGAAGAAAATACTGCGCGTTAATGTCCATGCGAGATGTAAGAAAAGTGGTACACTATCACCTGCTTATAGTATACGAGTGCGTACCACCACCGTCCGGCTCTACTCCGTTGTGCAAATGTAGCCACAATGCGGCACACACAAAGCCGTCTGCATTGAAACTTCCTTTTCTTCTGTGTTTTTAACAATGCTTTTTTACGTGCCTGAGAAATAAATCTTATTTCTTGAAAAAGAAAGTTCACAGATTTCTATAACGAGTGCACATATCTATGTCTTTTTCTGTTGTCCTAGCATATTTTGCAAAAGCAGACGACAATCCACAAGAAATGGAGGCGCAAAACTTGCCTTTTGCTTTGGAACTTTCCATCATTGGCTGTGTACCTTTTTTTCACACGAAACTACGTAGGGCTAATCTAAAGTACGGTTTATTAACACTTTCTTTGACTATCTGACAAAATAATCGCATCTTTTATTGAAGACAGTGGATTCAATGTTGCATTATAAAGAGTGTGTGCATTTGTGCCCTCCTCCGTTCTATGGTCGTAATAAAGAGCCAGTAAGCCATAGCACTGAGCCCCTGTGCAGCTTTTTAATGCTGATATTGTGCGCTTTAAACGGCGCTTTAAAACACTTGTATCAAAGTAGTGTTGGTTATAATATTGATGAAAGCTATGCAATATGTGGACACTTCCCTTAGGCATCGCATGGTTTGAAAAATTACCTAATCTTTATTCCTGGTATTCGTGTTCTATGCTTTGGAGTCTTCTACAGCATTCGTTTTTCGAGTGTGGATTAAATTGGTTGGCACCTGGATTAAAACAGCTGGCGCACGTATTATTTGCGTTGGCATTGGGATTAAATTGGTTGGCGCTCGCATTGTTTGAGTTGGCGCGTGGATTAAATGTTTTGCACTCAGATTAAATTCATGGCACGCAGATTATATCAGTCAGCGCGTAGATTATTTCCACTGGCACTAGGATCAAATTCAGTAAGAAAACCTGTAGTCACCCTTACGAGATGTAACATCACGTGTCCCTCAAGGGGCCGGCCTATCACCATTACTTTTCTTAATATACATTAACGACCTACCCTCTAACATTCAATGCAAATTACGAGTCTTCGCGCATGATTCGCCATTTATAATGCAATAAATATCCCGACTGATAACCTTGTTTTGCAACAGGACCTTGACGTTATTGCATCATGGTGCGATAAATGGCGAGCGCCATTACATCTATCTGAATGCACATCATTTTCCTTCACTCACAAACCCACCATATCGCATGTGCACACTAACAGTATCTCATCAGTGCCGATCACCGCTGCAATATCTTATAATCACCTAGGTGTACATCTCGCACCATCATTTTCATGGGTCACCCACATTACAACTATTTGCTCCGATACTTCACTCACACTTGGCTGCCAGAGAAGTAATCTGAAATCTGCATCCCCTAACATAAAACAGCTGGCGTACGAAACATTTGTACGGCCAAAATTATAGTGTGCATCATCCATCTGGCACCCATGGCAATCATATCTCACCGTCGATTTGGAATCGATCCAAAATCGTGCAGCTCGGTTCATTACTTCATGTTACTCAAGAGAAACCGGCGTCACCGCCCTCAAGCAGTCCCTCCGAGTCACGCCCTGTCGTTTCCCGCCTATGATTACTCAATACATTTGTCATAGCACGAGAACACGACACACTCTATTAACCACGTCACTACGAACGTCCTTACGGCTCAGTCACGGAAACCCGATAGCACGCATAGGGTGCTCGCACGAATGCTTACAACAACCCATTCTTTGCCAACGCGAGAACACTCGAATTCACAGCCTAACGACATCGTTTCATGCACTGATCACAAAACATTCCGGGAGAAAATAAAAATTCATCTCATACAGATCCTGGTCGCATAAGCGCACTTTGCAGCAAATATTGTTTAATCTGTCTTTCAAGAGTGGTGTATCACCTGTTGTCGAATCCTGTCATGGTTGGAGCCCTTGCCATGTGAGTGTGCACGTTTGATTTCCTGTTTGTTATGCATGTTCACATCGCCTTACGCCGTTTCAACAATACGTCCCCCCTTATGTAATGCCTTCAGGCGTTTAAGAAAACAATAAATGAAATGAATTAACTGAAAGAATAAGAATGGGGTGGACCGCATATGACAGGCTCTCTCAGATATCATGAATGGTAGTTTACCAATATCCCTCAAGAGAAAAGTATACAACGGATGTATATTACAGGTACTCACCTATGAGGCAGAAACATGGAGGCTAACGAAAAGGGTTCAGCTTAAGCTAAGGACGACGAATCGAGCTATGGAAAGAAAAATCATAGGTGTAACGTTAAGAGATCGGAAGCGGGCGGAGTGGGTGAAAGAACAAACGCTGGTTAAGGACATCCCAGTCGAAATCAAGAGGAGAAAATGGCCTTCGGCACGGCATGTAATACGAAAGCAAAATAAGCGGTTGTCGTTAAAGGGCAACTGCATTGGTTTCAGAAATCGATGAGCTTAAATGGGTCGGATGTGTGAAACTTGCAGGTAAAGCATGCGTAGTCCTTTTGGGCTAGCATTTGAAATGGTGAAGTAATCGCCGATTAAAATCGCGACGGCCTTCGGGCTTCTCCGCAGAGCACAACGCCAGGGGGGGGGGGGGGGGGGGCATGATGACGTCATCGAAGGTATCGGTACATTTTCAATGCATACACGCCCAATTTGAAGGAAAAACCAACGTCCCCAAAGGCAATGCCCTCCGAACGTTGTTAGGCAGCATTCAACAAGGAACGCTAGTGTGTGGCTGACGGCAGCGGTAACTTGAAATCATACCTTCTGTGACGTCACGCTAAACTTCCCCGCACTCCTTTGGTGCTTTGAGGAGAAGCGCAAAATTCAATCGTCGATTACGTGACCATTTTAAATGCTAGTGCAAAAAAACTTGGCATGCTTTACCTACAGCCTATATAGATTTGAATCCTTGAACATCGCGAAATTCTCAAAAAGTGGTGCAGCTGCCCTTTAAGCTTACGTTACGTTATATGGGGTTTTATGGCGCATAAGCAACTATGGCTATCATGCGCCAAACACAAGGTCAGATGATGTTATGTCAAGTGTACAGAGGTTACATTATAATAGATTTAAAACATTGGCTTTCTTTAGAAACTTACAAACAAGTGAAAACTCGACAAGTGTTTGCTCGCCTAAAAGCAATGCGGGATGAAATGGAATGTGTTCATTGTAAAATGCCGTAAAAAACTTTTTTCTAAGTACTTCGAGATGCGAACAAGAAATTAAAATGTGGTTTACTGTGAGCTCCTCACCACACATTTCACACAGAGGTCTGTCTTTTTTTGTTAATAAGAAGTTATGGGTGATGTGTGTGTGACCTATGCGTAAACGACATAAAAATTACTTCGATAAAACGCTCTTTATGGCGGCATGATTTCCATTCTTTTAAAATGGGCTTTACAGTATGCAGCTTGTTGTTTCCTTCATTTTCCCAAGAGGCTTGCCATTTGGCTCTTAGTTTGCTACGTACTAACTTCATGTAATCCCTAGGAGGCAAAATCACATGTTTTATTTCCATGGTTCCGGCTTGTGCAGCACACATGTCGGCTCTCTCATTATCCCTAATGCCAACGTGACTGGGAACCCAGCAGAATTTTATAACATGTTTTTGTGTTGTGGACTTTACTATGTTGTGTATGATGCTTCCTATCAGTGACTCCGTGGCATTTTTGGATTTTAATGCTGTAAGAACGCTCAGTGAATCTGTATAAATGATGCTGTTTTTGATGTTTTCATTTGTTATTTTCTGTACCGCAACACAAATGGCATAACACTCAGCGGTGTAAACTGTAGCACAAGATGGCAGTCGTACTGCATTTTTATTTTCTCCTTGTATTACTGCGCTTCCTACATGAGCATGAGTTTTTGACCCGTCAGTATAAAATGACGTGTAATTTCTGTATTTTTCTTGTAGTGCTAGATATTCTTGTATTATATGGTCGTGTGGTGTACAGGTTTTCCTGAGGCGTGTTAGTGTGACGTCACACACTGTGGGGAGAGTGTACCACGGTGGTAGCGCTTCGTGTCTTGGGGCAATATTTTTGATTTCGTTTAGTATGTTCAAAGTTTGACATTTCTCTTCGAAGCGCAAGAGCAACGGCTTAATCGCATGGGGCTTGTTGTTGAAGAGTATTCGGGATGGGCATTTCGTGACAATTGGGTAACAGACATGTTTGGGCTGAAAAAGGATTTTGAGGATGTATGTACAAGTTAGTGCTGTTCTTCGATCTTCTAAGGAAGGTTCATTAGTTTCCACATACAGACTTGCTATTGGTGAAGTTCTGTAAGCACCGGAAGACAACCTTAAACCAAAATTGTGGACAGGATCCAGTCGTTTTATGTAGGACGGTCTTGCTGAGCCATATACTATAGACCCATAGTCTAACTTAGAGCGAACAAGAGAACGATATATATGTAACAGGGAAGCTCTATCAGACCCCCAGCGTTTTCTTGATAGTATTTTCAGCACATTGAGGGCCAGGGAAGCTTTTTTCTTTAAGCTGTTTATATGTGGCAAGAAAGTGCGCTTTTTATCGAAAGTTATCCCTAGGAATTTATGCTCTTGTTTGACAGGTAGTGGGGTTTGGTTTAAATATAGTGTGGGGTCGGCCTGTAGGCCTCGTCTCAAAGAGAACAGAACCGCTACTGTTTTCTGAGGGGAAAATCTAAATCTGTTTCTATCTGCCCAGGTAGCCAGTTTATTTATTGTTATTTGTATTTGCCGCTCACAGGTAGGTATGCTGGAAGACGTGCATGCTATTTGGAGGTCGTCTACGTAAACTGAGTACATTATCGATTTTGGGATTACTTTTCCTATGGAGTTCATTTTGATGACAAATAAGGTCGTACTGAGGATGCACCCTTGGGGCACTCCAGTTTCTTGGATAAAAGTCTTGGAGAAGGTTGCGCCTAGGCGGACTCTGAACGTTCGATTGGTCAGGAAGTCGCTCAAACAACTCAGCATCCTGCCGCGGATACCTAGGTCCGCTCGGTCACGGAGGATACCGAACCTCCACGTGGTATCGTAAGCCTTCTCCAGATCAAAGAAGACTCCGATACAGTGTTGGCTGTGGATGAACGCTTCCCGGACTGTGTTCTCAAAGCGTACAAGGTGATCGGTTGTGGAACATGTCTTTTTAAAACCGCACTGGTGTATATCTAAAAGTTGCTGGGACTGAAGTATGAAGGTTAGTCTGATGTTTAGAATGCTTTCGAATGATTTTGCTATACAGCTAGTTAGTGCTATTGGCCTGTAACTGGTGGGACTAGTTTGTGGTTTGCCAGGTTTTAGAAAGGGTACTATGATTGCTTCTTTCCATGCTTGGGGGATTTCTCCACTCATCCATATTTTATTGAAAAATTTTAGGAGAGCCTCTATGGAAGCCTCAGAGAGGTGAGCAAGCATGGCATAATGTATATTGTCTGGGCCTGGTGCTGTCATTTTACCGGATGTTAGTACTGTGTTTAGTTGCTGCATGGTAATAAGCTGATTGTAGTCTTCATGTATGCATGTTCCAAAGGGCAGGCTTTGTTTTTCTACTATTGTTTTGTGCTTTTGAAATGTGTGTGTGTAGTTGGATGCGCTTGAAACTGTGGAAAAATGCTCACCCAATATGTTGGCCTGCTCTTCTAATGTTGTTTGAGTACCGGGTGTTGTTAGCATTGGAAATGTGAACGGAATAAAATTTCCTGTGAATTTCCGCACCTGCTCCCACATTTTCTTTGATGATATTGAGCTGTTTATGGAGGATATGTACTCTTGCCATGATGCCCTTTCTGCGCTGCGTCTAATGTATCGTGCTTTGGCTCTAGCCCTTTTGAAGATGAGCAAGTTTCCTGCAGTGGGATATCTGCGAAGGTTGCCCCAAGATTTGTTTTGCTGCTTTTTAGCCATTGAGCATTCATTGACCACCAAACTTTATGTGTTTTTCGTGAAATTTCAGATGTTTGTGGGATGGCTTCTATTGCTGCAGATATTAAGCATGTGACAAATTTTTCATTTAGTTCTTCTATAGTAAGGGTTTCGGCATATTCTTTTTCTAGTGTGGCCTTCGTTCTGAAAAGTGCCCAATCGGCGAGGTGAATTTTCCATCGCCGTGGCTTCGTAGGGAGGACGAATGTAGCTGATGTTAGTTTTAAAACCGTAGGTAAGTGATCACTTCCCCGGGAGTCATCTAAAACATCCCAAATAAAATCATTAAAAACAGATGGTGATGCAAATGCTAAATCGAGGCAGGTCATTTTTCCAGAGCTGGGGCAGCAGTACGTGGCTTTTCCCGTATTCATTAAACATATGTTATTCGAAAGAATAAAATCCTCGATGAGCTGACCCCTGGAATCAGTATGCTCACTTCCCCAGAATGAGGAGTGTGCGTTAAAATCCCCTATTATTACATATGGCTCTGGCAACTGTTCCAGAAGTTCTTCTATGTCATGCATGGCTATTGTGTTGTGTGGTGGTATGTACACAGAGCATATTGTTATTGTTTTATGGCTAATGATGTTTACTGCGACCGCTTCTAAGTTCGTCTTTAATGATACCTCTCTTGCAGGGACATCGCTTTGCGTTATGATAGCGACGCCTCCTGAGAGTCGGCTAGCTTGCACTCGGTCTTTCCGGAAAATGTTATATTTTTTTAAGATGTTTGTGTGCTGTGACCCAAGGTTCGTTTCTTGCAGGCACACAGCTGTAGGTGCCATTGTTTTGAGCGTATCGGTTATGTCTGTGTAGTTTCTGTGTAGACCTCTACAGTTCCATTGTATTAGATACGCCATTGTGATAAGTTGGGGATTGGGGAAAGTTACTTATTCTCAGGGGCAGTGATTCGTGGTTTCCCTTTTTTCTCTAGGGAGTCTCGCCGCCGCTGCAGCGGTGGCGAACCAGGAGTTGTATCCATCGCCACTTTCGTGGCGCCGGATTTCCGCGGAGAATCCGCGGATACGTGTGTTTTAGATGTCAGCGGACTTTC
Source organism: Amblyomma mixtum (assembly GCF_055824585.1). NCBI lineage: Eukaryota > Metazoa > Arthropoda > Arachnida > Ixodida > Ixodidae > Amblyomma > Amblyomma mixtum. The sequence continues at coordinate 44,385,569 of NC_143019.1, read as the reverse complement.
GCTGACATCCATCTCCTCCACGGTGGACGTGGAGGATATTTCTTGTTTGCGATGGCCCGTGGCCTTCGCATTCGTCTTTTTTGTTGGCAATAGTGAATCATGCTCTGCTCCAGGGGCAGAGTCTCTTGGGTCAGCAGTTGCCTTCTTAGAGGGGTGGGGCAACAGGTCCAGTTCAGCAGAGCTGTTCTGGGTGTCTGTCGCCGAGGATGCCGCTGCTGAAAGTGGGGCCTGAGGGCCTCCGGCGAGGATCGCGTGGTCTTCCCGCGAAATTTTCAGCCCTGTGGACTGTGTCACCGACTTCTGTGGTGGGGACTTGGTTGTCGTCCCCAGGTCCTTCGGATCGACCTGTGTGCCGACAGAAACTGAAGGCGGCGGCGGTCCCCGCGTCACCGCTTCAGAGTATGTCCCTTTCTGTTGGAAAGAGACGCGTTTTTTTGCTTCAAGGTAGGACAGGTTTTCTGTGGTCTTCAAAGTTATGATTTGTTTTTCTGTTTTCCAGACTGGGCACGACCTGGAGTACGCGCCATGTGCGCCATTGCAGTTGATGCACTTTGGTGTGCGTTCGCATCTTTCTTCTGCATGTGCGTCTTCTGCGCATGTGACGCAAGTGGGTTTGCCTCGGCAGGCCAACATGCTGTGTCCAAAGCGCTGGCACTTGAAACATCGTCTCGGATTCGGTATGTATGGGCGGACTTTACAATGGAGGTATGCGGCATGGATGGAGTCAGGCAGAGTTGTGCTATTGAAAGTTAGTACAATATGTTTGGTCTTGATTTCAGCATTGTTTCTCCGGATGGTTATTCGTCGGGCTGCTATTACTCCCTGTTCGGCTAGTTCTTCCATTTCCGCATCGGTACTCTGTAGGAGTTCATATTCAGATATGACGCCCTTTGAGTGGTTCAGGGTGCGGTACGGGGTTACCTGTAAGCTTATTTCTCCAAGATTCTATAATGACATCAGTTTGGTGCTCTGTTCTTTTGTGTTTATTTCTACAAGGAGGTCTCCGGTTCGTTGCTTTTTTGCTTTGTAGTCTTTGCCTACACAACTTTTTAGGGTGTTGGCGATGACAAATGCAGATAGGTTGGCTACCGGTACGTTAGTGTTTGAGTGCAGCATAAAAAACTTCGCAAACGTTTCTGGCTTCTGTGGACTCAGTTTCTTCACATCGGTGCGACCCCTTTTCGGGGGTCGATCAGATTTTTTTGCAGATTTTTCCATACGGCATGTATAAACTAAGGGTTCCTGATACTTTGTCGCCTCTGATTCGCCCTTATACACAGAGGAAGGTCCCGGGACTCCCCGCCTTGTAGACAGACGAGGAGCCCATCGGCCGAGGATTGACCACTTCCTCGACCGCCACCGTTCAAGGTTTCTTCCCTCCACCTTTCAACCTATCGCCACGGTACGGATGACAGCTTCGGTATGGGGACTAAGGGTCCGTGGTGGCGCCAAGCACCAACACCTCGTTACACAAGGTGCCCTTGCGGGCTGCCCTTTAAGGGTAACGGAGTGGATTCCAAGAGAAGGCAAACGTAGCAGGGGGCGGCAGAAAGTTAGGTGGGCGGATGAGATTAAGAAGCTTGCGGGGATACGGTGGCCGCAACTGGCAAAGGACATCGTAGATGAAATCAAGAGGAATAAATGGGGCCTAAGCGGAGCCGCGGTGGCTCAGTGGCCCTCCTTGCCTGGCGCATACTGCAATTTAGCTGCCGATGCGAAGATCCAGCTTCACGCAACCTGATTTGGGCATACGGTCACCAGGGACTCCAGGGAAACGAACAGGCCGATCAGGCCGCTCGCGCACTCTCTCCCCGGGCTATCTCCCTGTCCTTGGAAGCCTACTCCGAATCAGACAATCTGGCCCTTACATTCAAACAAATCACCGATTACTACAAGGAGGAGCACCGGCACTACCCGACCCCTTATAAGAGACTGGACGCGCTGACGAGCGCCTCCTCATCAAAACTCTAACACTGTACTGTGCCCGGCGGGGCTTAAGTATTTCAACACATCCTTTGACGGCGCGTGCCAGCTCTGTGGGGAGGTGGTTGACACCTCCCGCATGGTTTGGAAGTGCCCATCTATTCCCCCTCCCCCCCCCCCCCCCCCCCCCCCCCCGCCGCCTCAACCCCACCAGAGAGGACTGGGAGGCGGTCCTGTTCGGCTGTCAAGACCTCAAGACCCAAAAAAGGTCTCGGTTCAACGGACGAGGATGGCGTTGCTTGCCAATGCGATTACGGAATAGGGGTTTCACCTAGTATTGTGAGGGGAAGGTGCCAATAGGGCCCTACCCCAATCACATCTCTGTAATTGTTTAATTGATGATAAATGTTTTTCGCCACCGCCACGACGGCCCCTCTTCCTTTCTCCTACCAAATTCTTCACCATAGTACTCGCGACGGCGATCCAACTCATCGCTCAATCATATGGGTCCCCGGCCACCAAGGCATGCCATGTAACGAAGCCGCCCATGAGGTAGCCCGCGCACTCACTCACCGGGCACCAGGCATTCCTTCGTAGGACCTTAACCCAGATCACAGCCCTCTTATTTCTTTTCAAGACTTTGCTGAGCACTAACGTGCCGCACGCCGGCGCTACCCGGTTCCTATGAAGGGACTGGGTAAAGCTGGCGAACGAACTCTCCTCAGGCTCTTTACAAACATTAAAAACACCCTGCTGTGTCCGGCGGTTCTCAAGCACTTTAATCCTTTTTGGAAGGCCGCTGCTCATTTTGTGAGGAGGTGGCCGACACCTTCCACATGGTTTGGGCATGCATGAAAAATCCTTCTCTCCCCCCCATTACCCCTTCCCCTACCCGCGAGGACTGGGGGGCGGCCCTGCCCGGCTGCCAGGAACTATCCGCCCAACAGGGCCTTGTTCGGAGGACGTGCGCAGTGGTCATGACCAACGAGATCCCGGAATGAGGGAGTCCGCCAAGTATTGCAAGGGGCGAGACCCACTAGGGGCCTCTCAGGGGCAAGCACCTCTCTGTAAATATTGTAAGGGAAGACTTCACGTAAGACGTTTATTCTAGCCCTTTCGCCAGAGACGTCTTCCAAGCGAACAGCCTCAAGCGATGACGATGGGAATCATCAGGTGAAAGAGAATGAAGTCGCAGCCAGAGAGGCGACGACGACGAAGGCGAATAAATTGCTTACAATATAACCGAATGAATGCTTTTCACCACCACCACCACCCCCTTTCTTTTTTCACTCCCTCCTTTATCCCTTTCCCTACGGCGTGGTTAGGGTGTCCACCGAGATATGTGCGACAATTACTGCGTCATTTCCTTTCCTCAAAACCAATTTTCATTTTCAGGGAATGTAATGCGAAGGCAAGATAACCACTGATCTTTCAGGGTAACGGAGCGGATTCCAAGAGAAGGCAAACGTAGTAGGGGGGGGGGGAGGGGGGGGGGGGGGCATAAAGTTGGGTGAGAGGATGAGATTAAGAAGATTGCGGGGATACGGGTGCCGCAGCTGGCAAAAAGAAAGGGTTATTAGATAGAGAGACACGGGAGAGGTCTTTGCCCAGCAGTTGGCGTAGTCAGGCTGATGATGATCAGGAGGAAGTACGTTGCTACAAAAAACTGAATCGATTCTTTCTAAACCCCCTCTACACACTTAACAGAACGCACGTGCCTCTAAAGTGAGTATTAGGAAACTTGCTTAATTTGATGCTTAACTAATTAAACAGAATTTTAAAGATACACTGAGGAGCGCCACACGACGGGAAACAATATGTCTTTGGTTGCACCCAAATCCGATTCACCACTTTTTTTAATCACTGGTTCAAGTTACGTGAAACACCCTGTACAGCAAGCTTTCCAAAATTTTTCACGAAAAAGAGTACGGATGGGTCTGCAGGGAATGCATGCGATTACTTAGACCTTCATAACGATAATACAATATTTCTTGAACCTGTCACGACGGATGAAGTAGCATCGGTCATACTTAGCCTAAAAAATAGCAGTTGTCGAGATATTGACGACATCCAGATAAAGCCCATAAAATATGTGGCCGATATTATTGCTCCAGCTGTGGCACATATTTTTAATGTTTGTTTAGCTACATCAGTATTCCCAGAAAAAATGCAGATTGCTAAAATAACTGTTTTATTCAAAAAGGGCGACCGAAATGACTTGGGTAATTATAGACCCATCTCTGTACTGCCTGTTTTCTCTAAAGCATTGGAGAAAATTCTACACTCTAGACTGAATAAATTTTTAGATAAATACAACTTGCTCACACCATATCAGTTCGGATTCCGGAAAAACAAATCGACTGAACTAGCACTCTTAGAGCAAAAAGAATATATTCTGACACAGTTTGAACACAAAGAGCTCGTAATAGGAATATTCATAGACTTCTCGAAGGCCTTTGACTTGGTTAATCATAAGTTACTTCTAGAGAAACTATGGCACTACGGAATTCGGGGCCAGGCTGCAGAACTTATAAAATCATACTTGTCAAAAAGGAAACAAACTGTCAACATAGATAATACATATTCAGAAATAAAACCAATTTATTCTGGTGTCCCACAGGGAAGTATACTTGGGCCCCTACTTTTCAACATTTACCTTAATGATATTGTGAACATTAACCCAAATGTCAGGTTCATCATATATGCCGATGATACTAGCATTTTTTTCTCCGGAAGTAACATTCATGACCTGATACAAATGTGCAACACGACAATGATCACACTGGAAAGATGGTCCCAATCAAACTATATGCGCGTGAATGAAAAAAAGACTAAAGCTGTAATATTTCGACCAAGAAACAAACCGATCCCCCCACATGATAGTATTAACTTTAACTCTAGAGAAATAGAAATTGTTGATCACTTCAAATGCCTAGGTGTAGAATTTTCTTCGCACATGTCTTGGGAAGATCACGCAAATCATGTTGTCCGGCAGTTAGCCAGGGTAACAGGCACGATTGGCTGCATTAGATACATTCTTCCTAAATCAATTAAACTACTTCTATATAACACACTGTTCTGTGCCCAAATTAACTACTGCCAGCTTGTATGGGGCACTGCAACGTATTCCTCATTACAAAAAATTCATGTTCTGCAAAAAAAGTTTCTTCGCTACGTCTTTAATGCGGACTATGGAGCACCCAGCAAAGCGTTCTTTCGTGAAACTGGCATAATCAAAATCTTTGATTTATATCAATATCGACTGAGTGTTAGTTTTAAACTAGAAACCAAAAATAACATAAGTCATATTCGACGTCTGGCAAATCTGAAAGAAAAAGAAGCGAGTTACCCTTTTAGAGAGCCTGAAACCTGGTTGGTGCCTACACCACGCAAAAATACTGGTAAACAGCGCCTGCAATATACACTTCCTTCTCTTCTAAACGCATACAAATCTGCCAATTTTAACTTATTTACCTGTACTCATCGTGAGCTGCGTTGCTTATACATAGACTGTGTTACAAAATGATTTTTTTTTTCTTTAAACTGCACTAATGTGGTGTTTTTTGTTTTCTTTAATTTGCATTGTTTGATTCATTGCGCTTTTGTTGTACTGCTAAAAGATGCTTAACTTATGCAATGATGTTTAGATGACCTTGTAAATTGCACACATGTACAAACTAGAGGAAACATTTTTTCTTGGTGTTAATAATGTGTTTTTCTCTGAATTGTTCTCTTTTGTTTTTTGTTATTTTTTTTTCTCGTCGCTTGTCACTGCTGCCCGGTATAGGGGGCTGCGGCTCAGTCAAGCTGTCTATGACAGCTTTTTCTGCAGCTCCTCTGTCACTTTTTGAGGCAGAAATAAAAATTATTATTATTATTATTAAATAGACGAGGAGGGAGAGTATAGCCTAGGATGTGATCATAGATGTATTATTCTGCATATGCGTGCCCTGATCAAAAGAGAAATGTATAAAACAAAAAAAACGAAAGCAAAATTCAACGTCCAACAAATAGCGCTAATAGCAGCAGGCGTTGAGAAAGCATAAGATTAACGCCCCATGGAAAAGTGGGATTGTAATTAGAACTACTCAGCAGTATGGAAATGGAACAAGCAAAGTTACAAACCGCTGGGAAGGAAAAGGAAACCACGAGGCTGACGCAATAAGGAATTTAAGGAGGTCATTGAACAACTACGGGTGGCTTCAGGGAAACAGAGAGGAAGGAATAGACCGAAAATGGGAATCTTATCGATGATAGAAACTGCTTGTATAGGTCCTCGTCCAGAGTAAAATAAAGTAATCCCCTGATCGCGCAGCTAAAGGTGGGCCAAGGAAATTTTGGAACCATATAAGTTGTTTGGGTAAAAAAAAAGCGAAGCGCAAGAGGAGGGTGCACGCTGCTGCAGGTACCGCAGAAGCCCGCAGCAACCACACAGACTTTTTTTTTTTATACTGGACGTTTTGTTTCATGAACGTTTATGAAACAAAACGTCCAGTAAAAAAAAAAGCGTGCGTGGTATCTTTCGGATGTCTTGTCCACGTGTCCTTGCTGTGGCCTTCCTCGGTACCTACAGCAGTGTGCCGATCGATATACAAATATAAAGGTACAGTCGGGGACAAAAGTCTCCGGACCACGTGTTCCTCAAACAAAGCTTATAGCTCTACTATCAGACAGCAGCTGGAGACCGCACTTGCGGAGATGAAAGAACAAAAATTTAACTTTTGCCTCCACAAGGGTGGTCCCCAGCCGCCGACTATTAGCAAAGCTATCGGCTTCGTTAGAGGAACACGTGGTCCGGAGACTTTTGTCCCCGACTGTACCTTCATTAAACAAAGTTATAAGTCGGAGTCCCTCCTGTCTTCATGTTCACGATATGGGCTATGCCTTAGTTAATGTCTCCGAAGGTTTTAATCGCCTGAGGTTCTTTAACGTGCACTGACATCGCACAGCACATGGGCCTCTAGCATGTCGCCTCCGTGGAAACGTGATCGCCGCGGGATCGAACCAGCGTCTTTTGGGCCCAGCGGCCACAGCGCCGGCTTTCGTCATGTTGATGTCTTGTAATTTTGCAGTAGAAGCGTGTGAACTAAACAGTGCAGAACGAATTGGTGGTAAGTGCTGCTTCGCTAGCCAGTTAAAAATTACTGTGAGCACTTCATTTTCGCAGTTTGTACGTGTCTTCGTCTATGGTCCCCAAAGCGACAAAGCGAATAATTTGTTCCAGTGAACCATGCCGGCAGCCGCCGAACAACGTGCAAAACCCGACCGAAAAGGCGGGGAGAACACGATACCAGGAACCACCCTGATGGCCACCATTGGACGCTAGGGCCTAACCTTCTTGTAAGCTTTCCGCGTATAATGAGGCCATTACGTTCATTCACTTCATAAGCGGTTACAAGCCACATTATTTTTTTTTAGCCTCCAGCAGCAAGCAATTCTTGTTCCGCGGAATCAATGCAAGGATGAGCCTGATTGTAAGGGAAAACGTTTCCGTGGGGCCGTCGCTATCTCCAAACGATTCTGCAATGTCTCTGCGCGTCGTCAACAGTCCGCGCGAAATCCGCGTTCCTTTCCACCTCCCCCCCCCCTCTCTGATTATGATGTTCATCCTGTCTCACAAAAGTAACTGCTCGGGCGCTGTCACCCTCGAAAGAGAAGCTAGGCCTCTTTCTCCTCACATCATGGCGCCTTGTGTTTCGCAATACACTCCAGAATGCGTGTGGTGCGGAGAGATAGCCACCCTCTACCACTCCACATTGGGCTGTCGGGCGAGCCCGATAGAGCCCAAAATTACAAACCCGTCAGTCGAGCAGCGGGAGGAGCTTCTGTCCAGCTCCGACCCGCAAGATCAGCTTGCGCTGGTTGAGCGGGCCGAGGAGGCAGCAAGAACCAATGGGACCCTGTACCTAGGAACACCACCTGCTGCTCAAGACCCCAACCCCTAAACCCCGTCCCATTTTGCGGAATGAAGTTTATACTACTACTCCATAATGCTCACAGTTGAGCAGTGATAGAAAATGCAGTTCGAAATTCCCACTGACGAGCATGATTGGTCCGTTCATATACCGAACATCATTGCCTTGAGATATATTATAAACACCCTGGCTACAACACAACTGTGGGAGTGTGGGGAGCGCAGGTACTTTGTGCAGCCAAGTCAAGTTTGCAATTTCCACAATCCTGCTGCTTCTACAGACCATCTCGTTGACGCTGCGGCATTGTCGCACGGAATGCAATAAGTGACGTGCTCACCGTGTGCCGGTCCTCGGAGACAGTGAGCTCTGCAGTCCAAAGATTCTCGTGTACGTAGAAAACGTGTCCTGCACCTCCAGTCATCCAACCACGTGTCTGCCTACAGTCGTGACCTGCGCAAATTCGTTATGGGGGTTTGAAACTGTAGCCCATTGTCAGCTTTCGTCACGGTTAGCCCGGTGCCTGCTACGGTTCTCTTCAGGTATTTTCTTTGTTCTTTTCTGTTTCTGGAATTTGTTTCTCTTTTTATACATGCGATCAATTAGCATGCCACTATAGGGACCTTAGAAGACAGGAGTAGTGCGATGTTTAGGGAAATCCCCCACGGTGAAGTAAATTTATAATAAGGAAGTAATTACTAAATAGCAGCCATACGGCGTCACTGCTGAATTGCAGTGACGCCTGACATCGCACCCAATTACTCAATCATTCTCAGCATTTTCGCAGCGTATCCGTGACTCACGCATCATTCCAATGTGTCATCACTAATTTCACTTGCAACTAGTTCAGCAGGCCCCGGGGTTCCAAATACTCACACAGCACCCAGTCGTCCGCGTAGTTCATGTATATGTAGTTTCGCACACGGATCCTCGCCTTTTTTTTTTCCTGATGTGTCACCTCCTTGCTTTTGCACTGCGCGTATATCTTCTACTATAGCGCGCTTGCAGCAGTGCACAGGTGCCAAACAACATGTAAAGCAAGACTGCAAGCCTGACCAGTCCTTCAAATATACCAAACGCAATTGATCTTTTATAATTCATGAACATCATGGCCACAATACAACTGTGACAGTAAGGGGAGTTCATATACTCTAGACATCCAAAAAAAGTTCGCTTTCCTTAGTCCTGCTCCTGCGGACTATGCATTTAGATGGTTCCGCAGCATTTTAGCTTTGGCTGAATTGCGCGATGTGCTCACCGTGTGCAGGTTCTCGGAGACGGTGAGCTCTGCCGCCCAAGGCTTCAGGCGCAGCAACGTGGACAACTTCTCCTGTTCCTCCGGTCATCCAGCCCCGCGCTCGGGTACAGCACGGACCTGCACAAATTTGTTACCAGGGGGGGGGGGGGGGGGGGGGGGGGGGGGGGGGGGGAGTAAGGGAATTAAGGGCAAGATAAGAAAAGATCCAGGCAACCCCTGGATCAGCTTCAGCTTTTATAAGCTGACAGTGCTACATGCTGTGCTCAGTTTAACGTCCCCAAACTGCTCATGAGCTATGAAAGACACCGCAGTGAAGATCTTCACAATAATCTGGACCACCCGACGTTTTAACGCGCCCGGACAGTGCACAGCCCATGGCTGCTGTTGCATTTTGCCTTAGCCCTGTGGTAAGGGTGTTCGGCTACTGAGCCGGAGGACTGGGGTTCAATGCCGAAGAATGCCACTGTCTTCACACTAGAACAGCTTATGAAGGGAATATTGGAAGCCATCATATTGCTGAATTATTGTAATGAAAATCATGGTGGAGGGTAGAGCAGCACGACATTGGGAGAGCGCCCAGGGCTACTTAGTCGGCCAGCTGTGCCGATCCCAGCCAGGCACGCTAGGTGGATTTTGAGAGAAGTATAGGTATTGGGAGGGCGATAAGACAATGGAAGTGGCATTGTCCTAGGTCGGCATATGGAAGGGGGCAGTTTCTATAGGACGAGTCGGAACGCGCCCGAAAAAACTACAACGGGACTCCAGAGAGCAGTGGGCCCAAATTAATTTTCCGGGGGATGGGGATGCGAGTAACGGAGGGGATGAGGTCGAGAGAAGGAAGTGTGTGCAAGCGAGAGTAGCACATGTTCCGTGATTTGCTTATTTTAGAGGAGGGCTTCGCCCTCCGAGGGTGCACTTGACTAGAGGATCGCAGGTGTCCTCCATAACCACCGCAATAAAATTGCAGTACGGAAGGATGTCAGACAGGGAGGCACTATATTTCCAATGCAATAGCATTGGAAATATACCGCCTAGTTGCTGGAGGTATTCGGAGACCTAGATTGGGAACGGTTGGGGATAACAGTTGCGAGCATCCAGTCTACCCTTCGACCGCCCTAGGCGGCGCATATCCTGCCGAACTCTCTCAAGTGGCCTACAGCGACCCTTACCCTCCCGGCTCTCTCGGGGTTGGCAGAGAAGAAAGCTGGGAAGCAGCATCCACATCGTCACGTGGGCGACCCTCCTTTCCCCCTCGTGTATTCGGTGGCCGCACGGGCAGCCCACCACGGGGAGAGAGTTGAAGGAGCCATGAGACAACGCGTGACGGGATGGACGGGATGGACGGAGCCATGAGACAAACGCGGCTTTTCCAGGTGACATCGAGCTTTCCCCGTGCCCGTTTCCTGCTGCCTGCGCTACCGAGGGCGGTTATCGTATTTTGGAATCACCCCAAATAAACGATTTGCCTGCGGGCTATACCTCGGTGTGTTGGTCCTGTCGACCTCCACAGTGTAATCGGGGCTAGCGGAGTGGCATTGGTCCTGAGTGCTCGCTGTGTCGTCCTTAACATAAGCAGAACCCTTTTCGTTAGCCTCCTCGTTTCTGCCTCGTATGTGACTACTGGTGGGATACAGCTGCTGTACAGTTATCTCTTCAGGTATAATAATGGGTGGAAAATGATCCATTCCGCGTGGGTTGTCCAGAAGATCTCATTTAACATCATTAAAAGGTGATGGTGAACTAAACGATAAATCTAAACTGCTAATTTTTGCAGTTTTTAGGGAGCAGTACATGGGCTTTCCTGAATTCAGTAGGCACACATTACTGCACAGAATAAAATCTTCTAAAATGCGACCTCTGGGATTAGTTTCTCCACTTCCCCAGAAAGAGGAGTTCTCCGACTAACAGATATGGCTCTGGTAGCTTTTCTAGAAGTGTTTCTAAGCATCTGAGGTTGAGGTTTCCATTAGCGACCTCAAGGTCGGATACCGGCTTCAAAAATATCAAAAATAAATAGAACAAATTTGAGTAGGCAAATAAAAATCTATCGACCGAGAATCATGTGAGAAGCTTGGTAACAACTAGTTACGGCACCTTAGATATGTGGTGTACTGTGATCGAAGGAGACCGTTTTGATCCAGAGGCAAGTCATTTTGCTCGTTTCGATGAGTGGCGCTCCAGCTTGACCTAAATGCCGAAAATGGCCGCGAAAGCAGCAAGCCATACAACCTCTAATGTTGCGTACCACTTTTTGCACCCGACATTGCATACACTATCCAAAGTATACGCAAGAAGAAAAGCCGGTATTCTGGCATGAGAGCTCGGAGCGTTTATGTATGGCTTCTATGTCGACAGCAACTAATACCGCTTTTTAAGGTCGCTTTTGAGGGATATTTGATGATACGTGTTATATTACCGGTTTGATAAAAAACACAATCATGAGCAAACATACAAATTTTGCAGGACACACGCGACAGGAATAACGCTCATTAAGGCACGACAGAACCAAGTTGTATTCATTTATATGTATTTGTAAGGGGCTTCGTTGTATATTTGGCTGTTATTTTTTATTATTTATCACAAATGTCCACTTTCTTTAAATTACACTCCTGAAAACAGGTAGGCCACAACGGCGCATAGGTTGGAATGCGCGTTTTTTACATCGGCTCGCCCGTCAAAGTCCACCTGAGCGAAACCTCTCGCTTCTCTGCAAGGCATCTGAAGCCCCTGCAAAACACCTGAAGAAAAGTGTAGTGTGCTGCCGATCCTTACGAAAACAGCTCGCCAACCTAACTTATGTCCTATGATAGAAGGAAAGGAAAAGAAAAGAATGATGACGAAGCCATGCCCACGAGAATCGCAAACTAAAAACAGGACTGGTGCCGGAGAAATTAAAAAGGAGAGGACAACTGCGCGCCTATGCACTCCATAACGCCTCTTTGTAATCGATTCGATTCACTAACTGTGAATGAAAAGAATAAATTGAGTGAATAGATTTGTGCGACACCGACCACGAATTTTTCACCATGATCAGCCCAATGCAAAATGTGGCGAAAAAAACACGTGGTAGGTGAACTATTCGTGATGTAGCATCTGGAATATATTTGTTCAGCGTCTAAATAATAGTTCCCAACGCAAATGGTCCGGGAAAAAGTGACGCTGCTTACGAAGCAACCGAATCAGTCAAAGCTTATGCATTCGACGTGTATGTCAGTCGCATGGTATTGGCTAGACCGTCCCTTCATTCCTTCTTTATTCATTTGAGTTGTTTTCCCACTAGCCTATTTTAGCACAACGCTATACTATGTATTCATCAAACATGGCACGGCGTTTCACCCTCATCGTGGTTCGGAATTATATATAGTCGTACCTCGCTAGTACGGACTTCGTTATGTATACGTGGAGAATTTTCGCAAGGACCTATCTTTCTCAGTGTGTTTACGTCTTCTTTGCATGAAAACAAACTTTGGGCAATGGAATAACAAAGCTAAGAACCTCACAGCGGCGTTCATAACGCTGTACTTATCCGCCGCATCAGCACCCGCCGCAGAGGTATGAAGGAGGATGACCTCTGTCGGCTCACGCAAGCTTTCCTCATTAGCAGGATAGTCTACTCCTACCCCTACTATCACCTCCGCCGGAAGGACGAGGAAGCTGTGAACAGCATTATACGTTCAGCGTACAAAGCGGCACTGGGGCTACCTCAGTACGCCAGCACACAGCACCTCCTCCAACTCGGCATCTACAACACGCTCACAGAACTCATAGAGGCACACAAGACCGCCCAAATCCACCGCCTCTCCCGCACTAAACACGGGCGGCTCATACTTGACCGTCTCAACATCAACCCCATAGGCGACGTCCACCCCACGACGCCCATTCCGATAGGGGTCTATAGCCGCCTAGTTATAAAACCAATCCCCAAAAACATGCTACCTGGCCGCCATGATACGCGCCGTCAGCTGAAAGCCCAAGCACTAGATGCCACATACCTTGCCGACGAACACGCAATATACGTAGATGCTGCACGGCAAAGTGCAAACACATACGTGGCTTGTGCAACCACGCCACAATCTACTCTCGTCACCGCCGCCACAGTAGTAGCTCACTCTCCGACAGCGGCAGAAGAAACCGCCATCGCGCTGGCCATCGCTGACCCACGTACCCGCACAGTCCTCAGCTACTCCAAAAGAGCAATACAAAATTACTCGGCAGGTGTTATCTGCCACCCCACTGCACGCATCCTTCGCGGCTGCACTCCCGACCATAAGACCAACCTGGTCTGGGCACCCGCCCACGCGGGAAACTCTGGAAACGAAGGGGTCGACCGACTAGCCCGAGGACTAACCAACCGGGCGGCCGGCCCCACGGACCCAGACGCTCTTGCCGAGGCTCCCCAGACCTTTGCCGAAATTACCAACCTCCACAGAGAGATGAGACGCCAGTTCCCGCCTCCACACCCCGACTTGAATCGAGCGCAAGCCACCTTGCTCCGCAGGTTGCAGACACACTCCATCCTTAGCCATTCTAGGCTTTCACTCATCACAGACGGGGAATACGACCCCGTCTGCCAAAATTGTTACCAGGGAGAAATCGCCACCCAGGCGCACATCCTCTGGGGTTGCGCTCGAAATCCGCCCCCTAGAACATTACTGCCAGCTCCCTCCGAGGACGGATGGAACCAACTCCTCAGAAGGCCAGACAAGAGCATCCAACTGGCACTCATTTCGTGGGCCCAGGAAGTCGCCCCCACCTGGGGGCCACACCAAGCCCACCTGCCCTAAATCCCGCCACTCTATGGCAATAAAGTTCAATAACACTTTTTGCTGGGCGAGTTGGTTCATTTTGCTTGAGTGGATGCTTGTAGCGCGACAAAAACAGACAAGGGACAGAAGACGAACGGGACAAGCGCTAACGGGACAAGAACGGGAGCGCTTGTCCCGTTCGTTGGTTGGTTGGTTTATGGGGTTCAACGTCCCAAAGCGACTAAGGCTATGAGAGACGCCGTAGTGGAGGGCTCCGGAAATTTCGACCACCTGGGGTTCTTTAACGTGCACTGACATCGCACAGTACACGGGCCTCGAATTTCTCCTCCAAAGAAATTCAGCCGCCGCGGCCGGGATCGAACCCGCGTCTTTCGGGCCAGCAGCCGAGCACCATAGCCACTGAGCCACCGCGGCGGCTGCTTGTCCCGTTCGTCTTCTGTCCCTTGTCTGTTTTTTGTCGCGCTACAAGCATCCACTCAAGCTATGGCAATAAAGTTGTTTCTCTCTCTCTCTCTCTCCTGCGTTTCAGTAAGCATTTCGACCAATGCAAAGCAGTAACCTCGTCTTTGTCGCAGCGCACGAGTAAATTTTTTTTTCTCTCGATCCCCTACTCTTAATTTTCCTGAGGCTGACGTGATTTGTGGCCGATGAATTTCCTCACCAGGGAGGGAGCTTGCTAGATAGAGGCAGAACGGTACTGGAGACCAAGAACTTAGGTTTACGTACAACCAATATAAAATATTCGAAAAAAAAACAATAGCTGTCACGTGGTTGGACCAAATGAGCAATCCGTTCGCTGCTGTCTCCCGTGCGGCGGTTCTTCCAAAAGCAAAAGGGAGAGAATGAACGCCTACAGCTTCCTTGCCTTCGGCTAGGCAGGAAACTACGACCACGCCTTTGCCCTCTACTACATGCAGAACTCGGGAGAAGCGCTCAGTAATTTCTTCGAAAAGCGAGACAGCACTTGCCTCCAAGTCATAAGTATCAACAGAGCAGCATGGCTGTCTAAGCGTCTCTCGGGTTACTCGCACGGTCCACGGATCCGGAGCCCTCAAAGCACCCCGCTGCAGCCCGGCCGCGGCTCTGAAACCTTTAACGGCTCGTCAAGGAGACCTGAGCTGATCTGCTGATAACTTCACGCCTACTTGTGGGTTGCCCCTCCACTGTTCTGTTCTCCAGTCACCGCCCTAACAAGCGGAGGGCAGACAAGAATGCACAAGGCGCGGGTATTCAAAGGCAGCAAGCTGTTACGTCGTCTCGTGGCCTGCTAAAGCGGCGTACAGCGCATTCCGTAGGTCGACGTGTCCACGCAGAAAATTTACAGCAATGGTGAACAAACCTCAGAATACAGGCTGATGGGCTCGTTACTTGGGTCAACTGAGAATGCCGATGGCACACTTTTGAAGTCAACAAGGCGGTACGAATGCGCGCGGCGATGATCTCGTGGCACTGAGCTCGTGGCTACGTAAACTCAGCACCTGTTTGTGCCCCGGCCACGGTCACATCTAGTATAGGGAGGTATACGGGGACACCGGAAACGAGCAGGGCGCGAACACTCGTCCAGGGAGTTGAACTCTGACGCCACCAACGCTAAAAACAACCTGCGGCATTCCTCGGAGGAAAAACGAACGCAACCACTCGCCTAGACCAAGCTGCACAACTGCGTTTTTTTTGTTTATTTACAATATTGTAAGCTTATCTTGTGATGTTGCACTTCGACCCACTGATGCACATCGACGGTGTCAGTACACTAGCTACCACTCTTTCTGAACAGCCAGAACATCCTACATCTCAACCAAGCAAGCTGTTCATGAATATGTAGAAAATTCTTTGGAAGCTGTCTAGTGAAGGCGATGCGAAGCCAGTCGAAAGCCTTACAATGGCCAGCATGAAGTTCGGAAGAATGGAACTGAATGTCCCCAGTGCCGCCGGATGCCCACCGGCGATACAATGGGCACAAGATTCCCCTGGCCTGGTGCTCGGCTTCTTTAGGGTGAAATACTTGGGAAATGGGTCTTTGACCCCACCTTGTGCAACGAAAAAACCTTGTGCCGTGTCGCTCTTTGACCTCTTATGGCCTTGCGCCATAAGAATTCATCGTCATCATCAAGAATGGAACTGAATGCTTCTATGAAGAGCAAGAGTGGCGAGCACACATGCGAATTTAGTGCGCTTATGAAGAAAACAAAAAACACTTGGATTAAATCTAGCCATCGAAGAGTGCTGTCATGGCTTGGGTCTCCACAGAAAACGCTTCAGTATCTTTGGGACAATGGTGACCGAGAGAACGCCCTTCACGTAGCTCAGCTTTGTCTGCATTGAATAATAATGCTCTCCTCGGTATGCACAGAGGCAAACTCTCGTCACCAACTTCTTTTCGTAATAAATTGGCTTGTTTTTCCCGGATATTCGTTTCTATGAATAATCAACTTTATGGACACATTCACGGGGACATTATCATCACTATCAGCATCAGCCTGACTGCGCCCACTGCAGGGAAAAGGCCTCTCCCATGTCTCTCCAATTAACCCTGTACTTTGCCCGCTGCAGCCATCGTATGCCCGCCCACCTAACATTATGCCGCCCCCTGCTACGTTTGTCTTCTCCTGGAATACACTCCGTTACCCTTAAGGACCAGTGGTTATCTTGCCTTCGCATTACATGCCCTCCCAAGCCCACTTCTTCCTCTTCATTGCAACTAGGATATCATTAACGTCCGTTTTTTCTCTCACCCACTCCGCCCGCTTCCAATCTCTTAACGTCACACCTATCATTTCTCTTTCCCTAGCTCGCTGCGTTGTCCTTAACTTAAGCTGAACTCTCTTTGTTAGCCTCCACGTTTCTGCCCCATAGGTGAGTACCGGTAAGATACACCTGTTATATACATTTCTCTTGAGGGATAACGGCAAACTGCCATTCATGATCTGAGAGAACGTGCCATATGCGCTCCACCCCATTCTTATTCTTCTAGTTATTTCCCTCTCATGATCTGGATCAGCGGCCACTACCTGCCCTAAGTAGAGCCATTCTCTTACCACTTCCAGCACCTCGCTACCAATTGCGAACTGCTGTTCCCTTGCCAGACTGTTGAACATTACTTTGGTTTTCTGCATGTTAATTTTAAGACCTACCGTTCTGCTTTGCAGCTCATCTCTTGAGAGACTTAGCAAGGCAATGTCATCAGTGAATCGCAGATTACTCAGGTATTCTCCATTAACTCTTCTCCCCAACTGTTCTCATTCCAGTCCCCGGAATACCTCCTGTAAGCAGGCAGTGAAGAGCATTGGCGAGATCGTATCTCCCTGCCTGACACCTTTCCTTATTAGAATTTCATTGCTGACCTTATGGAGAACTATGGTAGGTGTGCAATCGTTATAAATATCTTCCAACATTTTCACACAACACTTTTCTACACCCTGATTCTGCAATGCCTGCATGATTACTGAGGTTTCTACTGAGTCGAATACTTTCTCCTAATCAATGAAGGCTATATATAGGGTTGATTATATTCTGCGCATTTATCTATCACCTGACTGATTGCGTGAATATGGTCTATTGTCGAGTATCCTTTACGAAAGCCTGCCTGATCATTTGGTTGATTGAAGACTAAGGTTGTCCTGACCCTATTAGCGATTACCTTAGTAAATACCTTGCAGGCAGCCGACAATAAGCAGATCGGTCTGTAATTCTTTAAGTCCCTGACGTCTCCTTTCTTATTAATTAAGATAATGTTAGCGTTTTTCCAAGCTCTAGGTACGCTCGAAGTCACAAGGCATTGCGTATACTGGGTGGCTAGTTTTTCGAGCACAATCTCTCCTCCATCCTTCAACAAATCTGCTGTTATCTGATCCTCACCAGCTGATTTTTCTCTTGGCATTGCTCCTAAGGCTTTCTACTTCCTCCTTTGTTACTGATGGGATGTCCCATTGGTGTGCTCTACTGCCTCTCTCAGTAACATTCTGATTGCAATCGCTACTGTATAGATTTGTGAAGAACTGTTTGGCTACTTTAACTACCTTATCCATATTGCTAATGACATTGCCCTCTTTGTCTCTTATCGCATAAATCTGGTTTTTACCTATGCCTAGAATTTCTCTTCACTGCTTTTAGGCTACCTCCGCTCTTCAGAGCATGCTCGATTTTCTCCATGTTAAACTTCCTGATGTCGGCTACCTTGCGCTTATTTATTAACTTCGACAGCTCTATTAGTTCTATTCTATCTATGGAGTTAGACGTCCTCATGCTTTGCCGTTTCTTAATCAGATCTTTAGTCTCATGAGATAGCTTCCCGGAATTACGAGCCAGAACAAGGGAGAGGCCCCTCATCCATCGCTCACGGTGCCGGAGGCTGGCCTTCTTCGGCACATCCAAATGAATGTAGCTATCACCCCGTCTCGCCTCTTTCTCTATCGCTATCGATCAGACCCTTCCTGTCCCAACTGCCCCTGTATCTATGTGGACCTGGCTCATTGCCCTTCTATTGCCCGGCTGCTCAGCAGTCGGGTTCCTACCCCCCACCTTCTTTATCCATCACCACCTGGCTCGACTGGCTTGGCGCTGAAGGGGAGGCAGAACAGCGACTCCTGGTCGCCCAGGCGGTCGACATGCTCGGCCTGTAAATTTTGGCCGAATAAAGGTCTTTTACTACTACTACTACTACTACTACTACTAGGTTATGCGGGTGGAGATAAGAGTTCATTATATTTATATTTACTATTTATATGTATGGAACGAGAATACACGGAAATATTGTTCACGACTCGAAGGGAAGCACTCCGATTATACCTGAAAACCTGCGATTCTCTTGCTCTTTCGTTCTTTTTTTTTTTGTTGTTAAATGAACGGCTGTATGTGTTAAAAGCTGCCGTAATTACGTCCCCCTGCTAATGTAGTCTGTGTAAATAATGCTATTTGTGAGGTTCTTGTTTAGTATTCTTTCAGTGGCTGCACAGATGGCGTAACATTCGGCAGTGAAGATGGAAGCACATTGCGGAAGCCTTACTATTTCATTCAAATTCCCTTGTGTCACTGTGCTTCCAACGAAAACATCTGTTTCTGAACCATCTGTACAAAAAGCTCTGAAAGTACTGTACTTTTCCCCGAGCGCAAGAAGTTCTTCTATTACATGTTGCTTTGTGGTTTGTTTTTTTACGGAACTCTGCAAGAGTGAAATCACAGATTGCACGAAAATTGTACCAAGGGCCGCAGTGGATCTCGTCTTCGATCAATGCCAGGTAATGTGTCTTCTACGAAGATGTTTTGGCACATCTCTTCAAAACGCAAAAATGTGGCCTGGTAGTTTGCGGTTTATTGTTAAAAAGTATTCTAGAAGGGCACATTGTAACTATTTGGTGACAGACGTGTTTAGGTTGTGAACGAATTTCTAGAATATATGAACACGTAAGCATGGTTCTTCTGTCTGTAAATGATGGTTGGTTAGTTCCTACATCAAGACTATTTATGGGCAACTACCTGTAGGCGCCAGTGGAAAGTTATGTAATGGATCCACTCGTTTATGATACGATGGTCTCGCTGACCATGCAATATACATCCATAAACCAGGACAGAGCGTTCCACAGAGTGGTATATTGCTAAAAGACATGTCCTATCTGCCCCCCAGTGTTTTCGTGAAGGTACTTTGTGTATGCTCAAGGATCGGAAGGCTTTCTTATTCAGCGCGTTTATGAGAGGCTGGCAAGGGAGCTTTATGTCATACGTTATGCCTAGAAATTTATGCTGATCTTTTACGGGTAGCTCAGTTTCGTTCAGGTGTAGGGTGGAATCTGCCTTTAAGCCTCGTTTCAGATAGAAAAAAAATGGGCACTGTTTTCTCTAAAGAAAATCGGAAACCATTTCTGTCTGTCCATGTTGTCAGTTTATTTCACTTGTTGGCACATTGGACGATGTGCAGCCCATCTGAAGAACGTCTACATAGAGTGAATACATAATGCACCTTGCAATTATTTTAATAACAGAGTTCTCCTTTACAACAAAAAGTGTTACGCTTAAAATACGCCCCTGTGGTAATCCATTTTACTTAATGAAATTCCTCGAAAGGGTTGAGCCTAGGCGTACATGGAATGAACGGTTAGATAAGAAGTCTTTTAGGCAGGTCAACATTCTGCCTCGGATGCCAAGCTCGGCAAGGTCTTGAATAATTCCGAACCTCTAGGTTGTGTCGTATGCCTTCTCTAAATCAAAAGAGACTGCAGTGTTGTTTGTGTACAAGAGCTTCCCGGACAGCATTTCAAGACGAACTAGGTGATCTGGAGTGGAGCATCCCTTTTTAAAACCACACTGACGGATGTCAAGAAGTTCGGAGGATAGAAGGACAAAAGTTTATCTCATATTCAGGACACTTTCAAAGTATTTTGAGAGGCAACCGGTAAGGGCTATGGGTCTATAATTGTTAGGAGAGGTTGGTGGCTTTCCTGGTTTAAGAAACTGCACAATAATAGTTTTTCTCCAGGCTTCGGGTACTTTCCCCAATGCCCAAAATTTGTTACAAAAAAGTCTTCAAAGTGTATCTACGACATATCTGGAGAGATAGGCTAGCATTTGATAATGTACCGTCTTTGTCAAAAGTAACCAGGCTGCATGGTTTGCTTCTAGCTTGTATAGTGGAGCCCATGGGGCTTTCCTAAAGATCAAAAGAGGTTGGAAGGTAAGAAGACACCCAGTCCTTACCTTTAACGACCATTACAGCTTCAGGGAAGCCGTAAGGGCTCCACTGCACGAGCTAGAAGCAAACCATCCAGCCTGGTTACTTTTGACAAAGACGGTACTTCACAAAAAAGTCTTCAAAGTGTATCTACGACATATCTGGAGAGATAGGCTAGCATTTGATAATGTACCGTCTTTGTCAAAAGTAACCAGGCTGCATGGTTTGCTTCTAGCTTGTATAGTGGAGCCCATGGGGCTTTCCTAAAGATCAAAAGAGGTTGGAAGGTAAGAAGACACCCAGTCCTTACCTTTAACGACCATTACAGCTTCAGGGAAGCCGTAAGGGCTCCACTGCACGAGCTAGAAGCAAACCATCCAGCCTGGTTACTTTTGACAAAGACGGTACTTCATATGGGTCGGGTGCAGCCTTTTTATCAGTGGAAATTAGTTCATGGATTTCTTGAAGCGTGATTGAACTATTGCAAGGTTCATTTGTGCTGCCACTTGTTGTCAGTGTGTTTTTCAGCTGTGTTTTTGTATTTTAGGACTGTTTCTGTGTACTGTGACGAACTGGAAACTGCAGAAAAGTATTTACCCGAAATGCTTTCCTGTTCTATATCTGTCTATACAGCAGGGGCTGTCAGAAGGCGAACTGTGAATGGGGAATAGCTGCCATTTATCTTTAGAGCTTTCTCCCATATGTGTTTTAATGTTGTTGAGCTGTTTATGACGACACATAATTTTGCCGAGAAGTTTTTGCGGCACTGTGACGGATACATCGGTCTTTCGCTCTCGCCTTCTTAACAGACCCGTGTACTGTGCGATGTCAGTGCACGTTAAAGAACCCCAGGTGGTCCCAATTTCCGGAGCCCTCCACTACGGCGTCTCTCATAGCCTCAGTCGCTTTGGGACGTTAAACCCCATAAAAAAAAACCAAACCAAAGTTTGTTCAATTATCCTGCGTTGCATACCTACGGGAAAATCCCCAAGCATTCTTTTCTATCTTTTTAGCTTCCCTACGTTCTTGTATGCAATACTTTTTTACTCTTTTTTACTACTCCAGAGGACTGAGGGATGACTAGGCGCGCAGCGGTAATAGTACACGTCGTGAAAAGTTCGTTAAGGTTGTCTAAAACTGAGGTTGTCGGTAACTATTTTTTTCTAGGCTGGCCTTTTCTCGGAACAGTGCCCTGTAGACGAGATGCAGCTTCCAACGTCATGATTTTGATGGAGTGACTTCTAGTGAAGATGTTGATTAGTATAGGCAGATGATCACTTCCATGTGGGTTGTCTAGGTCATCAAATTTTGTATCTAAAAATAGATGGCGAACTAAAAGATAAATCTATACAGCTCATTTGTCCTGAGCTAGGAGAACAACAGGTTGGTTTTCCAGTGTTTAATAGATAGAGGTCATTACACAGTATAACATCCTCAATGAATTGTCCTCTAGTGTCAGTTTTGTCAGTACCCTGAAAGCTGGAGTGCGCGTTAAAATCTCCAGATATTAGATATGGCTCTGGGTGCTGCTCCAAAAGGTCTTTTAATTCATGATTGCTTAGATTAACATGTCGCTCCAGGTACACGCAGCATACCGTAAATGTTTTAAATGTTTGTAGGATGGCTGCCACAGTTTCTAATCTAGTTTTAAGCTTGTGTTCGCGAAATGCAACTCCATTTTTAACGATGATGGGAACGCCATCCGAACGTCTGCTAACCTGCTCTCGGTTGCGGCGGAAGATATTATAGTTTTTCTAGAATGTTTTCGTGCTTAGAGCCTAAGTTTGTACCTCGATCGCATGGCATTTGGAGAACGTTGGGACAGAGTAAAAGAAATAGAAAAGCGACAAGCTAGAACACACCAGGTTCTGGCACGCATCGTAGTTTCTTTGTATAGTGGACACCGTAGCGTAAAAGCCCATCGGCATTTCACTTTTCAAATGAAGCGCAGCCGTTTTAACGAAACGCTGGGCCGCGGTTTCGTTTTCTGTACGGAACCAACACGGAGGACTTGGTTCTCGGAGCGGCGAGAGTTGGCGCTGCGTATTTCGCATATCGCTATTAGGCATGCACATGAGTACGTCGGATGGCTGTCCTCACGATTTACGCACAGATGTGGTTCAAGTGTACAGTTATCAGAATCATGTTCGTGTGAAGCATGCTTCGCGCAAGTCAGTTGGCTTCGGCAGCTCTGAGAGCTGTCGCCATACCGTTGGCACTGAAAGCAACGTCGTGGGTTTGGTATGTACTGCCCGAAGTGAAGTTTCATACAGCCGATTTCTACGGATTCTGGGAGTATATGCTTGATGCGAAAGCCAGGATGATGTGTTTCGTGGCTATTTCTTGGTCGCCTCTCCTCATTTTTATTCTCTACACGTTAGTCACGTTTTGTTCCTCTAGTCCTTCAAGAAGTACTTCTGTTACATGCCTAAGGCCGTCGTCTGCGTTAACTCCTCGCACTGTGTTCAAGGATCGGGGTGGGTTGAGTGTCACAGGTGTGTCTCCAAAAGAGGTGACTTCTGCTTACTCTTCGTGCTGGTGGTTGTACAGGATTACTAGTAGGAGGTCACCGTTTGCTGGTTTTTTTATCTTATAGCCCTGGCCTATGCTATCTGTGAAAGTTCTGGTGACAAGAAATGGTGTAATGCATCTAGCCGTTCTTCTCTGCGTGTTCAGAGTGCACTTCATGGAACCGTTCTAAGCTGTTTTGGTTATTTGGGAAGAATTTTGGCTGTCTCGGTGCGCCCTCTTTTGCAGCGGAGATCGGCGTTAAAAAATGAGAAGCCATAAAAAAGTTTTGGTGTTCAAGAAAGGCGCCAGCCGCCCACCGCGGAGCCCAACATGGGGACTGGACAGGAGCCCTTAAAAAGCCCTACGCACGCCAACTGCGCACCACCACTGTAACCTAATATGGCGCGAAACAGGGTCGTCCGCCACACAATGTTAGCCCTCGCCGCCGGGAAAAAAGGAAAAACCAAGAAGAGAGTAGGAGATAGGACAGTTCTAAGAAAGAAGATCAGAACGGCAAGCGACAGCAGATCGCAAACGGCCAACTACAAATCCCCCCCCCCCCCCCCCCCCCCCCACTTCGAAGGGGAGATCGCACGACAGTGACCCTTCCGGTTTACGGCAACGTCTTAAGCGTGGGAAACGCTCGGGAGGTCATAATTGAATGTGTTCTAGGAAGGCGCCGGATAGACCCGTGTAGAACTCAACTCCGGGGTCAGTTTAGTTTGTTTTCTTTTTAATTTTAAGAGAGAGTGTAGTGTGCCCTATCAAAGTTGTAGGGCGGGACGCGCGCTTCGGAGAGCCAATCGCTTTTGTGGAGATCGCTCTGTGCATCGTATTTTGGAACTGATTTGATTACTTTTTTTAATGTGTTTTGAGGAAGAGTTAATAATACGATCAACATGGAAAGGGGCAGCACGCAACAAGGAATCAATCGTGTTGAGGCCGGCTGCTACTGGATGCTTCCTGTATTTGAGACGGACTTCGAGGTTTTAAGCCGAGCCCTGAAGAAAACAAAATTAGTTTGAGAATTGGTTCTAAGGAAAGGAAATGATGCAGTAACTGCATCACACATCTCGGTGGACAACCCGAAAAGCGCCGCAAAGGAAGGAATAAAGGTAGGAGTGGAACGGAGGTAGCCTAAAAGCAGTGAAGAAAAAACTACTCATAGGTAGATACTAGATGTATGCGCTAAGAGACAAAGAGGGAAATGTCATTAGCAATATATATCTTTTAACCACTCAAAATGCCCTTCTGAAACTTGCATTTGTGACTATTTTAGATCTGACGAAGATGTATCTCGGAGTGCTTTTATAGCTGCATGCATGAATTTTAAACATATGTATGTACGTAAGCTGCATTTGTTCAATGCTCTGTAACAATTTCTTGTACAATTTGCTTTTGCCTCCCTGCTTGGACCAAAAAGGTCTCCAGTATCATGTAAATAAAATAAATAAAAATATGGATAAGATAGTTAAAGTGGCCAGAAACAATACTAGCCACGAACATAACCTTCGCAAATGTGGCGCTACATCCAAGCCTTCTTAATAAGACACAATCAACGGCCCAGATCCAACTCGGCACTATACCGTCACCTCCGTTCTCCCTCCCCAACCGGGGCACTCCACAAGGAGCTCTTCTCTCCCTTCTCTTATTTAATGTAACTCTAGCCCCGCTGGCCAAACAACTGACCAACATACCTGACCTCCACTCGGCAATATACGCCGACATCAACGACTGAAGGCTCCACAGGAGAGGCGCAAGACACCTTACAATTGGCAGTTGATATCATCACCTCGAACCTGACCAATATGGGCCTTATGTGCTCCCCGCTCAAATCGGAACTGCTGATGATCAGACCACTTCCCCGGGATCCACGCATGCACCTCCGAATGTACGACGACCACATACCGCTGGTCCCCTGGAGTTGGTCAATAGACTCCTTGGACTCCAACGTCCTTGACTCCATAGGTCCTTGGACTGCACATACAGGACGCTTTGGATGCAACCTTCCCTGTACAAC
This sequence comes from Amblyomma mixtum, assembly GCF_055824585.1. Classification (NCBI taxonomy): domain Eukaryota; kingdom Metazoa; phylum Arthropoda; class Arachnida; order Ixodida; family Ixodidae; genus Amblyomma; species Amblyomma mixtum. The sequence continues at coordinate 44,360,518 of NC_143019.1, read as the reverse complement.
TCCTAGAGAAGCGAACCAAACAAATCGAGGGTCTTGTCCACAGTGTAGCCACATGCAACCATGGACTGTCGGAGAGGGAAACCTTTAATATGACAGACGCCCTCATCACCAGACACGACTTTTCACGTTCCTTACCGCTTTCTCACAAGACAAAGCTGATGCTTTTATTAGAAAGGCAATAATCTCAACGCTCCGCCTACCACAGTCGCTTAGCACAAATCACTACTCTCAACGGGCACCTACAAAACTATCTCGGAACTCCACGAAGCCAAACGAGACAACCAGATACTTCAACTAACCCGCACAGAAACCGGCCAACATCTCTTACGGCATCTTCGCCAGGCTCCAATCTACCTGCTCACCTGCCCCCAACTATCAAATCATTGCACCTGACATCCAGGGTCCAATGCGCATCAAACCTCTACCCAGAAATATGAGCCCCGAGCTACACGGGGCCAGACGCCAGGCACGAGCCTAGTATTACAACAAGCACTACAGAGGCAGACCCGACATGTATGTAAACGCGGCACAACGCACCCTACCGGGCTATTATGCCGCTGTCCCCGCCTACTCTCGAGGATGGCACCATCGGGGCCGCAGCCACCTTCCCCACGGAGGCTGAAGGAGCGGCCATGGGCTTGGTGCTTATACACTATGCACAAGATCCCAACATCACGGATATCTCCACCGTCTCCAAAGCTGTGTACCGTCACTCAGCAAAGCGTTATCACGTCAATCGCCCGACGCATTCTCGCATCAGGACATACGCTTACCCAAGAGATAACCCTCACGTGGGTTCCTGGGTAAGTATCGATCCCCGGTAACCAGCGTGTTCATACGCTGACTCGAGAACTATCCTTCAGGCCCCAAGAAGATGGGACACCCAAACCCACGCAGGAATCCTCTCGGGCTCTTCTCACATAAAAAAACCACTTATTACAAAAACAGGCGCTTACCCTCCCACCACCTCACCGTACACGAAATTCAAAATACAGTGCAGTCTGGCGGCAACTGCAGACATTCATCGCACCTCCTTCATCGCCACCACCCCACCTTGACCTCCCTACTCTGCTCAACATGTGGGGCGGCACCCTCATACACAACCTGTGGGGGACGTTTTATGGGGGTTTAACGTCCCAAAGCGCCTCAGGCTATGAGGGACGCCGTAGTGGAGGGCTCCGGAAATTTCGACCACCTGGGGTTCTTTAACGCGCACTGACATCGCACAGTACACGGTGTGGGAATGCCCCCAACCGATGGCAAGTCCCCCATACCCGACCGGTCCGCCTCCTCATGGAATGACATTCTGCTAGTTGCTCAACCAGCTAGCCAATCATGGCAAGTGTACAGAGTTCTCAGTGAAGCACAGACGCCTGGACTCTTGGTCAAGAACAAAGGATCCTTTTTGTTAAAATAAAGCTGTCCCTCCCACATCCCCACACGTGTCAAAGGCGATATGCTGGCCACGCCCAGGTAGCACGGAAAATTAGAACAATCTTATGAAAAATTTATGCAAGTTCAGTAACATTGTTACATTGAAACGTTGCATTAACTGTTAGAAATTAATATTTAAGTTTATATGTTACACATAAAAATTATTTTAACACTGAACATAAATATTATTCCAATCCTGGCTTTCAACTCTTGTTATAATGTTAAAAATGAACAAATGATGGTAAACGCTGCAGCATAAACATATATTTAACGTTCCAAGTCAGCAATGTCTCCTTATTGTTTATTAAACATTATTATATTTGAATCATAACTATAAAACACTGCAGATATATTTCTAGCACCGAGTCCCAGAACACTCTCCACTAATTTTACAGTACACAAGTTTTTCAACTAGCAGTGCTTCGCGCAACTAAATCTCTTAGATTGTGCCCGCCATAGGTAACATGCTCAAGCAGATTATTTTGTTAAACTTCTTATTATCCTTTCGCTACTACCACTCATGGGACACCTCTCAGTAATGGGCGTGTAAGCTTGACTCCACTGCATGCTTTCGGAGGTAAGTACATTCTAGTCGCATGTTGTGCTCTACTGTGGAGACGAAGTGTCGCCTTCGTTGCTGGTCCTTGCAAAGCGTTGATTAAATTGTCACAATGGTGGGCCTGCATACTAGTGCAGGGTTGCTTCATTATTTTCGACAATATTACATTTACGTTGTTATAATGTTTAATTAATGTTATAAAAAGTTTACTAGGATGTTCATCTGTAACGTAAAGAAATTATTAAAAAGGGTCATTAAGAAAACTTAATTAACGTCTGACCAAAAGAAAAATGTCACATTGGTCTAATGCTTCGGTGCTACCTGGCAGGCAGAGGGAACTGAGGGTGATTTTTAGGACGCCATAGGTAATGACGATCAAGTGCCTCGGTACTGATCCGTCTACTGCCGAAGCACTAAAAAAAACTGACTTTGCGGTAAAGAGAAAACGTCACGGTCATTCACCAGAACTGACAAGCCCCTGCACGCCAGAAAACGTAGTAAAGTTTGCAACGTGGCTCAGCATAGAGTTACGTAACGGTTACAAAATGCAGGCAGGTCTGTAAATGTGACTTCCAAAGCAAACCATTTCTTGGGTGAATTAACTTTTGCCTGGGATCATCGAAAGAAAGTCGACATAGCAGCGACAGTGACGCGTGTACCATACAGTCGTGGGGATCCCACGCTGTTCAAGCGAAACTCTGAACACTGTTGCCACAGACGCCATGAACGGACACCATGGCGCTCACTATGTCTTGAAATACTCAAGTTATAGGCGGAGCTCCAATCACAAAGCAGCGGTCGCCCGGCGGTGTCGGAAAGTTATACACGCAGCTGGTACTAGAAAGTGCATGGTCTTCTGCAGTGTCCATCACGACACATTCAAGCGGTGTCTATCTAACAAAAGGTAAAAACAGGGCTAATTTAACACACAGCACACAGAAAGGCGGACAGGACGGGCGCTGTCGTTCGGAGCCCGTCCCGTCCCGTCAGTCTTTCTGTGTGGTGTGTGTTAAAGGTGCACCGAAGAGTAATCGAAGCTAGTCTTTTTAGCGCGGGAACTCGATCTACACGTTCCGAGCATTCATGGAAACTTCGAATTATTGTCCTGTGCGACCGATTTCCGTAATTTAAATCGGATTAAACGTCCCGGCTCCCACCTTTTTTTGAACTCGCCGCAGACGGTAGGAGGAGTCAACTAACGCGTGAAGTGCCTTTCAGGCGGTCGTGTGGCGGCTTCGCTTTCGCTTGTATTTTGTTTTTTAGGTTGCCGTGAATAAATTACTCCAGCCAGAGGCTACATAGCCGCAAATTAGGCCCACAGAAATAAAAATACGCGCGGACTCTTTGCCTCTTTGCTTTCGCCGACCGGTACGTATCATTCCGCCGATGGCAGAGCGGCAAGCCGCCACGGAACTGGTTGAAATATCGGTTGACTCCTCCTACCGTCTGCGGCGAGTTCAAAAAAAGGCGGGAGACGGAAGTTTAATTCGATTTAAATTGAGGAAATCGGTCGCACAGGACTATAATTCGAAATTTCTAAGAATTCCTAGAACGTGTAGATCGAGTTCCCGCGGTAAAAAGACGAGTTCAGATTACTATTCAGTGTACGTTTAGATTACAGCTATATTTACTTTTTCCTAGACAACGCTCCACCAACTAACCTTGCGACCGCGTAGAGCATACCGCTGCATGGTCGACGTCGAATGCAGGCGCTGAACTGCATGCTGAGCACGATAATACGTAGTCTGGCGATTTGCAGGCGATCACTTCGGGCCTAATTCACCTAAAATAAAGTACTCTAACGCTGTGCAATGCCTCAAGAAGGCTGAGTACAGCACACATCAGCACAGCTAGTCATTAGGTTTCTCAACACTGTACCGCCATTTTTATTATTGGCTGGCGAGTAAACGAACCTTACACCAGTAAAAAGTTGTTGGTGCCTTTCGGCCTAAGCGAGAGTGAACCTTCATGTTGCGCTGGACTATGCAACTGCTGTAGGAAAACAGCCAAAAAAAGTTTGTTTATATGTCATGTACTGGGGCTGTCTATAGCACTCTGGGAAGTCCCGGACAGGTGAGCAACAGTTCGCCTCACAGCCGACAGATTTGGACCGCCAAAGCGAGCCACGGTGCATGGCCCGGATTCGAACTAGGCAGGCTGTACTACATACCGAGTTTTTCACTTAAGAAGACCTGCGAGTTTTGAAAATGGGCTTTTTGAGCTACACGAGCGCTTTTTCAGCACAGCATTGTCCGCAGTGTAGCGCATCAGAATACAGTTAAGAACTACTAACTAGTAGGATGGTAACTGATATAAAATAGTGAACTTTTAATTATTACTGTTAGTCTCCTTATTTACTGATAGGCATGTGGCCCAGCGCAAATAATATGAATATCAGTTTTTAGAATTGAAACGCAGCTGCTCTCCGCGCTATGGCCCAACATATTTTGGCTATTTGGACGAGTTACGAGCACTGCAGGGGTTGCTTCGCCTGCAAGCTTTTCGAGAGCGCGTGTATTTTGACGCGACGTAGGCAAAATTGTTGGCTCACAGCACCGAAAGTAAATGCTTTTGGTTTGGTTTATTGGTTTATTGGGGTTTAACGTCCCGAAGAAACTTAGGCTATGAGGGACGCCTTAGTGAAGGGCTCCGGAAATTTCGACCACCTGGGGTTCTTTAACGTGCACTGACATCGTACAGCACACGGACCTCTAGAATTTCGCCTTCATCGAAATTCGGCCTCCGCGGCCGGGATCGAACCCGCGTCTTTCGGGTCAGCAGCCGAGCGCCGTAACCACTGAGCCACCGTGGCGGGGCGAAAGTAAATGCGTTTTCGAAATTCTAAAAACTGGCATGGATATTACTCACGAAGGATTTCCCGCATCTCACTAAATAAAACTGAGCAACAACTGCAAAGTTTAGTTAACCAGCCTACAAGTTAGCATGTTTTAGCAGTACTCTGATGAGCTATACCGCTGACAATGCTATGCAGATAAAAAGCACTCTTCTAACTGAAAAAGCCCATATTAAAAAATTGCTGAACATCTTAGGTGAAACATATATGGTGTTTTTGGCAAAGCCCGTATACATACTTCTCTGCGAACAGTTTCTAACATTGCGAAATCATAAGTGAAAAAAAATGGCAGTGGCTTAGCTCTGGTTAAGCCTGGATATACAAGCGAAAAGCTGCAGTTATGCTTTGCTTGACGTCATGGCTGTCGCAGTTCGCGCACAATGCACTGGGAGCACCACGATAACGGTGTAGGCAAGCCCATTATATAGCCCTCCTTGCGCATACGTAGTAACTGTGGTAAACACGCGGCTGCAGCGAAAGGTCAAACGGTGAAGAGGAGGCGAGCGCGCAGTAGTAGCGGCGGTGAGGAGGCGGCGCACATGCGCAGTAGCGCGCGGCTGCGCCGAACGGTCAGGCGGCGGAGTCGGCGCGGCGGCGGCTGCGGCCACCTGCGCCGCGCGTGACGTCGCTCGGTTTCGCGCATGCGCAGCTGCGGCAAATCTTGGCTCCGACGGCTCACGCTAAGCGCGGCTGTAGTGCGGGTAGTGAAGCTTTTCGCTTCAAAACTGCGATATTTCGCCAGCCTTCTAATCACGTCTGGCGCGCATACGCGAGTCCTGGCGAAAGACGATTGCTAAGGCCGCGCGTCGGCGGTGATGAACCTGAATGGTGACTGTAAAGATAATCGCAACAAACCGCTACGTAGATAGGCGAACAAATCCCGATAGCATTGGAACTTGGCAGCGCATCGCGTCTGCGACAGCTTGGCATGAATCTGGTCCTACTTCTTGTTGTGGCCGATCAAAAGGTATCAAAAATAAAAGAACGCGACTAGTTAATGAAGATCTGTGCGATACGATCATGTATGCCGGAGCCGAATAGTTAGGAATTTCACGCCAAGGGCTTTTTTGCGACAACGTTGCGAAGGTTTTCTGCTTCTGCGTACACATTGTGGCTAATTACAGGGCCGCGTACTCTGTTGTGCGAACGCAGAGCGGCACATCAAGCTAAGGCAGGCAGCCGGCAGCACAATGCCCTTCACGCAGTTCAACAAAATGCCCACCCCCCTCCACACAGTGCCAACAAAATGCCCTCGACATAGTTCATAGTAGCGCAACTTGAGTGGGCTGAAGCCTCGGCGAAACTTCGGGCCCCCTCGTCAATATATGCGTGCCAGTGCAATCGATGCAAAAGACGGAGCATTCGGGCCGATGCTAGCCAATCTCGTGCCTTTCTATCACCTAAAAAATGAAGGCTTCTAAGGTGTTACGAAGTGGAACGGCTCTTTCATTCTTTAGAGAACAGCGCTTTACCGTTTCTCGTGCACCTTGACATCCTCTCATCCATTTCCCCCAGTGCAGGGTATCGATCCGGTGTCCTCTTCCAGCTAACCTCCCCACATTTCCTTTTCTCTCCTAAAGGAGAATGCTTAAACCCACTGGTACGAAAGTTCCATCAATGCGGGACCGAGAAAAACAGTGCTTCTAATTCCTTAATCTGCAGTAATCGCTGAGCGACAACTTCGGTGCTTACTTCCCTCCCAGCTTTCTAGAAGAGACGCTCGTCTCAGGGCGTGCCTTTGACTTCTAGATCAGCGATCACCTCTCAGCTACACATCACTGCGTGCTGCCTATCGTTGCTTGCAGCTGTGCCCTAACTTCTAGACCAACAACAGACACGCGATCACCCCTCAGCTACACATGATCGCATGTTGCCTATCCCTGCTTACAGCTAGCTGTGCTTCTGCGACTGGCGCCAGAAATCACTCCGGATAAAAGTTGTTACGCTATCTTCGTAAGTGCGTTCAGCGCATTTTCTACGCTAACAGAAGCTCGAGTATTGCAAAACTCGCGAATCCAGCAGTGCGAGTAGCAGAACGGACCGATTGTAATCGCACTTACCGTTCTTGCTGCCGCGGATGAAGCTTTGGGAAGGCATCGTCCATGCAAGCCGAGTTCCCCCTTTGAAGGGGCGACGCCGAAAACACCGCACTTCGTTGACAGGCTGGCAGCAGTGGTACCTTTGCAGAAGTTCGTTGTTTCGTGATTGAAGAGGTTATCCGCCGTGTTTAGCGATGGACAGGCGAACAGGTGGCACAAACACGATGTTGTCAGGCGCCGCGGTAATAGCTGGGTTCTTCAATTCTGGTCCGACTCTAACTTGACAATAGTTTCAAGGCCCCAATTAATGCAGGGCTTCAGGAGACATCACAGTTCGACGAGCGAGGCAGGAAGGGTTTCATTAGTTCACTCAGTCAAGGTCAGTTTCCAACAACGTCACCAATAATTAAGATAATTACACCCGAGCACCACTAAAAGGGCGCGGCCATGCTGCCGCCGCATCGCTACTGCCCGGTAGACTTAGGCCTAATCTCGCGAATTCTCGCCCGCCGTGCCGAGAACAAGCGGGTGTGACCTTATCTTTTGCCTTACTTCGCACGTGTTCCATCTGAGGCTACAGCAAAAACCTTTGTTTCTTTTTTTTTAGGCGGCGATCGCATTGTTTCACCTAAGTTTTAGGCTCTCGCCCTACCGCGCTCGACTGACTTTTTTCAGGCTGCTTCATGCAAGTGCAACGTCACCTATTCACCCCGATATGAGAGACGGCAACGGAATAAGGCAGGTTATCGATGAAACCGCGCTCACTTGAACGGGCGCCTTGGAACGTTACCATTATATCACTAGAGCATAAACAGTGAAGGAAAGCACATTGCGAATATTGTTGATATTGCGAATGTTGCGAATGTCGCGAATATTGCACATTGCGGGGTCAGTGCCAGAGCACCCCTTCCACCCCCCCCCCCCCCCCCCCCCGAAATTTTCTGAGTGCCGCATCTCCTCTCTCTCACACACCTTTCGGCCTTTTTATTTCGCCGATGCTATTTACACACCGCATCGATATATTAAAATGTAAAAGCAAAAATAAGAAGAGTGTCGGTTTATTCCTGAAAAGATCGATGTATGTACTACGTTGTCGTGGCTCTAGAATAGGAAGCGGAACTTATTGCTGAGAAGAATCACACCTCTTCGCTACCGCACGAAGTATGGCACTCCTTTTAACAGTAGGCACAGTTCACCCGATTAAACATACCTTTTCACGTCAGCCTACTTTTTCATCCTTTGCGTTGTCCTCAAATGATAATAAACTATTACGAAAATAAAAAGTGCTTTTTTTAAGCGCCTCTGCGGCCGGGCGCAGGTTTACATGCATGAAGTATAAATTTTGACAAATACCATTCGTTCGCAGTTGCTGACTTTGCTATTGAGCAGAAGCTCTTGTGTTGTTGTAAATCACATGCAAATAGTTGAAACTGCCGCGACTTTTCGTTTTTTACGTATGTTCTCGGCGAATCAAGTTCACGCAATCCTGTGTGCACAAGTATTTTATGCAGAGATTAGAGTGAACGAAACGACGGACCCTTCGGCTTTATGAAAGCAATTAAAAGTATTTTAACTCTATGGACTACGATACTGTTTGGGCGCAGGCTTTCTTTTACTTTTCTACCGGCGGCGAATGACACCCTCGAAAAATATTTCTGGCTACCTCTTGCACTCTTGCCACGGCCTTGGACTGTACGCTTCCCATGCTTTTGAGGGAGCTATAACCAGGCCTGCTGGAGACAGATCCTCCGCGCAATCCCAAATTATGTGATCCAGCGTTGCTAGTTCACCGCAACGCTGGCAGTAAGGATTTACTAGATCAGAAATATATTCGCACTGATCCATGAATTTGGCAGCGACCGTGTCTGCAGTCGCCTCCCCGTGGTGGCTTGATCTCGGCTCAGCGACGTATTCGGGGGAGGCAGACTCGCCCCTAAGATCTCTGTAATAACTCGCAATGGCCTGGCAGCTGTCCAGCGTCTCAATTCGCAAGGTCCCCGCGTCGGAGTCTTCCTCACCAGCACGGCTGACAAAACCTCGAGCGTACTGGTGAGCGGCCCCTTCATGAGCCGGGACCCAAACCAGGCCAATAACTTTCCTGCCTTTTGGCATCGTGGTACTCGGTGGCGGAGATTCGCCCTCGCGCAGTGTTGCGGAGGACCGTCTTGTAATCGCAAAGAATGGTGCTGGCGCCTTCCTGAGTAATTCCTAGCGTTGTAGTATCCTTTTCAGCCATCCCAACTCTGCTCGCGTAACTGCCGAGGCTACTACCTTGCGGGAAATGCTCCCAGCGGAGACTCCACGGTGCTTCCATCCCCCGAGTATTTTTCTCTAAGGAGCTGCGCCTTGGCCCTCTCCGTCCATCGTGACGACCCACCAGCACATTCTTACCCGATGGGCACTGAACCTCCCATGGACGTCCTGCAGACATCCTAAACATCCGCAGGACATCCATGGGACTTCCAATGCCCATTGGGTACGGAGCGCTCCGACTCTAATGCATTGACGGATTTCTACCGGCAAAACTATCGAGGTAGTTTCCGTCCCTAATATCCTGAGACGAGTCCCGCCTACGTCGTCCGCAGCCTCTGTTCATGCGACGTCAGCTCAGTTACTACATGGTACTGTGCACCCGCGGTGCCGCAGTGGAGGTCTCCGGAATAATTTCGACCACCTGAGGATTTTTAACATGCAATAACATCGCAGAATACGGGCGCCTTCCGCATTTCGCCTCCATTGAGACGCGGCCGCCGCGGTCGGGTTCGCACCCAGGTACTGCGGCACAGTAGCCGAGCGCCTAACAATTGAGTCACCGCGGCGGGTGCAAGGCAGTCACCGACAAAGGCGTTCCAAACAGCGGACACGTAAACTGCGCTAAGCCTTCCCGCGCATGTGCAGCCCCTCGGCACTTTGTAGCAGCATGCATCAGATTTAATATAAAGGCGCAAGTTTGCGCAATCGCCGCAGCATTCCCACCACTGACTTTTTTGTTTGCCACTACAAGTAAATCGTTATATTTAGCTCTGATTTTCTAGATATATTTTTTTTAAGTTACGACTGCCACCACGGTAACAACGCAGTGACATCACGTCCACAACTGGGCGCCTCGATGGGGATACGAGTCACCCTAGTCCAGGACCAGCAAAATAACAGTTGCCGATATTGGTGACAGAAATAAATAACATTCTTTCAGTGATAAACCACTATAGTGGTTTAAACTGGCTGTGTATGTGATTTCAGCGCTGGTGACAGTCTTCACTCCTCTAATGTAAGTCAATGTGCGAGGGTTTCCACAAAAGCCGCGGCAGAGTTTCGTGAGACGTACTCGCCGTCTGCTATCCCAGTGTTGCCATACTATTCTCACGAAACTCTGCCCAAAGCCGCTTACCAAGCGGAAAGAAACGTTCCTATGCCCAAAACATAGAATTTTAAAATGTTTTGCTACGTTTCTGAGCAGCACAGCTGGGCTTACGTTTATGTTCGCGAGGAGCTTTCGGTTGCCGCAAAGAAACCATGGCCAATTTCAGCGCAGCAGACTGCGCGTGGCAGCTTATGCAATCGTTCGCCGTGGTTCGCCGTGGTTACTCGTTCGCCGTGCGACCACTCAACTTCTGGCCTGCGGATGCCCGATGGCAAATCTCAGCTCAGACTGAGCGAATTAACAGTGGCACTCGCTCGTGCATTCAAATTAGTGGGCATTTTTTCTTACTGAGATACACGTAATTCAGACGCGGCCAATTCGTCAGTTCGAATGAACCAAAAGCTCGATTCTGGCGAGTTCAAATTTTCGATATTCTAATTTGAGTTCAGCTAATGCAAACAAGGAAAATATTGGATGAAAGTACTGTGAGCATTGAGCTCCACTTACGAACAACCAATTTTGCTTCTTGAAATCAACCAAGCTGTACACTTTGCATATGCAGCTAATGCCTGTTGCTTAAAAGCTTATAAGCTCAAAAGTCATCCAGCAAAATGAAAACGGAAAAAGAACAATTCACAAGGTCACTTCAAAAGGGGTGCTGAAGTGGAGACAGTACAGGTGTTCAGAGTTAAACATTCATGTTTATTGAATAAAATAAAGAAATAAAACAAAAACAAGTCAGTGATAATGGAGTTGTTTCGGCTTTGTCTCCTGATCAGTGACACGACGCACAAAGATGGCGTCGTGCGGTTTTTTATGAATCTCGCCCTGTTCGCAGAGGAATAAATAACCAACAGCGAGCCATCATGGCTAAAGGCCAGGGATGCAATGCTCGATGGGTACTTGTGGAACTGACAGAGACGCTTCTTGTTGAAGCCGTCCCAGATGTTCACGTGGCCGTCACTGTCTCCCGCCGCAAATGTGTTGTACAAGTTGTGGAATGCGTTCACAGTTGCGTTCACAGGGTAGATGAGCTCGATGCCATTGCTGTCTTTGGCACGGTGACACTTGAAGGCGTACTTCTTCTGCACTTCGGGGTTTGGATCCAAGTATTCAATAGCCACGCGCCCTGTGTAGAACCATACAATCAGCAACTTGATGCAACAAGTGAAGCCAGGACAGACAAGAGGGTCAACCACTGGAAGTACAGTGAGAAGTGCCCTTCCTGTTGTGTTCATTATTCTGACTGCTCTAAGTTCTCTCTCCAGTGGATAGACAACTTGGTCGAAATGAAACAGCCTAATACATCTTGCCACCAGAAAACAAAGTTAGGCAAGTTGATTACTAAGAGTCTTATTATACTTAGCTAGTACAAGCTAAGCGCCCTAATCCAATGTTTACACAAAAACTCAGTGGCTTAGGCACTTAGCTGACGAGCAACCACACCACGGTTTCAATGCTCATATGCATTTAGCTAGGGACAAAAACCTGATGGAGCATTTAAGCCCCGCCTTCAGGGTATGATGTGATAGCGTAAATGGTCCCTTCAGTGGCCTAGGGTTTTCTTGGCATATCACTTCACAGCCATGGAAACTATTCGTTCCTTCGCCATCATGTAAAGCTTAACCTACACTTAAGAATTCCTACGCTATCATGTAACGCTTAACCTGAACTTAAGAATTACTTCGCCATCACGTAACGCTTAACCCACACTTAAGGATACAGTGCAATAGCATTACTGATACCTCTCGCACAAGTAGTCCTTCTCTGTCGCCTAGGTTCTACCTACATGCCCAAGTATGCAATATTGGCCATTCCCTACTTTACATTTATTGAACGGAGGAAGTCCTCCTACCGATCCTGGCATAGTGGAGGAGCGGTTAAGTGATGTGCCACTGCCACAGAAGGTGGCTATGTTTGGAACAGCGGCTGTTTCAAACACAGCCACTGGTGGGGTTTCTGAGATCCAGGTTGTGATAACGTCACAAGGTCACGTGACTTAGTGACAGGAGGGCCACCGGAATTTTTTCTCTTAATGCCGACTACACTGACAGCAGCATTTATGCATTTTAACAATATTTTGTTAAAATGCATGAATGCCAGTACACATTACAAAACTGCCGGTGGTCAAAAGTAACCTGGACCCCGCAGCAGGGCATCCTTCAATGTCCTCTGTCTAGCTTTGGAGCATTAATTGGCAAGTATTATGTACTTTCCCACGACTTTTCTTTGAATAACAAATAAGGAGATCTGGTGCAAAGCCCACAGTTTGCATTTGTAACGCCTTGATGGATGCACAGTCTTTCTTTCTACTGTGTCAAGCTACAAATTTGCAAAGGACGTCGCCCGACAGTGAAGCAAGAGCATTACGTTTTGCCCCAAAAAATAATTCATTAGTACAAGAAAATGATAGCAGACTGCCAATAAATTTCGACCACCTGGGGTTCTTTAATGTGCACTGACATCGCACAGTACATGGGCCTCTAGAATTTCGCCTCCATCGAAATTCGACCGCCGTGGCCGGGATCGAATCCGCATCTTTCGGGTCAGCAGCCGAGCGCCATGACCACTGATTCACCGCGGCAGCAAAAAAAAAAAAGAAAAAAAAAAGAGGTGCCGTTTTGGAGCTCTCGAGAATAATTTCGACCCCCTGGGGATCTTTAACGTGCTCTGAAATCGCACAGCATATGGGCGCATTTTTGCATTTCGCCTCCATCAAAACGCGGCCGCCGTGCGGCTGGATTTGAACCCGGATACTCGGCTCAGCGCCGAGCACGCTCACCACTCATCCAGGACTTTAATTCTGCTATTCAAATGCGCCTCGTGAGGGCAGTAGTAAACGTTCATCGTGTAGTCAAATTAATTTTAACAACTTTTAATATTACCTTCTCGGGGCACTAATTAACGAGTGTTTCTATTCCGTAGTCGCTGCCGAAGCACCCAGCTCGACTGTAGGAAGCTAGCTCAGCCTGCTTTTCTTTAATGCGTTAGCATTAAAACAGTGCTGCGAACAAAAACCTGTCTGTCGGCTTGTGCACGGTGTCAGTGAAAAAGGAGAGTAGGCGGCGCACGCAGCGCGCTGCAATTTAGCTGCAATGCAGCCTCGCATGATGTCGGTCGGCTCACGCGGCTCTTCCGTGGCGTTCGGCGCTCGGGCACCGACGGACACGTGTCGCGCGTTCCAAGAGTCCCGTAGTGTTTTGTGCGCAAAACTAATGCTACTGCGTTACTGTTACACGAATCCCATTGATCGCGCTTCGTTCATTTTAATTAGGTGGAATTACAATGAAACATGGGATACATTCCAGTAGTGGTTTGGTTTATGGGGATTTAACGTCCCAAAGCGACTCAGGCTATGAGAGACGCCGTAGTGAAGGGCTCCGGAAATTTCGACCATCGGGGTTCTTTAACGTGCACTGACATCGCACAGTACACGAGTCTCTAGAATTTCTCCCACAAAGAAATTCAACCGCCGCGGCCGGGATCGAACCGGCGTCTTTCGGGGCAGCAGCCGAGCGCCATAACCACTGAGCCACCGCGGCGGCTCAAGTAGTGCAGCAGGGGGCACGGGGATCAGTGGAGGAAAAGGGAGAGGGGGCCTAGATGCGCATTAGCCCAGGGCCCCCACTTTTCTTAATCCGGCCCTGCCCGGTGTTCACCAACGAGTATCAAGATCTGACAGCTCTAAGGAGTGCTTGAATTTGCTCTTGACCTACTCCCGCGGGGCTCTAACAGCGCATCGAGAACATGGAGCTTACCAGTCCGCGGGTGACGATGTATGTAGGAAGCCAGAGGATGGGCACCGTCATGAGGATCTCAATCTACACCTGCAGGGTGGGCGGGCTCGCCGAGAACACCAGCAGGTCCACCGCGGTGGCCACCAGGGCACCGATCACGCCTGCGTCATTCACGGCACATGAAGGATAATTTTACCCGGCTCCCCACGAGAAGCCTGGAGTGTTATTGCGATGGCAATAAAAGTGTCATCGGGGAAAAAAAAATTGTGCCATCGGTCATAAAATTATACCGCTGGCCGCAGGAAAACGACGTCACCAGAGCGAATAATTCCCGTTGGCTGGGGGAAATGACGTCACCAGACCTGGTCATTCTCGTTAGCTGGTGGTAAGAGACCTCACCAGACCGGGTGATTGGCTGAAGGAAGGTGACGTCACCACACCTGATAATTCCCATTGGCTGGAGGGCAGGGACATCACTAGACCGGAAGTGACGTCACATCCCTAAATATATCAACAGCTTGGTTTGGTTTATTGGGGTTTAACGTCCCAAAGCAACTCAGGCTATGAGGGAGGCCGTAGTGAAGGGCTCCGGAAATTTCGACCACCTGGGGTTCTTTAACGTGCACTGACATCGCACAGCACACGGGCCTCTGGTATTTAGCCTCCATCGAAATTCAATCCTCGCGGCCGGAATCGAACAAGCGTCTTGGGTCAGCAGCCGAACACCATAACCGCTGAGCCACCGCGGCGGCCCTCAACAGCTTCTAATGCTATCGAATTAAAAGTCAATGTAATTAGGTGTTCCTGTGCATTTTTTGCCTTCGTGACAACATCTGACTGTGCGAGTATATAAACGGAAGTGCGGGGTGTCGAGTGCAATCACTTCACCGTAACGGACCACCCACATTACTTTTGCGGCGAATACTGCAAACTTATTATTCTATACCTCAAAGTCTTGCTAATGATTTCGCCGTTAGATTATTTCGCACGCACTAAATTTCGCAAACCGAAAATGCAGGTCTCTATAAGGCAGGTCTCTCTATAAGAGGAAGGAGCGCACAGAAGGGCACGTAAACCCCAAGTACATGGACTGTAGTAAGTGCCCGTGGTGTCCATGCGCCCACCTCGCATGGACACCACGGGCTGTGGTCCGGAAATTGAAGGGCTTCACGGGCTGTGGTGTCCATGCGTTACCGTTTTAATGTAGAGTTGTCAACCGAGTACCGTGATCTAAGGGTATACCTCCATTCTTAATCAACTTAAACGTTGGAATTTATTTCTCAGCAGGCTACAATAGGAAAGAAATGGTCGAAGTACTGTGGCCATCGCCTACGTGCACAACACTCTCGCCATCTATTTAGAGCTGAGGAATGCCGGTAAGGTTTCTTCGAAGTTGAGCCTTTGGATGATGAGCTTTATAATGTAGACTTTCAACCAACGTTTGGGGATGGAACTAGGCCGTTAATTCTGCCCAGAAATTCTCCCCTACAAAAGTAGGATTTTCATGGGCCTGCCTATGGGTAAGAACTATCCTGCCTATGGGTGAGAACTATTCAGCAGCCTATAAACTTCTCTCTGGAGCACCGGCCAATGGCAATTACCCGTGCATTTACGGAAGAGCTATAACAAACCGCCGTCCTGAAGATCGCTAGCCTAACCACCAGCGTCCATCCTGCACCCCGATTAGAAAGGTTATAAAGCTGGGCAAGTTGGTCAATTCACTGTGATATACAACGAGACAAGCCAGGAATAGAAAGGAAAAAAAAAGGACCATATGGTACTTCCGCTGTGACGTTTCCTATTCACTGCACCTGTGGTTTATCGCACCGCATCTCATATGAACGGCGGTCCTTGCGCAAGATTTCATCAACGTTGATAAACCCAGCTGCACATTACCCGTCACAGACGGTTTCCCAAAGGCGGGACCGAGAGTTGAAAGCGGTTTGAATGCGTGCGCACTTCGTAGTCCAGCTCCAGATTTAGGTCAATTACGGCCGCTCAGTGCAGATCGACCTGAGTTATACCCCCGTGACGTACAGTGCTTCCAGCCCGAATGCAAATATGGCAAGAGGTTGAAAACAAGAGCAAGAAGTGGGCTTGGGCAGGGCATGTAATGCGAAGGGAAGACAACCGCTGGTCCTTAAGGGTAACGGAGTGGATTCCAAGAGAAGGCAAACGTAGCAGGGGGCGGCAGAAAGTTAGGTGGGTCGGTGAGATAAAAAAGTTTGCGGGAATATGGTGGCCGCGGCTAGCGCAGGACAGGGTTATTGGAGAGACATGGGAGAGGCTTTTGCCCTGCAGTGGGCGTAGTCAGGCTGATGATGATGATGGTGGTGATGCTGTACACTTAGAGCAACGCCCAGTTAGTCCAGATCCGAGAAAGATGGCTGCTAGGGAAAGCGACCAGTCTTGTAGATGGCGACGTGGACTGCTGGCTCGTGCGGCATGGAACCATGAGTTGGTTGGACGGCCTCAAACAAAATGGCTCATACCCACTACGGGGGAGTGGCCAAGGCACAGAAAAAAAATGAGCGCAGCCGCGAGCATGGCTTCTCGTCTTCCTCTTCTTAATGCAGAAGTAGGGGGCCAATCTACAGAAAAACAGCAATCTTTGTTTGGCTCTAACCACCTCTTTAATTTACGACAGTAGGATTTTTTTTCCTCTGCGCAAACATCATTGGGGCCGCATTTGGTCGAGGCATTATGTCGCGACAGAAAACTTATTCCACTGCAGCGAAAACGATCACGGATGCGGCAAGCGCGAGCTTTCGTCTTCACGGTCTGTCCTCCTTGGTGTTCGGTCCACAATCTGGAAGGGGTCGAAGATGCAGGACCGTAACTTGGTGAGCGTGAAAAATTAACGTGCTTTTTAGCCCCTCGCATAGCTGCCGTGATTAAACAGGACAAAAGAAGAGACGCGTTTCGACCCCTTTCCCAAACGTGAACCCCAGAGATCTCCGCGAACTCCACCGAACGAGCGGGGCTGACTTCTCGACATCTGCAACCATCGAAATACCAGACCCCTTACAGCGGCGCTTAGCTACAACCAGTCGCTGTGCGATCTTATTGCGGAAGTTCCCGCGCATTTTCTTTTCTCAGGAGTCTAACCTTACATTCGATTAGCTATCCCAAAACGAGTGGGGTTCTTTAACGTGCACTGACATTACCGCAGGTGGTCGAAATTTCCGGAGCCCTTCACTACGGCGTCCCTAATAGCCTGAGTCGCTTTGGGACGTTAAACGCCATAAACCAAACCAAACCAAAACGAGTGGTTCCGCAGCGGCTCCAAAAGTGGTCCCTCAAAGAAGCTCCCTGCGGAATACCATACACAGCAGCTACCCTAGAGCGTCAAACGAATTCCCCAGTATCGCTTCAGAGCATCCCACGTGTCCCGTAGTGGGTCCCTAATTTTAACGCGATAGCTTTAAGGCTCCCGTTCCCCAGATAATTCGCCGCCGTCGTCGGCGTTATGAGCGAAGAATCCCAAGAGAAGCAGCCTAGGTGGGCCGACTAGGTCACGTGACCGTGTGTCGTCATCCCAATCTGCCCACCGGATTATGAGCAGGCGGACCACAGTGGTAGGTGGCAGTTAAATTAATGATAGTTTGCGAGAGGTTGCTCGGGAAGAGCAACCTGGGTCGCACAAGACCCACCGGTGGCAGCACCTTCCATCCGCGGGGCAGTGAAATGAAAGGTAGTGGAAACGGCTGCTGTTGCAGCCTTTTTTTTAACCCTTACTACCTGTATACTATGTTCCTACGACCTTGTTCCTACCTCAAAAGAAAATTAAGTAGTAACAAGGTAGAGACTTCTGCTGTTACTACGTTTTTTGGCAGTCATTACACTTGTACTACCTCATTATAACCCTGGTAGTATCCATTACTACGTTGATCTGGAAATAGATGATAGGAATATGCACACGTATGTACACTAACATTCCTGGTGACATTGCTACTCAGTGCCCCATGTTTTTATATAATGAAAAGGGTTTCCTGAATGGCAGCAAATCTAACAATCTAGCAAATGTTACTGCAGGTAGTTACTGTTGCTACCTCTCCAGAGGTAGTAAATGTTACTACCTTCCAGTTACTACGCACAGTTACTACATAGGTAGTCATATATGTGACGGTTGTTGCTAGCCCAAAATGTAGTAACCTCCACTACCTTTTTTTTTTTAGAGTGTGGCGCATCGCTTAACCGTTGCACCACTGCACCAGGAGTGGTGAAAATCCAGAGTGACCAATTCCGCATATACGGGCATTCACTCATTAACGCTGTCGCATCATACCCTTAAAGGGATACTGAGGCGGTTTTCGAATCGGCTAACCTTCTAGGGTTTTGAAGTTGTGTCATTGCTGATCACGTCTGTGAAATTATTTTTTCGATTATGGCTAAAACAGTGGCGCAATCACCAATTAAAACGCGATGTTTAAATTTCCCGCGCCCCGCGCGAGCGCAGGAGACGGGAACAGCGGAGAGGGAAACCTCGTCCATGTCGGCCTGCGTGACGTCATGTTGAGGAGCCGGGGATACTTCGGCGCACCCGAGCGCGCTTTCAGCGCGCGTTGTTTCTCGTGCTGCATGCGTTGTTCCTCGTACTACGTGCGTTGCGACGTACAAAGCGTGTCAGCCGACCTTGAGAATCAGATTCAACAGGTGCTACTCTGCGTTCGTGTCCACGAACAACTACGACCGCGACTGTGTCGTCTTCCACTGTTTTCCGCAAGACCACAAGCTCGCAGCGCAACCGCTCGCTGCTGTGACGAAGAGTTCAAGCCGACTAAAGCAAGCTTACTCTGCTCGAAACACTTTCGTAAGAGCGGCTACAGGCAGAGCTTGTCCTAGTGTGATCTCTGGAGATTTCTGTCGAAAAGGCGCGGCTGAACCATGACACAGTTCCATCGATTTCCTCGCGCATAAGAGGCGTGTCACCATTCTGAAGAAGCGCCTCTTTTAAAAGTAGAAACATGCTCACTTAGCCCCTGAAGAAACCTTATAGAGGCTTAAGCATGTGTCGCTCTCCTCAGCTTAGGTGCGGCCAGACCACCTGAGACGTGCTCAGCAAGGCTCGGTTAGTGATTTTATACTCGGTTCGACGTGTCCAAGCAAGCAAGCAAGCAAGCAAGCAAGCAAGCAAGCAAGCAGAGCAAATCACAATAAAGCAAAGCAAGCAAGCATCGAAGCTCTTCATATGCGGCATCTCGTTTAATCCTAGCTAAGCAATTAAAATGAAAGCGTTCGACGCTGATTTCGGATGCAAATTTATGAGAGAAATGAATTCCAACCGAGTTTTTGCAAAAAAACACCGCAACCTTACTCGGTTTCTTCATCAAGTTGTGGCAGCGGTCGGGTTGCAGCTAGCTTGGCTTTTAAACACACATATAGTTGGCAACTACTTCACTGAACCTAAACTGCAAATCTAGGAAGGGCAAACGTTTCCGAGGCAGCGATTAATATTTTCTGGCATCTGCTGAACGCGCCAGGAGTGAAGCGTATTTGTGCGCGTATTTGGCTTGGTTTCCAGCGCACCATGATTGCGTCACTATCTTGTGGTCGCATGCCTCGCAGTGCTTGGCCACTGCGCTTCGCTAATTTTGACACCAACTTTGTGCTCCTTCATCGTTCACTTGAAATACTTTCTTGCCCCAACCTGCAACGCCGGGTACTGAGAACAGGATTTACACAGTGCTTTGGGCCTTTTCTTTAGGATGACACTCTTCCGGGCGAGCCAGGAGGCGTCCGGTGGTGGTAATTGACTTGAGTATTGTTCGCACCCCTTCCTTTCCGAGAGAGAGAGAGAGATAACTTTTATTTTTCAGCTCAAGTCCGAGCCTTCTTATCTGCCCGTTTGGTGGGCGTTATTTATCGGCGGTGGCGGAGTGGGGCCACGTGTCCCTTGGATGCGTCGGATGTGGGCGGCGAGGAGCGGCCAGAGGGTGGGCTGCAGAGAGGTTGGTGGAGCGGTCCATCGGGCCCACGTGAGGTGAAAGGGGGGAGGCAAGGTATGCGAGGAAGGTATGGTGGGAGAGTTAGTGGCGCGGGGGCATAACCAATATGTATGAATGTTTGAGGGGTGCTCTCCGCACACGAGACAGGCGGGTTTGCCCGGTTTATGAAGGATGTAGTGGGAATACAGTTCGCAGGGAAGGGAGTTAGTCTGTGCCTGTCGAATTAGAGTGGCGTCAGCACGGCAAAGGAAATGGGAGGGTGACGGAAGGGTTCGTCGCATGTGGCGCAAATTGCGAAGGTGTTCGCGGCGGTCCTGTCGGTGTGTAGCGCGGTCTGCCTTGGGATTATAATGGGCTGGCCAGGCAGTCGGAGGGCCCGGTGGTATTTTTTCACGGGCCAGAGCATGAGCAAGCTCATTCTCCGGTATACCTTGATGACCAGGAATCCAGTCAAGGCGGACATGGAGCGTAGGGTGGGCTGTTAGGTATTGCAGCAAAGTGTCTAGGATATGGGGAGGGAGTTTTTGAGATTCGAATGAGCGTATGGCAGCCTGAGAGTCTGCACGTATGGTGATGGTGGAGGAAAGGTGGTCGTGAAGCGTAATCGCCTCTGCTATGGCCAGCGTTTCTGCGTCGGTTGAGGAGGGCACTCCTGTGTGGAGATGCGTGGAGGTGCTTCGAGGGCCGACTACTGCAGTAACTACTTGGTGCTCGAGGATATAGGCATCGGTATAGTAAGTGTCGTGGCCCAGTGCGGGTAAATGGTTCGCCAGTGCTTCACGCCGCCCGGGATTTATCGTTGGAGACATGTGGCGTGGAATGGGTTTTACAGTAAGACGCGGGAGGCTTTTCCACGGGGGAGCAGATGGTTGAAGCGAGGGTAGTTGGGAAATGGTGTGTCCGAAAAGGCTGAGGAGGTCTCTGCCTTGCTCGGAGGTAGAGAGACGGTGTATCTGGGCTCGGTGGTGTGCTGCTGCGCGTTCTTCGAGGGAGTTGAAAATGGCGGCGTCTGCGATCAGAGCATTTGCGGCGTAGATGAACTCCCATGGCTAATCGAGTGAAGCGACGCAGAGACGCTTCCAGTTTGCTTACTTGAGAGGATGTGAGGCGTTGATAGGGGTAGGCGTACATGACCCTCGAATAAACGAGTGCTTCTATAACTCGACGGAGTTCGTGTTCTCTGAGTCCATGCTTTTGACGAGATATACGGGACAGCATGTGGCGAATTTGGTTCAGTTGTTGCAGGAGTTGGCTAAGCCACACGTTGCACTTGCCATCTTGTTGAATAGTGAAGCCAAGGATCTTGATGTGACTCCGTCGGGGAATAGGGGTTTGCGCGAGAGAGAGTTGAATGAGTTAGCGGTAGGAAGAAGCGGTTTTTTGAGGAGCGTTAGAAACCACGATGTATTCCGACTTTTCGGCGGAACAACTCATACCTATGCGGCGTGCATGCTCCTGAACGACGTCGAGGCCTTGCTGCAAAGTGGATTCTAGTTCCCCGGCGTTTCCTGTGGTAGACTAGAGAGAGATGTCATCCGCATATATAGCGTGGCGTAGGCAGGAATTTCAGCGAGTTTTCGGGGCAGTTCTTTCATTGCCAAGTTTAAAAGCATAGGTGAAAGAATGGATCCCTGTGGTGTACCTGCGGTGAGGGGAAAGGGGGCGGAAGGTGTGCCGTCGGGGCCAATGATTCGGAGGGTCCTGTCTGTAAGAAAGTCTTTGATGTAGTTGAACATGCGGACCCCAGGCCGAGTGTCTGCCAGGTTGGTGAGAATTGCGGAGTGGGCGACATTATCAAAAGCCTTTTTGATATCCACGCCGGTCAAAACTCGAAGCTGTGCGCTGCTTGGGAAGGCGTACAAATCCTCATAGATTTGCCGTCCAATGTCTTGTGTGCATACGTGGGCGCGGAATCCGACCATAGTGGGAGCAAGACAGCGATTGGTATGCAGGTGCCATTCGAGGCGGGTAAGGGCCATCTTCTCCATCAGCTTCCCTAGGCAAGAAGTCATGGATATAGGTCGGAGGTTAGTGATGAGCGCAGAGGATTTTCCTGGTTTCAGAATCATAATTACGTGTGCCTCTTTCCACGCAGCGGGAATTTTCCCGGAGCGCCAAACAGTATTAATGATCTCAATAAGTTCGTCTAGTTTTGAATCGGGGAGGTTACGGAGTATACCATAGGTAATTTTATCTGGGCCGGGTGCTGTGTTTCGCTTAAGGGAGCGTAGAGCAGCCTGAAGTTCGGCGAATGTGAAGTCAGAATTCATTCCTTGCTCGTCTGCTTCTTCTTCGGTGTAAGGGTATGACGGGGAGCTGGCAGGAGAAGTAGAGGATGGGTAAAATTGATTTCGGATTTGCTCAGCCAGCTCTTCTTGTGAGACGGAGAGGGCCAACTGTAGCTTTTGAAGTGTGTTACGAGGTTTACCCTGTCCAAGTAGAGTGCGCATAATGTGCCAGACTTTTGGAGTGTGGAGTCTCTCGACCATGTCATCGCAGAGCTGAAGCCAGTTGTTCGTGGCTAGTTGGTCAGCGTATTCTTGGGCTGCTTGCGTTAGTTCAGCAACTTTTCTTTTCAGTGCGTGGCTAGATCTACAGTTGCGCCAAGCTTTTATGGCCCGGCGACGTTGTTTCCATAGCCCAAGTAGGTGTGTGTCAATGTATGGATAGTCGGGAGATCGGTGGATATGTTTGGTGTGTTGGGAGACTGTCTCCATAATGGCGCTACACCATTTTTCGGGGTCCTCGAGTGAGACTGATAAGGAGTCGAGGGCCGGCCGAGCCTTTGGCCAGTCTACGAGCATAGTGGGAGGTAGATGTGTTCCGGGTGGTCTGGAGGGTCGCTGGGACGTGAGCGTTATCTGAAGAATACAGTGATCACTCCCCATCGTGTCACCCGTATTACTCCAAGAAGCGCGGAGATCGCTGCGAATCCATGCAAGGTCGGGGTTTGTGTCGGATTGTGCTCCACATCCTAGACGTGTAGGCATGAACGTGTCATTCAGGAGGGTGAGGTGATGAATACTGGCGAAGCGGTCGAGTTTTCGTCCGGAGGCTGAAGTACGGTCGTATCCCCATGCAGGGTGTGGGCAGTTGAAGTCACCAAGAAGGACGAAAGTAGTAGGGACATTAGAGGCAGGGAGGGCCGTATGCAAAGGTGGGGTGCTGGTTTTAGAGTCGGAGGGAGTCCAGTAGCAGTTTAAAATCGTGATACGGTGACCCTGATAGGTGGAGTGTGTCAGGACATGCTCTTTCGTCCCGGAGTTGAGGTGGGATGTATCTTCCTGAATGGTGGGTATCGTGCGCCGTATGTATGTAACCGTCAAAATCGGCGGAGGAGGGGGCGTTTGATGTCCTTTTCTCTTCATGACTATACTTGGCTGAGTAAAATGGTCGTAACCTGGAAGAGAAAAGGCACCGTGCGTTTCTTGCAGTGCGATGACGTCTGGGTTAACGCCAGTAATCCGTATGTGTTGCAAGAGGGCATTTTTCTTGCGACGAAAACCGCGGCAGTTCCACTGCCAAATAATTAGAGGGTTTTGGGGTGGAGTGAGTGAGTGAAAACTTTATTGTATCTTTCAAGGGATTCGCGGTTGTGAAGTCTCCGTCGTCTTCTCTGGCGCTGGCGACTTGAGCCTTCTCGTCAGCAAGGGTGGGCCCCTATTCCAAGGCTCCACTGAGTCGTGCTGCATCAGTCGCGTGCTGCACTAAGGCCCTTTGGGTCGCGAGCTCGCCGCTGGTGAGCCGACTCTCCCATTGCTCCGCACTCGGGTGTTCGTGTTGGTGGAATGCCTTGTTGCGTTCGCATTCCCACGTGATATGATAAAGTGTAGGTGTGGCATCGCACCAAGGGCAGGTGGCTCTGTATTGTGTCGGGAACATCTTATTAAGTATGTATAGGTTAGGAAAGGAGTTGGTCTGTAATCTGCGCCAGCCGGTCGCTTCCTCCTTTGTTAGGGCTTTGTGTGGTGGTGGATATCTAATTCTAGCTCCCCTATGCAAGTGCAAGGTCTCTGCGTATCCCCCCTCGCAAGCCTGTAGGCGGAGCTCCGGAGCATTTGACTGCCCTGCTCGGAATGCGTTACCTCGAGCTAGGCTGTCTGCCCTTTCGTTCCCCACTATGCCCGCGTGGCCCGGGATCCAGATTAGGTTATGCCTGGGTTTCTCCTCGGCGGAGGTTACCCCGCTGAGTATTTTAAGGGCTGTTCTGCTGATCCTGCCCCTCGTGTAGTTCCTACACGTCTCCTTCGAGTCCGTCAGTATGTTGAGAGATCGGCCCGTTCTGTAGCCTTCTGCTGCCGCCAGCGCAACGGCAATCTCTTCGGCCTCCGCTGTGCCGGCGACCTTTGCTGTGGCACACGTGATCATGTTGCCTTCCTTGTTTACCACTACCGTCGCGGCTACGCGTTCTCTCTCGCGCGGATATACGGCAGCGTCCGTGTATACGGTGTTGTCTAACTGGGCTAGCGTTCTCTCCACGTACTCGGCCCTCGCTTTTCGTCTGTTTTCGTGAAGATTGGGGTCCATGTTTTTCGGCAATGGTCCTACGTTAATGGTTTTCCTAAGGTGGTCCGGTACGTCCGCGTATCTGTCTACCAGTCCGCTCGTGTCCCGACCCAACCTTCTTAGGAGCGCTCGTCCCGTGGGGGTGCCTCTGAGTCTCGTGGTTTGCGTTCCCAGCAGAGCTTCGGCGAGCTCGCTGAAGGTGTTGCTGATGCCTAGCTGGAGCAACTTTTCGTTCGACGTGTACTTGGGTAGGTGCAGAGCAGTCCTGTACGCCTTCCTGAGAATGATGTCGGCTTGCTCTCTTTCCGCCTTGGTCGTCGCGTGGTACGGCAGGGAGTACGTGACTCGGCTGACAATTAGGCTGTTAACTAGCTTGAGAGTGTCGTCTTCTCTCATTCCATATCTCTTTTGGGAGACTCTGTTGATCATACGGCCCACCTGCTCTGCCGCCTTACTCAGCAGGCTGATGGTGTGGCTGCATTTCCGGCTTCCTTGCAACCACATGTGTGTCGCATGATATCACTCATCATGCGGGTCTTCCTCCATGGTGTCGAGGTTACGCACAGGAGGGGCGCTTGCGCGCTTTCGAGGGGGAGCATTGGAGTCTGTGTCGGGAGAGCATGGGGCAGAGGACGCGAGGGAGAGGAGATGGTGCTCTAGTTGCTCGACGCGAGCCGTCAGTTGTTGTAAGGCCAATAGGACGGGAGCAAGGGATTGCTGTATGAGAGCAATATCGTTGTCGGTAGGGAGGGGTGAAAGTGGAGTAGGTGTGGAGGGACGTGAGTAAAACCGGTGTTGGAAGGACGGGGGAGGGGGTGCGATGGATGTGGGAGATGGACCGCTCACCTGGTGACTTGGTGGAGTCTGTGACTGCATCACGGAAGCTTGCGGTTTAGTAGAGGAGGTGGAGGTGCTGGTTGCCGCACCAGAAGTGGTGGACGGTGGCCGCTTGGCAGAGGGCTTGGTTCGAGATTGACTTCTTTGCGCGGTCTCGTGCCCCGGGCTGTTGCTGCTGCTGTTGCTGCTGCTGTTGCTGCTGCAGGAGAGCTGAAGGGCCTCGTAGCGGTTCGAGGTAGGCAGGGGCGGCCAGATGGTCGCGTCGGCTTTAGGGGGTGGAGGGGCGGCGCGGGCGCGATGGCGTCGTTGGGCGCGGTGCCACTTTAGGACTGCAGCGTCGGCGTCTTTCCTTGCGGGGCACTCAGGATGAGACGGTGTGTGGTCGCCCTTGCAGTTCCAGCAGTGTGGTTCACATTCATGTGGGGTAGTCGTTGGGTCTTGGTCAGGAGGAAACGGTTGGCTGCAAATCGAGCACCGAACAAGGCTAGGCTTGTTAGGACAGACGTCGGCACGGTGCCCTATGGCGTGACAATGCGTGCATTGTTTGCTGTGGGGCTTTTGCGGGTAGACGCGGTACACTCCGCTGTAGAAGACGGCATAGCGTGGTAGACGGGGCCCTTCGACGGTGAGCAGAAGTGTGTTGGTACGACCGAGACGGCGGGCGCTTAGTAGTCGGGTGCCGTCAACACGAAGGTTAGCGACAAAGTCGTCTTCGGTAAAGTCCATGGTGATGCCGTGTATAACACCACGGGCGTTAAGGGGGTCATTAGCTACGTACGAGGTGACTTCGTACTGGGTGTTGTTCAGTGAAACTTGCTTGAGTTGGAGCAGCTTGTCAGCAGCGGCTGGGCGGTGGGTATCGATGGCCAGGATGTTTTGCGAGGTGCGGAGTTTGATGTAGGTATTGTCACGTTCAGTCTTGGTTAGGCGGGCGGAATCCATGACGGACCGACAGAGCACAGGGAATAAAGTGTTGCCGAGGTTGAGGTGGTTCGCAAATTTCATGACGATCGTGGCTGCGGTGGCTTGCCGGGGCGCCGCGGGAGCACAGTGCTTGTGATTCAGCGCCTGGGCTGCTGACTGGCTAGGCGAGCTCCCCGCCGTTCCGGCTGCGAGCATGCTGTCGAGCGCGGTGGGCGTTGCCCCGGCGGTGCAGATGTAGGCTTGGCTTAGCGCGCCCGGCGTGGGCGGCCAGCCAGATGCTGATGTGCCAGAAAACGGCGCAGAACGCTTGGAATTTTGATTACCAGGCGTACAGGCGATGAAGTAGCACTCCTATAGACCGGTTGGTGGCGATCCGAGGTCAGGAACCTGGACGTAGACGTGATTTTGCTGGAGCTCGGTGTGCGCACAGCCGATCACGGTGGCGCTGGTGGCGCCCTCCCTCCTTTCCGAGAATACGAGCCGATGTTGTGCTGTATCGCGTCTTTGACGCTGGCGTATGCTTGTGCTAGGCATAGAATTTTTTGCTTGTGTCTTTGTTGGTTTCAGGCGATACGTGGAATGAGCAAACTGTAGTATCCTTTTCTTCGGTGGTCAGTAAAAAAAAATAGTCGCCGTATTCGCTGTTACAACGACACGGAAAGCTGCGATCTGCCCCCAACGCAGCGCCAGATCCGCATCGGCAGCTTCTCCAGTCCTCAAAGTGACGTCACGACCTCTCTTGACCAATCACGGGCGGCGGCGCGCCGCGCGGCGTGCCCCGCGGCACAGGCCGCATATTTCGGCTAAAAAAGGCAATTCACGCTTGTTTTTGCCTTATTTGGATGCGATATTCCAGCATACAGTATGGAAAACTATAGGATGCCGCTGCCAGCCCGATTTTCAGAAAAAGTGCTTCAGTCTCCCTTTAAGGCGGACTTTAAGCGTGTCCCTTCAATTTTTTTAAAACGTTCCGTTTTGTCCATTGCCTTTCCGCGGGTTTCCAACCCACAGAAACGCGGGTACGGCGGAGCGGACGGCGGTGGCCCCAGCGCCGAAAATTCTCCGTGGAACTCCGTAGTCCAGAATTCGGGCACCCCTCTCGTGCAGCAGCGCCAGCAACAGCTGCAGCAGCAACAGCTACAGCAGCAGCAGCAGAAAGGCCCGTCGTCGTCGAGTGGTGTCCAATCGGGCGGCAGCGGTCCGTTGCCGGTGGAGGTGGAAGAGGAACGCCCACAGCAGGTGGTGGAGGGCGTGTCCAGCCGGCTGCTTCCTCTGCTCATGGCTGCTGGCCTGGTAGGCGGAGCAGCACTTGGGTTCGCCATCCGCGCCACAGACAACCCCTGGACCAGCCGACAGATCATGTACGTCGGCTTCCCCG
Organism: Amblyomma mixtum; assembly: GCF_055824585.1. Taxonomy (NCBI): domain Eukaryota; kingdom Metazoa; phylum Arthropoda; class Arachnida; order Ixodida; family Ixodidae; genus Amblyomma; species Amblyomma mixtum. Next base: position 44,332,941 of record NC_143019.1, on the reverse strand, counting down.
GTGAGCGATAATTCGACGCTATCTAATGTTTACCACCAACTGCACTATCAAATGCTTATCACCAGCAGCACCATCAAGTGCTGCTGGCCAGCCGAATTATTTCATTTCATTTATTTGGACACGCTTGCAACCAAATCGAGGGGGCCCAGGTTATAGCTGCTATTTCGCATTGCAGTGAGGAAACCCTAGACCCTCTTACATATGAAATGCTGTGCTATGGAAAGTGGCATGATCAAGTACCATTGGCAGCGTCATTGTCGAATGCTGTTCACCGCGCAAATGACTGATCCTATTACCACTTTTAAATGTTACTGACAGCGACGCCAGAAATCTTTGGCGTTAAATTCCACGTAAGCAGCCCAAATGCTCCCTAGCTAAGGTGTGGTCAGGCTCCGCAATCACACAGCTCAGTGTGCCAAAATGCAAAGTAAGAATGTCGGGCGTGCTTAAATTTGTTCGGAGATGTAAAGTAAGGAGTCGACAGCGCGCCTCTTGACGCCTGCGCCGAGCCTGACATTAAGAGAAGAAGGATGGAATTGGGGCTTGAATTTTTTCTGGTGGAGAGCCCATCGGCGGTTGCATTCTTTTTTCTTTTTGACTAGAAAAGTTCATTAGAGAAATAACATCCCTCTCCACCGCAAACCCACCCTCTGAATAAATCTTCTCTAAGCTCGCCCACGTCTGAAATTCTGCCGCACGCGCCCGATAGTGGAGATGCTCTTCAGCATTTGTATCAGCAAAACCAGAGAGGCTGTAGACCCTGTATCGACGCACGCGCTCAGTGCTGTTTTAAGTGCTAACCTCAGAGCTTTTTCAACAGGTGGTACATGTTTTCTGCACACTGGTTATACCTAAGCTATATATAACCTCCGGGTCGTGGGGCCGCTGGGGCTAAGCGGCATCACGCGGCAGTTGTGGGCGACAAAATGCACACGCCTGTCGCTGAAACAATGTACAGGTACGTAAGTAACAGCAGCTAATAGACAGCAGCTACTGCTAAACTGCGTGCATGGCGGCGAAGCGACGTATATCGCTGCAGAGAGTGTCATCATCATCGTCATCATCGTCATCATCATCAGCCTGACTACGCCCATCGGAGGGCAAAGGCCTCTCCCATGTCTCTCCAATTAACCTTGTCCTTTGCCAGCTGCAGCCACCGTATCTCCGCAAACTTCTTAATCTCATCCGCCAACCTAACTTTCTGCCGCCTCCTGCCACGCTTGCCTTCCCTTGGAATCCACTCCGTTGCCCTTAAGGACCGGCGGTTATCTTGCCTTCGCATTACTATGCCCTGCCAAAGCCCATTTCTTCCTCTTGATTTCGACTAGGATGTCATTAACACACGTTTGTTCCCTCACTCACTCCGCCCGCTTGCGGCATCTTAACGTTACACCTATCATTTTTCTTTCCGTAGCTCGCTGCGTTTTCCTTAACTTAAGCTGAACCCTCTTGGTTAGCCTCCACGTTTCTGCACCGCAGATACCAGTAAGATATAGCAGTTGTATACTTTGCAACGGAATCTAGCGGCACCTCGAGTTTTTATTTATTTATTTTATTTATTTAATACTGCGGAGTCGCTTGACTCCAAGCAGGCTTGAGCACAGATACAAATCAAAAACAAGATATGCACGAGCGTCATGCAAGAGCAAACGATAATGCGGAAGAAGAAACCAAAAAGACAAGGATTTCACATACAAAAGGCTCTCAAATTACACGTTTCTACATTCAGGCTGTTCACTACACACTTCGGCAATTCATTCCACTCTGCAATCGATTTGACAAAAAATGAGTGTTTAACTGGGTTAGAGTATGCCCGAAATTCTTGCAGCATTTTTCCATGGTTATAACTTGCTCGTGAAACAGGAGTAATATAATCATGGGTGTTTATTCTAATCAGATTATTATATATTAGGTACAAAAATTTCAACCTTGCTTCAGTTCGCCTTGTCTGAAGAGATTCTAGGCCAATAGAATTGATCATAGCTGTTACACTATCTCTTCGTTTGTATCTATTGCAAATGAAACGGGCCGCTGTCCTTTGTACTCTTTCTAATTTGGAAATATTCTTGGCCGTAAATGGGTCCCATAAACAACAAGCATATTCCAGACGAGGCCGCACCAAAGCCTTATACGCTGCCAGTTTCATATGTTTTGGGGCCTTCGGCAGTTTACGCCTCAAACACCACAGACTCTTCAGAGCTTTCCCGCATGTAATATCGATGTGAGCATCCCAGTTTAGGCGAATAGTTATCTGAACTTCAAGGTATTTCACAGACGAGGATTCTGGAAGTGTTACGCCAGCTATACAATATGTATGTATCAGAACAGTTTTCTTTTTACAAATTCTAAGTACGGAACATTTATTAACGTTAAGAAACATACCTCATTGGTTGCACCAGTTTGAGATCTTCTGCAGGGTACTGTTAAGCTTAATTTGGTTAACGATAAATTAAGCAGAGCAGTAGTGAGTAATGTGAGAGGAAACGAAGTCTCAGCTTTCATTTATTGATTATTCCTAATTACTTGTGACAGGCGTGGTTATTTTCGTTTTATAGCTAGGTTTCCTCTTGGCATATAATATCCAAAATTCGTTCTCAAATTAGAGTAAAAATAACTAGAAACTTCGCAATTTTTTGCGAAAAGTTTCTCCTATTTCATATTGCGCACCACTGTACGTGGTGCGGAGCACAGTAGCTGGTACTACAAACGACTGCAAAAATAAGAAGACGCAAATGTTGAAACCGGGGCGCGTAGACAGGACGATCAGTCAGTGTAATGCTTGTGGATGACTGGGCTAACAATCGACTATTGATTCGTACCGTCTATGCTACGGCGCCAGCCATCGCTGTGGGTACTTATACGGCTTCTTTTTGTTGTGGAGCGCTCGTACAGGTCCTGTAAGAGAACCGCAATATCCTGTTTCGCCATAAGACGCAGCGTAAAACACAGGGAACCCGTCGCCTAAAGCAATGTTTATCGATACGGCTCTGAAAACGGTAACTTTGAGTTCGTGTAACCACTCTTCATTGCATATGTGCACAGTTCTGCCGCGCTATTACGAGCAGCTTTGCGGCTTGTTGAGAGGCATATTCGAGCGCGATGAATAATTCACAGCTGGTGGGCTACAGCCTCTAATAATAGACAGCGCTTTATCAAGATGCCATACTTATGCAGTGTTTCAATCACTTGTGGAAAGTACCCGTCGGGGTGGCTCAGCGGTTAGGGCGCTCGTCTACTGAGCCGGAGTACCCGGGTTCGAAGTCGGCTGCGGCGGCCGCGTTTCGATGGAGGCGAAACGCAAAAGGCGCCCGTGTGCTGTGTGATGTCAACGTACGTTAAAGATCCCCAGGTGGTCGATATTTATTCTCGAGCCCTCCACTACAGCACCTCTTTCTTCCTTTCTTCTCTAACGCCTTCCTGTATCCCTTCTCTGATGGCACGGTTCAGGTGTCCGCCGAGATGGGAGATAGATATCACCCCATTTCCTTCGCGTAAAAAAAGCTATTTTCACTGTGAAAATTCAATGGACTGCCCCCCTTGTTAGAGCAAGTGGCAGAGAATTAAGAAGCAAACAACCATGCGCAAAGCCACGAAGCAAGCATTGGACAAAGAAATCAGCGTTATCTTCATTTCTTCGAAATCGCCACAAATATTATGGACATCGACGTGACTGGCTGCCAGTTGAATCAGACAGATTAATAGGCGTTGCCGGAATAATCGACCTCGGCGCGAGTATTGTGTTAGCTCTGAATCAGTCAGCTCTTGCAACTCATTCACTAAATCCATGCAGCGCTGTGGAAGCTGTAGAGCTGGCGTAAACTGACCACAACGCTATCTCTCACGTAAGAGCGCTTCGGGGTGGCCCTCAGCGTCAGCTATCGCGTGATTGTTAACTGTGATTAGCTGTCACTTTGATACTGCTAAATCACGAACCGTTCCTTAGCTTCTGCGAATGTACACAATTTTATAGTGAGAGACTCCATACAGCGTCGTTACTTGTCGTCCAAAAGGATAGGCGTGTGCTTCGACGTGCCATGCACCGATATTTATTTGCGCCCCCAAACAGCGTGCAACACTCTGGAAGAGCGAAACGTAGTATTGATTTCACCTTGCCTGCTCGTGCGCAGCATGGAGAGTCCCCCTCACCCCCCCCCCCTCTTTTCTTTTTTTTTTTTTTTTGCTGTCTGCTTTCGTAGCAACAGCAATCACTTTTTGAGTCACGAGATCCCCTTTGCGCCGCTACGTTCAGCCCGCTGCTGACGACTCTCTTCCGACCTGCGCGTTCGACCCGCTGTTCAGTGCATGCGCCGTTGTATCCGCTCACTCGGGGATTACAGGTCTAACACAAAAACAGAGAGAACTGCAGCCTAAAAAGTGCAAAAGAGGAATAGGTACAACGAGTAAGTAATGGAGAGGGACTAGGATAGACGGGGAGGGTGCCCGGAAACCGAAAGCAGCAGAACGTGCTCGCGACGGAAAATTTTCTGATTTCGAACTCTAAGTGAACGTGAGTGGCTGAGAGACAAACAAAAGACCTCAACGACCGAGCACACTGCAGGAAGGGCTTGGCGCTGCGACACGGCGAGTTCTCCTGCTGAAGAGTACCGAAATACGGAACGCCGTACGAAGCAGAGTGGATCGCACCGCGCTTTCGTTCCAGGGCAAGCACGTGCGAGCATTCCGCGTAGTACGTGGCGGTCGACACACACACGCACGCAGGGTCTACAGATTGCTCTGTCCCCGTGTGCCTCAAGTAGCGTCGGCCGATGTTTCTTTTTTCTTCGTTTTATTTCACTGCAGAGACATACAGAACTACGTTTCCAAGCGGGGGAGCGCGGGCGCTTTGCGGTTTGGTGCATTGGCCAGCAGCGAATGACAAATGAACGGCCACTGGAGAAACGGTGCGCCATCGAGTGAGCGCGCGCGCGCGGTTTCTTTTTTGGCGGGAGGACGTCCGGCCTGCCCCGCCGCGCTAGATGGTCCCCGTGAGCGATGATGGAGGCTCGGCGCTGCTTATCGATGTGCCGTGCAAGACATTTCAGAACGTTTCGTCGCAGCGGAGTTTTTATACAGGAAACACACGGCGAACCCCACTTCTTCTCTCCCCGCCCTCTTACTCACCCTGCCCCCCGTGCCATCCATCCGCCACCACTCGTCCGATTTCGGCATCGTAAATTTTGCTGCAGGTAATCTAGACTGTATTTTCCTTTCTTTCCAAATCCCTCCAGAGGGGCAGGCCAGGAAAGGTCACCTTGGGTATGGGTATCTCCGTTTCAAATAGCGTGGACTTATATGCATCCAGGACGTGGACATTAGGGTGCGTCACAAACCTAAGAATTACACGATCCATCCAGCGGTGTATTTTGCGTACCTTAGTGAATAACACACTATGTATACACAAACAACAAACACAACGAGATAAGCGCTACCGACTTCGTATACATTTCGGTTTGTTGCGACGCGTTAGAAGAAGCAGCCAAGGTCACCGTCCAGATGGTTATCTCTCTACCCTGTTGCTTGTTCTGTGCCGACAACACACCATTAATACACACTCGAAGCATCAGCGAGTGTCTCCAAAGTTTGTTTGCACCCCTGCCAAACATGAAGCAGTGCATACGCCTAGCTAAGCAGCATGTACAGTATTACCGGCTTCCCGACCCCGCGGTGTGCTAGGTTCTCTCGAAGAGGGAAGCGCTCCCTGCTTCATTTTGTACCGAGTTGCCAGACGACATGCAGAAAAGCATTCCTATTATGTGATCTCTACCGGCGGCCGATGTTGACGGTTCGATAATTCTGTTGCGTGATTAAAGAGCAGCCCCATCGAAGTCGGCTGGTGGTTTTAAGAGATAACATCTCGTGTTTATAGTAGCGTCTATGCAGAAGCTGGGTTTGTCTTTCGTAGGTCGTAAGCAGCCTCCATGTTGCAGCATGCGCTGACCAGAAGACCCCGCCTGTTGACGTGTTTATCCCAAGCCGCTGCGCAGATGGACGAGGTCATATTCTCGCATGGCCTCCTATCTTTCCGCTGTTGCTAATGGTACACAGTGAGGCGTATACCCACTGCGAAACACCGGAAGGCTTGAGGGCCCTTTATCACTTTAATGGATCGGAAACATTTGTACACAGGCACCCCGGAGAGAAGTCGTCGTTACGCTATGTTATTCTGAACTCCGGGACCGTGACGGGTATACGCAGAAGTGGATAACGGCTGCTGATATATGGACTCGCCATGTCATTCGCCGCATTCACGACTGCATGCGGCGGTTCACAGTCTGCTGTTGCCAAATACCTTGATTACACATTTTGAGTGGGAGAAGCTTTAAGCTCAGTGTTTCACTCAAGAACACCCATGATCTTTCCATGGCTGGGCATTCTTGTGGCAGTGTACAGCCTGCATCACCCTTGTTTAGAGTTCTCGAGCAGTGTGCATCGCGTAATACAAACTGAAATAAGAGATAAAGGGAAACATTCTGTTTATTTTTTTCAGTTTCAGGGGGTGGTTCGCGCATTTCTGGAAGTCCAAGGTATCCAGCTTCCCACCAGGCCCTTTTCACTAACTGAAGCTAGGTCGAAGGGTCCGAGCTGGCCAGCACCGCCTTCCACTGCTCGAGGCTCCTCCTGTTTTCCCCAATATCCGAGCTTGCTCTACATGCCCAGAGTGCGTGGTAGAAGTTCAAGACCTCTTGGCATTTCGGGCATAATCTATAGTATTTTTCTGGCGAAATTGCGTGTTATTTGGCTAGGATGGTGTAAGTGCCGGTCAGTAGGCTCCTCCAGGCCGCTGCCTATGCTCTGTTAAGAGTTTTTTTTCGGGCGACGCTATTTTTCTCCTTTCCAGTTTAGAAGATGTAACCATTTCCCAGTATCTGTTTGGCGTGAATAACAGCAGGGGCCTATCCAGGATCTCTCAGGGAGTGTAGTCTCGAGTCTCCCTGTCTACGGCCTCATTCCCTGCAAAACCCGTGTGTGCTGGTGTCCATAGAATTATGCGTCTTCCAGGTATGCCCTTGTCTTTCATCTGCGTAGCCCGGTAGGCTTGTCTGGTAATTTCCCCTCCCTGGGAAGCTCTGCGTGCAGGTTGGGGGTCACAGATGACTATTGGTTTGCCTCTTGATAGCCAGTGTGATTGCGCGCCTGCCACTTGAATCTAGTCAGTCCGGTTTGTTGCGATTGTGATTTCTTTGCCTGTCTCGTCCACAGCCGTTGCTAGTGTGGCTACGTTGCCTTTCCGTTTTCCGGCGCCTGTAAAGACTATGGATTCCACCACCTCGATTACGCTTTTCTATACGCTTTTATTCGTATTGTATTTTATTCTATTTCTTTTTTATTAGTCTTCTTTCTCGATGGTGTTGGAATTATAAAGAAGCATTCAATTTCCGGACAAAGTACTTGTGCACAACTTGCTCGCAAGTCTGTGTGGCTCTACTTCCGCGCAAACATTGCTTCTTTTAAAAGCCATAGAAGCTGCGACGTGGTGTCGATTTTTATGGAGGGGAGTATACTGCTATAGCGCTTTGCACAAGGGTTACAAAGACTGGACACTTCGTGCATTGACGAAGCTATTTCGTTACCTCAGCATACCTTATAATTTCAGTTCGTCATAAAGATATACAGTGGCATGCGATTTTTAACCATGTGACATCAATGAAGTCTTATGACTTCATACGATCTGTATTTGACGATTTCTTGCCTTCACAGCCGTTTTTATTCACTGTTAATTTTTTTTTCCGGCCGGAACACGTAGGCTGCACAAGAGATGCTCTTTATTGATGATAGACATTATGCACGCATCCCGCGTGGTCAGGCAGCGGACCTTTTAACCTTACGTACAGGTTCCCGTCGAAATGTTGGCAGTTCACAAACCCTGGAAAAGCTCAATTTCTTGGCAGTCTAACACGCCACCACGAACTGCAGAGTTTTTTTCCGCACTCCACAGCAAGCCCTGCACAGTGCACTCTTCTATGTCAGGCCGCGGCCTCAAACAGAAAAAAAAACAAAAATTTGTTTTACGCGAGTGACGTGTTCCTAAAACATTCAAGGGTGTCTGCATATGCGAACTCGCCCATGAATGGCAGGTTGTCCAGAGAGAAGAGTCGCTTTCGCTGTAGTCTATACACTCTAAACACGACTACGCCTATATATATATATATATATATATATATATATATATATATATATATATATATATATATATATATATATATATATATATATATATATATATATATGGGAGTAAAAACAGAGTAAGTTGTTCTTAGTACGCTCCCTTTTATAAAATAGATGCGCTAGAGGACAGTTCACTCCCTTTTTACTCATTTCTGTTATTTCTGTTTACACTGTTGGAATGAACGTTACGAGTCGTCAAGCTTTCGCCAGCGCTCTGCTGGTTAGGCTTGACAGTTTGATTCGGAAGCTGATCACTCAGCGTTGTCAAGTCCATGCATAATAATGAACAATTTAAGGCATGCCTTGGCCTATGCCGGGATGTTCATCGCCATATGGCCAGGACCAGAACCTGAGCTAAGAAGGACTTGCCGGCAAGGGCACCGGTACGTGATACCCCGCCACTGCCCCTAGTAGCACGGAGTTTGTTCTTCGAGGACAAATCGGTCACCGTCAAGCCGATGCGTGCTGCGTGTCTTCTAGCAGGGCAGTCACTGCAGCGACACGTCATTTCTCCAAAGAGCCATAGACGTGACGCTTACTACGTCCGGTTCTTGACGATTTGATAAAAGTGCGCGTGACCGCCTGTATGCTTGGTGCTAAACCGTATGACCTCTAAGAACTTTGTGTGTCCGGGTGTGGGCCGGGAACGAGGACCGATAGCTCACAACCTTCATTGGTGCGTGTACGTTAAGTGGCGCGTACTGTGTTCTCAGTCTCTGCCACGTCCTGTCTCCGTCTTGACGGCGCTCAGACCGTGGTAGCCGCACACAGAAGGGGGTCGGGAAGCCGGCAGTTCCTGTCGCAGTTTCTAGCACGGTCATTCGCCTAGCACAGAGAGAACCCCATTGGGGAGTTCGAACGAAAAGAAGCTGATAAACACAGCTTACGCAATCGAGCGTGTCCAGCCCACAGCGTGCGCGCACGCTACTTTCGAAAGCCAATCCCGCGAGAAGCTTCAGGCCGATCGTGCGGACACCGGCGGCGAGCACGTATATAGTACCGCCGGTCGCCCGCTGCCGTGGAGACAAAGGCGCCCCGGCGGGAAATCAGTCATGAACTGATCGGTAGTGGGCGTCCGAGAGCGGAAATTAAAACTGGGAGGGGGCAGCCTCGCGAAGGCACCACTCCTCCGCCGCCCCCCCCCCCCCCTCCCCCCCTCCCTATGGACTCCGGCACCGCTGTTGAGAGGGGTGCCGCCCGCAACTGCCTCGATCCTTTCTTCCGAGGTCGATACACCGAGCGAAAACGCCGCACTCTTCAGAAGGGCTAGAGCACAGGGAACGTGCAACCCGGCAGTGGCCGCATATGTGCGTGTCGGAAACAAAGGCGGCAGTGAGGCTTGGTTTTTGGTCTTGTCTTCTTCGCTGACTTTTCTAGGAGAGGAAGGAAAATACGCTAAGGGAGGGGGGTGATGTGTCCTACGTGGCTGGTGTAAAAGTACAATACGTACATCGAAAAGTTAACACAGCTAGCCGAGTGCACGAATCGAGAAAAAGGAAATGGTCTCGAAGTTCCGGAAAATGATGTATGGAAGAGCAGATAGCGCGAGGTGAAGTGAGCGAGCAGCTACCGGAAGGCAGCGTGAGAAAGTAAGAAAAGCAAGAACTGACTTCGATTGGACTGTCGCGGCGGAAATAGCAGCGGGGCAATGACATTTAGTGCTATCGGTATTTTTCGTCGACCAGATTTCGCTTGTACTCGGGGATGGAAAGTAAAGTATGAAATTACACCGAACAAAATAGAAGCAACTGTTTTCGATTCCTTCTTAACCCGTAAAAAGGCCGCAATTGCGCCTTGACTGTCTAGTTAAACGCTTAAGGATAGAGCATAGCGCAATCCGCCATCCGCCACCGTCATCCGCTTTAGTAAAACTTGGTGCTGGGCTAGTTGGTTATACATTCTTTGAGATAGGTAAGCGCTAAAAAAAAATTGACAGTGGTTTAGCTCTGGTTAAACCTGGAGCATTGCGAAAGCAACGAGGAGAGAGAGGGAGAGAGAGAAAGAGGCGCCACTGCGCGTGCGCAGAATGCCATGGAGGCGCCAGATGGCGCCACGTGCCCATCAGCTACGTGCATGTCTGCCTCGTCGGGACCAATCAGCGCGTACTCAGTCGGGCCCCACGGAAGCGGATGACGGTGGTGGATCGCGGATCACGCTACGCTATAACTCTCTATTAGAGAGTAATAGCATATCGTTACCGTGTTTACGTTACCGTTTACCGGGCTCGGCTAGCTACATCTGCGCATGCGCGCCCATTATTACCGCGCCGCTAGCACTTTACGGAATCTTTTTTAGCGTGGCGGAGAGAGCGTTTGCTTGTAAACAAACATGGCGGCGCCCTGCACCGCCGCTTCGGACCAAATACAGCATCGCCGCCGCATTCTTCGGCGCCATATTTCGCTCTAAATGAAGGCATTCGCTCATAATTCACATACTCTCACTCATACGTCTAGATTTAAGTGACAACTAGCCCTTGTTTTTTTTTAGATAATTGAGCGATTTTCAAGCAGTTAAGCCTAACTATCCGCTTACGTAGCCAAAGTAGCAACAAGAACACTGTAGTTTTTGTGCCAGCTTTAACATTTTCGTATATTTTCAGTTTTCTTCCTTGAAAACAAAAACATTCTGGCAATGCTTGTCATAGTCACCACTAAATTCAGAACAGAAAAAAAAAAGTTCCTCCAGTCTATAGTACGATACAACTTATAACAACAGCAGTTGCTAACACTGGGCCGTGGTCCGCGGCGTCTTGTATTACTCCGCTGGCCAATCGCAACTGTAAACCAAACCAGTTTTTTAATGTTTGACTATATCAAACAATCGACGTATCAAAATTCTAGAGTTCATAATTTTTTTCTTGTGCTAAGCTTCTTATTTACATAACAAGAAACATTTAAAGGTGCACTGAAGAGGATTCTGAACATGTCTTTTTGCCGCGGGAACTCGATCCACTCGTTCCTAGCATTCTTAGAAACAGTGACTTATTGCCCTGTGTGGCCGATTTCCCCAATTAAAACGAATTAACGTCCGGCTCCCGCCTTTCTTTTTGAATTCTGCCTCGTACGATGGGCGGAGTCGACCAACGCGTGGAGCGCCTTTCACCCAGTCCCGTGGCGGCTTGCCGCTCTGCCATCGGCGGAGTAATACGTAGTAGTCCGTAGTAGCAAATAGTCCGCGCGTATTTTTATTTCTTCGGGCTTATTTTGCGGCTATATTATCTGCGAATGAAACTATTTATTCACGGAAACCTAAAAAACAAAATAAAGCGAAAGCAAAGCCTCCACGGGACTGGGTGAAAGGCGCTCCACGCGTTGGTCGACTCCGCCCACCGTACGAGGCAGAATTAAAAAAAAAAGGCGGGAGTCGGACGTTAATTCGTTTTAATTGGGGAAATCGGCCACACAGGGCAATAAGTCACTGTTTCTAAGAATGTAGGAACGTGTGGATCGAGTTCCCGCGGCAAAAAGACATGTTCAGAATCCTCTTCAGTGCACCTTTAAGCAACGAACTACTTCTTTGTCATGGAGGAATTCTGTGCGCGGAGGCTGAATGTGGGCGGAGCTCCACAGCAGACTTAAGTTGTATCCGACTATAGAGTTCAAGAGCTCTGACTTATTGTCACCAGATGGCGCCACTATGTTTACATCCAAATCATGCATATAAACAAAAAAAAGCGATGCTGCACGCGGCAAACAGGCGAGTTGTAGGGGCGTTCTTTACAGCGTTCGCAACGCAGTAAGCGCAGCGTATGCGAGCTTAGTGCGTTCTGTGTAGTAAACTTGTCTACTGGTCAGGGTATTTTTAAAGCCGCTGAGTCGGCCGTAAGCAGCAAAGCAGTGTGCACGTCTTTATGTGCAGAGAAAAAGATGATTAAGGAGCATGTCACATCTCACTGCAAAGAAATGCATGCGTATTTTTGTCTGTAATTAATGCTGGGGCATCTGCCATCATCATCATTCGTTTTGGCCTTACGGTAACTAGTTACGGGAGAGTCTGTATGCTAAAACGTCTTCTAGCTGTCGCAGCGCTAACCGGAAAGTCTGGCGTTCGGTAATACGGTAAACGGTAACGTAAACACGGTAAAGATATGCTATGACTCTCTGTTCTCTCTAACTACAGTACATCGCCGTGAAAACTCTCAGCCACGGCGGAAGGTAAAATGGCAGGGAGCAGTGCTTAATACAGTTAAGAGAACGGTACGGTTTTGAAGAGAGAAAAGGCCCGTTCGGTGCTAATAAACTCTGATCAGAATCCTGCAGGGCACCAGGAAGCAAAGATTAAAAGGAAATGAAAGTGAGGAGAAAATAGACAAACGACTAACGTCCCAGGGCTTGGGTGAGCGGGTCTAATCGATCCAAATGTCCTTTAAATGCGCAATTTAAAAAATGGGTGGCTATAATCCGTCTTCCATCTTACTTTGGACGGGAACTCACCGAATAATTAAGTGGCGCAGACTTGTAGAAATATGCGGTTCACTTGCGGTAGCATCAAAAAAGTGCCTCTGCAGAATCCGCTTCCTCGGGCTCTACTCTTAATACTGAGTTTATCAGCGGGTGTACCATATGTTAGTGCGTGTACTCACCTTTGTTATTTCCTTGTCCAGCATTCTTCAACAAAAAATTTGAATATTGTGAAATTCTAAGGTACTGCTACGGGAATGTTGCAGTTAATGGTCCATGCTTCACATGCGTAGCAAATACCTTCTTTTAACTAGAGGTGTGCGAATACCAAATTTTTCGAATACGAATCGAATACGAATACTTGGTTCCGAATATCGAATCGAATATCGAATAATCAAGAACAGATGCATTTAACCACTACAAAACGTTTATTTGAGCACCCAAGAACATCATAGGAACATCAATGATTAAATGAACACAAAAGGTGTGTGTGGCTGTACAAAAAGCATCAAAGCCTCGAACATTATTCTTAGAAGAGTGGAAATATCAGAGAAGATGGCTAGTACACAGCACTGATTAAAGCTAGCTTGCCATAAGCACAAAAGCGCGTTGCTGGGATGAACACAAAAGGTTATCGAGAAGGAAAAACCCGCTGCTCCACATGGTCAGGCAGAAGTAGTTCCCTTAACGACTCCTCCAGCCACAGAAAATGCCCTCCCACTTGGCACTGAACTGGCACGTATTGCGAGGCACTTCGTGCACAGCTCTGACTATACCAGCTTCGCAGGTATAGCCACAAAGAAGCTCATCAGCGCAGTCAGATACGCCATGGCCCAACGTTACGCATTGCTCTAGGCGCCGCCGTGTTGTTATGTCTCTGTCGAAATGACTTGCGGACCGATATGAACGCCGGTGCTCACAATAGAATATTCGGCTAGATACGTATATTCGCGTCGGATCTAATATTCGAAACAACACGAATACTTGGATTTCGAATCGAATACGAATACTAAAAATATAATATTCGAACTATATTCGAAAATATCGAATATTCGCACACCCCTACTTTTAACGTTTTTCCATCTCTCGCATCGAGCAGTTAAGACTGCCATAGAAAACCAATGGGGAACGCTTTTTACGATAGCGAGAACGTTAATAGCAAAAAAAAAAAAAAAAAAAATCCTAGAATGCCGAAGGGAGATCTCCGGATTATATCGATTCTTATAGTGATTGGTTTGGTTTGGTTTATCGGGGTCGGGCTAGGAGCGAGGCCGTAGTGAAGGGCTCCGGAAATTTCGACCACCTGGGGTTCTTTAACGTGCACTCACATCGTACAGCACACGGACCTCTAGAAAATATCTATTCATAAACTCTTTTCCCTTAAAAAAATGCTTCTGTGCAGAATTGTTGGGTATGATACGCCTACTTAGAAGGGACCTGTCAGATTTTCTTGCACGGTAAACAAAGCGGCAATGCATCATTTTCTCACAATTGTTACAGCGGTTGTACGGCACAAACTGAGATATAGTCGCTGCCACAACTCCGGCCGCTTTCTGTCGGCGCACGAGTGACAACAACCACGCGCCCGTACCTTCAACAATGGTTCATACTTTTTGCGAGGCCAGGTACAGTTTGTTCTGTGTGCGATCTCTGAGGCGACTTGTGCGTTTACACTTTACGCATGTGCCGTATCCTGATACAATGTGGCTCCCATCGATTTCGGGCGTCCAGACCGCGAGCTCATGGACTCGCGACACATAGCGAAACGATTGAGCGGGCGTCTCCGCAACAGCAGCGTCGTTCCCGGTCGTGATCGTTGCTGGGGACGGCAGCGAGGGAGCGCCAATGTATTATTCTCCCTCGCGTGCTGATCGATGGGTAGCGCATCTATCTTGGCGTCTCAATCTGTATAGATGCGGTGAGCGTAAGAAAGACGGCGGTGTTCCCATTCTGGCGTTCTTTGTGAGCACTTTGGTTTCAATGCGTTCCGAGTAGGAGTTTTGTCATGGGGCGCGAGGTGAAGTCGGGTGCGGTCGGCCTGACGTATATACACTCTGCGCCATCTCTGTATACACTCACCACTGTTGCCTGCAACCGCAGTTGTGTGCGTGTGTTGGACAGCGGTAAATAAGCTTCATTTCTCACAACTGTAAGGCATTTCTATCAATGAAAATTGGCTGTGGCTTAGCTAAGGTTAAGCCTGGATATCTCGAAGCGAAAAGCTGCGGCAAGGCGGAGGAGGAGCCGCGCGTGTAGTGAATACGGTGCTGTCTTAGAAGGTTGCTTTAGACACATGTACTGTGGCGTGCATTCCTCTCGGGTGTACACCAATATATGAGAGACAGGCATTTGCTTTTCTTAAAATCACTTTTCATTTCATTTCATTTTCCTTAAGGCCCTTACGGCGCCGTTCAAGGTATCCATTGAGATATGAGAGATGCAGGCGTCCTTTCCTTTCCTTAAAACCAATTCTCTTTTCATTTTCCTTTCCTTACGGCGTGGTTCGGATGTCCACCGTGACGTCACGCAGTTCGCGCATGCGCACCTGTGGCTTTTTCTGACGACGGGGCCCACGCTAGCCTCGGTGTTGACTAGCCTAGTGAAGCTTTTCGCTTCAAAAAAAAAAAAAAAAACAATCCTGAAAGCCCCGTTTCTGACTGGGTGCGACACGCATTTGTTCGCGTCACTGCATTTCATCGCGTCTTCACTGAACTCTCCTCTTCCTCTAAGCACAGGTACCTGATAGCAACTCTTCCTTTCTCACCTTCTTGAGCAGAGACAGCCTGCGAGGCATCTTCGTCACAAAAGAGCAGCATTTCCAATTTATCAGCGGAAGCGGCAAATTAGCACGAGCTTAAGCAGCCCTGTGAGTCCCGAACATAATAGCAAGTTTTGGTTTGGTTTGGTTTGGTTTGGTTTGGTTTATGGGGTTTAACGTCTCAAAGCGACTGAGGCTATGAGAGACGCCGTAGTGGAGGGCTCCGGAAATTTCGACCACCTGGGGTTCTTTAACGTGCACTGACATCGCACAGTACACGGGCCTCTAGAATTTCTCCTCCAAAGAAATTCTAGCCACCGCGGCCGGGATCGAACCCGTGTCTTTTGGGTCAGCAGCCGAGCACCATAACCACTGAGCCACCACGGCGGCCAATAGCAAGTTTTGTATATATCGCCGTGGCCACCTATAGGCCTCCACGGGCACTCGGAGTTGCTGTAACATCATTACTGTCTCGAGATTTGAGTATAAAATATAAACATCCGTCCAAAAAGCAATACCAGACAAACCTTTCTTATATTTATCAGATGTTTTCAAACATTTTAGCCACCAGATTTTTTATTTGGTTTTGCTTTTCCACACTAGATGACGCTGCGATCACAGCAGCTAGAAGCTAGTTCCTTTGTGCCCCAAATGCTTCGGACGACCGCCTTAGCCTCCGACTCCTTTTGCGGCAAAGGTATGACACTGGTGCCGCCATACCCAACAATTCTGGACAAAAAGCAGTTTTCAAAGGGAAATATTTTATAAACACAATTTTTTTCGTATATTGTAAGCTTTCAATATATCTGTCAATATATCCACACATCTCCAGTGAGCAGGCTGGCGTTTTCTCGCTCTTAACGTTTTTCGTATCGTCAAGAACTTTCCTCGTTCGTTTTCTATGGCAATCTTAACTGCTCGATGGGAGCGAAGGAAAAACATTAAAAGAAGTGTTTTTGCTACACATCTGAAGCATGGACCATTACCTGCAATATTTCCATAATAGTACCTTACAGTTTTACACTATTCAGAATTTCACTATTCACACTATTCACTATTCAAAAATGTTGGGCATGAGATGCGCGCTGGGCGGCTTTGAACAGGAAGGCCTGATTCCTAAGTCCTTTGCAGTGCCTGTGTGACAGCAGTGTTAGACAATTCACATACGTTTAGAACTCTAAGTTTGGCGCTGGGTAATTAAAGCTTGGATTGCCATCAATCCAAGCCATGATATTCTGGCGTCTGTTGTTCTTTCTCCTTTCCACTCTCTCTCTATTAACCTTTTTTTTTTCTTTTTTAGCCCACGTCCACATCTCCGCGCTACCATACGGACATGAACGAACAAAATTTAGGCTGCTGGCCCGAAAGACGCGGGTTCGATCCCGGCCGCGGCGGCTGAATTTCTTTGGGGGAGAAATTCGAGGCCCGTGTACTGTGCGATGTCAGTGCACGTTAAAGAACCCCAGGTGGTCGAAATTTCCGGAGCCCTCCACTACGGCGTCTCTCATAGCCTTAGTCGCTTTGGGACGTTAAACCCCATAAACCAACCAACCAACCAAAATTTAGACTGGGAAGTTTCACTCTCGCAAGAAGTTTCCCTCGTGCTCATAAGAACGCAGTGGGGTGCAGGGGGAATGCGAGCACACTTTAAGTACTGGCTATTAGCGAACGCGTGCCTCGAAATGGGCTACGTACGAGTGTAGTGTAGGAATGGGAGCTGCGTACTACTACGCGTGGTCGCTTAACTTAGCTTAACATCACTATTCCTAAACGAGGCACCGTCCAGACGTGTTTCGAAACATTGCTCGGCTGTTGCTGCAAGCCGAGTTCGTGCTACGGAGCTGTTTTACGTCGGCTGAGCAGTGAACGTCAGTGTTACATTTCTTTATCCTTGCACCCCCTCGGTACCCTTCTTTATGTGCGCTTAATTTCATGCTTCGAATACATTTCTAACATTGCCAGCGCTGAGAACAGCTTATAAAGAGGTGGGACGTTACCATGCTTGCTCAATGAAAAAAAAAAATAATAAAAATAATGCACCGGTAAGTACTCATACAGGCGAACACTGTCTTGTTTGAATTTGCGGGCACACGTGCCAGACGTCCTCAATAGCAATCAGCGATTCAAAGATTTCAAGTATCTTGCTGTTTAAGCTTTCGGAATGATTTGCTAATTGCAACGATTGGAGCAACTAGAGGCTTCAGAAGAGTTCTCTTTACGATGATTCGTTTACTTTTGGATACAAAGTTTGCCTTCCACTTCGAACAACGAACGGAGGCAAGATAAATCGGCGCGGGTCTGAAATGGGCTAGCCGGGCATGTCTGCATAAGTTGGAATTATGAATACGACCTGAATGCAATGAATCAGTCGTAAATGCATCCAAAAATCAATGGGTTGCCAGTGTTTTAATCACCTGAGAGATCTTGGGGTTTAAATTTTATGCAAATTTAATAAATGCGCCGGCAAAGGGACAGCCATGGCACGTGCGCGGTTTAGTGTTTTTTTTTTTTGTGGTGCATTATTCCAAGCCCATTTAGTCACGCAGCGAACTATTTTAGGTGATTCAAGCTACACACCACAGACTGGAATGAGAACAGAGTGTAATTACGAACCAGAAATGTGCTTGCGTGGTGACGCCTCACACTGTCTGGAATTTCCATTGTTCATTTAAGTTGTGCTTGCTAAGCAGTATACAATCAGTACAATCAGTACAAGCAGTATACAAGCAGTATACAAGACAAGCACAGCGCTTGTCCTGTGTTTTCTTCTACTTTGTCTGCGTCGTTTGCGCTGTTGGCATTCAATATTGTCACGCTGTAGTGACGGAAGTCCAGTGGTCAGGAAGACACCAGCCAGTCTTGGAAACGAAGCTTTTTATTTGGGCTGACTTGCGCCCGCGAAAGAACTGAATCACTCGGTGGCGGCGTAAGCAAGAAGCGTGCTCGTCAATCGTCGATCTACGAATGTCCGCCGCTCGCGGCATCGCTCAATTTAAAGCCGGCAAGGAAACTTCCAGATAACAGGTCAAGATCATCTACGGTAATCTGGAAAAACCTAGATGCAGCCTTTCATGGCTGCGAATAGTCGAGATTAGTCTGGTCGCTTCTCGCGTCACGAACAAAAGTGATAACGACCCTTTCCTGCTGCCTTGAGCGTGAACGAACAAACACTGCAATGATACGTGGCAATATGTACCACCAACTCGCCCGTTTGGCTATAGTGTTGAACTCGCCCGTTTGGCTATAGTATACAATAGTTAAAAGAAAAACAAGCCAAACGTGTCCCAGTACAGTTATATACGCGGTACGTAGGTCTGTTTCGATATAATTTCACCTCCTCATCGAAACCGATTAGGATTGCATATGGGCTGTACGTTCGCTGGGTTTACTACAGTCGGATACACCTCAAGAAAGTGGCGGCTTTTTCACCTCAAAAGACGCCCTTCCAGTCCGTGGCGTCGGCCGATTCCCATGAGCCTGCTGGTGTGACAATGCACGGAGTGGCAGGTTAAAAGGATAGTCGCCTTCCTCCATAGACGGGGATAGCGCCGTCCCTGCATTGTCACTCCGCTCCCACGTCCAACACACTCTTGGACCGAAATTTGAATATTAGAAAATTGTAAGGTACTGTTATAGCGATATTGAAGGTAATGGTCCATTCTTCCAATGTGTTCTGTGGGTGTATTGATTTTTATAATTAAATCTTACAATATATGAAAACAATTACGCTCAGAAACTCTTTTCTGTTCAAAAATACATTTGAACAGAATTGTTGGGTATAGCATTGCCCCGCTAGAGGGTTCCTGAGGATCGGCCGACGCCATTGGCTGGAAGGAAGTCTCCAACGGGCAGAAGCCGCTTCGTTCTTGAGTTGTCTCCAACTTTGTCAGCGTCAGTCCGGACCCACGCCGGCGCTTGGTCCGGGCGAGGCTAGAGCACGCTTCAAGTGCAGCGATGTATATGTCTCGCGCCATCATAACAGTCACGAAAGCGCTGCCAGCTTTAAAAGACGTGGTATTAAAAAGAAATGCAAAAAAGTTGGCAGTGGCTTAGCTCTGCTATGCCAGGACATACGTAGCGTGAGCAGTGACGTCACGTGGCTCTGCGCCGGCGGCAGCAGCGGCGAGCGCGCGCGGCGAGGCGCGCCAGCTGTGCGCAGTGACGTCACTCGCTCCTCGCGCATGCGCAGTATGGTCGACGGAGGGAGCACACGAAACGAAGAGACTGTGGCCAATGTAGCTCCCGCTACAAAATGCAAAACAATACAAAAAGACGCGCGAGCGACTTGGTCGACTTCGGCCAGCGCGTTGCGTTCGCCCCGTCCTCGCCCCGAGCGCTGACGCTCTTAAAGTGCGCGCAATCAGGCCCAAGCTGGCGCTGTCGGGTTTATGATGCAATCGCCGCTAGCGGGCCGGTTTAACCTCGGCGTACAGCGCGCCGTTTCCAGCCTGTAAATTACTCGACGCTCAGTTTATTAGCTGACCCTCCGCAGTTTTCACCCCCAGCGTCACGCACACGCTAAAGTTTCTCTTCGTTTCTTCATCTTTGCGTAAATCCAAATTTATTTATACAGCCCGCTTTATTATTATTCGGCGTGGGCAGAGCTCTCGGTTGCAGCCGGCGCGCACGCTCTTGGGAGCACTTAGAGCGAGCACGCGCGGCCAAACTTCTTTTCCCCTGCGCCTCGCGCTTTCCTGCGACACTCTTCTACTTTGCGGGGAAAAACGCCCGTCCGACCGTGTAAAGGCAGCAACTCGCGAATAAAAACTGTTCTCGAGAAAGTGGCCGCTGTGGCTGTTCTTATCATCCCTTTCCTGGGAAAGCTGCTGTTGCTGTTAGCTTTGTTGCTTGCTTATTTATGACTCGCTCGGCTGCTTTCCTTCGGTCAGGGAGTGTTCGCAAAAAAAAGGAACGGAAAGACGCAAATCCTGCGAGGCACGGAGTCATTACGACGGCCTTCTCTTCTTCCAGCGAACGCGTCGCGCATAAAGGGCGGTGGGGGGACTGGCGAAAGCGTCGGAGAAGCAACGGCGTTATTAAAACCCGCCCGAGCGTTCCAATATGCCTCGGCGATGACGACGACCAAAAATCATGAATAATGCGACGTTCCTCCTTACTTACCGCGGTTATTTTTGTTCCTTTTTCGTACTTCGTTGTAATTTTGATCTCTCACTCGCATCGACGAAGGAGATACGAAGTGCCGCCGACTAAAGAAATAAAGAGGGCAAAACAGGCCCTCCCGTACCTCTCTCTCTCTCGTGTTGCTCGCGCGTCAGAAATTGATAACAATGTTCGGCCCTATATATCGCTTCATTATCACCCGCACGGTTCTTCGCGCATTTTCGCTTACTTTGTTGCCGGGCTCTGTTCCTGATGGTGGAGTACACTGCTACCTCCCCCCCCCCCCCCCCTTCCACCGCCTCCACTGCGCCTCGGAAGGAATGGAGTTCATACTGAGGTCTGCTCCGCTCGCAAAGGCGATGACGACGAATAGGAGAAAATACTACATGGGTTGAGCAGGTTTGCCTCCTGGTGGTAATCGCTATCAGCGTCAACGTCGTCGCCATTTATTACCCTTAAAAGCCCGAGGCGCATCACATGGCGATGGGGAAGTATACGACCCATAACTAAAGCAGAAGGGGAATAGTGGCAGAAAAAGAAAATTAGCGAGCGCCTAGACAATTTCCAGCCTGGTTTGGAGATAAAATAACCTCGCCGGTGTCGTCAAACACGACCTATCATGACCACATATGCTCCACACACGAATCGAAATTTATTGGTCTTGATGTTTCACGTCTCGTTGTTTGAATCTGGCGCTCGACGCTACGTCACTTAGCACCCACGAGGATTTCAGGGCACCATCGTGCCAGCTAAATTTAGCGGCGGAACTCTAGCGCAGCTGTACATGTTGCCAGACCAGCGGCACTCGCCCAAGCGTTACTAGCGTTGCGGCGCGCATCAGCCTGGTGAGTTGACAAACTCAGGCTGTCGCTAGAGGGCGCCAACGTACCCGCTAAATTTAGCGGCGGAACTCTGGCGCGCTGTACGTGTTGCCAGACAAAGCACAACGGCGCACATCAACTTCGCGGTCCGACGAGCTCCTTAATTATCACTTAATAATATTGTGTAGCATGCTGAGTTTAACATCGCAAAGCTTCCATGGGCTACGAAGACGCCGTAATGGGGGGGGGGGGGGGAGGGGGGCTCCCAATTAATCTCGACAATCTCATCATCATCATCAGCCTGACTACGCCCACTGCAGGGTAAAGTCCTTCCTATGTCTGTCCAATTAACACTGTCCTTTGCCAGGAATCTTTGCGTTTCACTCGCTTGGAAATTCGCCCACCGTGGCCTGGATTCGATCCTGTGTCCTCAGCTTCAGCAGCCGAACGGCTTAACCACTGAGCCACCGCGGCGGATCTGAGATAAAGAAATGATTCGGAGCTAGAACCTCGAAGAAGATACAAGCAGGTAAGGAAAGCAGTTGATGCTTAAGAGCTCTTTGGCGAAAAAACGTAAGGACGCCCCTCTACGAAGTAGTTAAAAATCACAATTGCATTTTTTTTTTTTCAGAGAACTCAATTCATTGTATAGTGCCAGTCTAACGTAATGAGGCTGAAACCAAAGTAGCATTCGCAAAGAGAAGGAACGCATCACAGGGTTTGTTAAGCCTAATGGACATGCAGTCAGTACGGAAACGATGCAAAGTTTCCCTAGCGAAACCCATAGCTTAATGTATTTTCTTAAAATTATCTTAGTTTACCATTCATCACCAGTGAGCCATGTTTTCCGGCAACAATTTTAGTATATTACGCCCGCAAACTCACGCTACCCATCATACAAAGAGCTTTCTGCACAAATTTGAACCGCTAGGACAAAGTCACAAGACTATGGCTTTACTAAATCGCAGCATATTCGTCTGCAACTCGAACTGAGTGGCCGGTTTCGTTCGAATGCTATAGACGGCTGCAACGAGTAGCAAGTAAGCCCAAATTGAGGGCTGAGGCCGTAGGGAAGGACTCCGGAAACTTCGACCACTTGGTGTTTTTTAGCCTGCACTGACAACGCACAGAACACAGGGCTCCAGAACTTCGTCGCCATTGAAATTCGACCACCGCGGCCGGTATCGAACCCGCGTCTTTCGGGTTAGCAGCCGAGCACCATAACCACTGAGCCACCGCGGCGGCTTTCCACAGACTATAGGATCCACGAGCGTATACGCCCTGAACACGAATGCGCCTATATATGGGAGTACAAAGGAAGTAAACGCTCCTTTAGCTCTCACCCTTTCATAAAAGGGAGTGCGCTAGAGGACAGTTTACTCTATTTTTACTCCTTTCTGTGTAGAGTGTGGTAAAGACTGCGTCGTATCTGCTACCGGCGGTTCGGTGCCAATGTAGCAATATTACTAATACGCCTTATTTGAGTCCTCAACGGTTTTCCGCGCCGCTGGGCACTGTTTGAACTGCTCTTTTCTCTTCATTCGTTGACTCTGCACTATCGAAAGCCTCTCCTGCGGTTTCCCGCCCTTGAAAGCGTTATTAGGGGCTCCCGGACGCCGCAGCCAGCCCTTTTTGCAAGGCGCAAAGGTCATACTCGCTTCCGGGCATGCGACGACGACGAAATCGTGACGACGCGTGTTGAAGTTTGAAAGCGACGAGAGCTGCCAGAAAATTTTGCGCACGACCCTCAGCAGCACTGTCGACATGGCATCGTTTCGAAAGAGCTGCTTGCGTAACGCGCGAGTCACGCTGCGGCAGTCTCTCGCACTCGTAAATTTCCTTCGAACTTGATCGAAATGCGTTTCCGGTCACAAAGAGCCATAGGCGCTATATTGGATGCAGTACAGGCTGCGGAGTAATTACGCCACATGTCAGGCTATATGTATATACCTTGACCTGTACAGAGCAGGAAAGGCTGCTTTCTGCGATAGCCGAGGGTTCTCCGCTCTTTACTCTTGTGTCCTATCCCGACCCTTCTTTCTGCATGCGCTGTCACTAAAGTCATGTTTAACCCAACTAGCCCAACAAGCATCAATCTTGGATTATGTTTCTTGTACATTAGGCGCTTTTTTATGTTATCTCTATCCTGTCGCACTTTCTTCACTGGCGGTGTATGCGGCCTGCCAGGCTCGCACACTTCTGCATACGTAGCAAGTTTTTACCGCCTTTACTCGTGTGTCCTATCCCGACCCTTCTTTCTGCATGCGCTGCCACTGAAGTCATGTTTAACCAACATGTCCAACAAGCATCAATCGAGGGGAAAGTTGAACGCGCGAAAAGTAGGGAGAAGCGTTCGCAAAGTAATTCTGAGACGTTGCCACACTACAAGAAGTAGAAGTCGGTTTTGATAAGATAAGAAGCGACGGCCGAGAGGAGATTCAGAAGAGAAGATAAACCCAAAGAATCAGGAAACGAGCTACTTGCCAAAAGCAAAATTACCCTTGGAAGTGAAGTCTAGCTGTTCCGTGCATAAATTATGTGGCAGGATGTAAGAAAGTGCAGATAAAGTGAACGTATTGGCGCGCTCTCCGGTCAGTATGCCGAAAGCGCTAATTTCGAATGCGCATCACTATGCAAGGAAAGCGACACATTTCGCCTCTTGAAAACGTAAGCGCATTGAGCCAGTGCACGCATAGAAACGCAGCGATTGAAAGCCCGCGTGGCAATCGCTTTAGTACAGCGTTTGAATAACGGCACGCATATCGCCATCAAGTTGAACACGTCCGTTCATCTTCGAAACGCTGCAATCACTGATTACTGCCATGGCGTAATGAGTAGCGCGAACCGGCTTCACGACTTTGTGTTTCATTAGGCTTACACAGCGGACGTTCCTTCAAGGGTGCCGCATTCTGACCACGGTTCATGCATTGCGAATTCCACATGGGGATTCGAAGCATGTTTTTCTTGTTCCGTGAACGAAGACTCGTGCTTCATTGGGCGGTTTGAATTCCTATCCTGGGTAACAATAGTACGTTGGTTAACGTCCCAAAGCAACTCAGGCTATGAGGGACGCCGTAGTGAAGGGCTGCAGAAATTTCGACCACCTGTGGTTCTTTAACGTGCACTGACATCGCACAGTGCACGGGCCTCTAGAATTTCGCCTACATAGATATTCGACCACAGCGGCCGGGATCGAACCCGCGTCTTTCGGGTCAGCTGCCGAGTTCCATAACCACTAAGCCACCACGGCGGCCCAAGGGTTACAATAGTAAATCAGGAGCCATGAGTATCAAATGGCACTGCAAAAACTGTACACATTAGAAAAAAAAACGCACACCTACGTAAAAGACGTGTTTAGAAATACTTAGCGCAAAAGAAGACGGGATGCAGGAATACAGAGATTGGACGTTCACAAGCGCCTGAGAATGTACGGTGTTTGTCTTCCTTCTTCCAGATTTTTTTTTTTTTTGCTGTTTCTCGAAACTTGCACGACTGACACGCCCAGCAACATGCTTTACTGAGTCACAGGAAGGCACGACTGGAAAGAAAAAAAAAAATATTTCGGTGATTATTCGACATTAGATATGCTTGTGCGTTCGAGGACTATACGCAGCGACGGTCTTGGTGCGTCATCACTGCTGCTGTGACGTCACAGCTGTGGCTCGCCAGGAAGTGCTCATCGTCCCACAACATCACCCGTTGAAGTCTATTCTATTCCATCCGCAGCAGCCCGAGTTTACCGTGTCGTCGCCGGTCTGCACGTCCTATTCGTCGCGCTGGGTTCGAGCTGCATGTATTCGTATAGGGCGCTCGGTCGGACACCAGATGTAGTCTGATGTGATTTGAAGGTTATCAGTTCGGGTTTAACCTGCTCTGACTAAACCGATCTAACGTGGCTTGGTTTCGCAGTTAGGCACAGTTCATACGGCTTTGAAAGCTTTGCTCGTTTCACTTCGTCTCCGTAGAGAGCGGAGTACTCGACTATGCTGTATGTGGAGGGCTGTGTAAGTTGGGGCTTGGACGGTGGAGCAATTTCCTGCAGAAACCGCAAGGCTAGACACAACTGTAGCATACAACATCTCAACTCAACTCACGGGGCTTGGCGTTTCGAATACACCAGCACGAATAGTTGGAAACACCACACAGTGAACGAAGGGCACAGGATGGCTGCTGTACCCTAAACTTTGCCAGAAATATGTGACCATTCGAGCTGCCCGTTCGCACGGAAATACACTTGGCCTTCCAATTACTCAACAGCTGCTTTCCGGGCCCTGTCTGAAGAGTCTGTCTTAGACACTTGTAAAGAAATTGGATACGCTCAGTTTATAGGGACGGCGTGCCGCATTTTAATTTTGTGTTTTTTCTGACACACGTCTGGACAAACCTGTCTTTGAAGGGACGCCCACCTTTGAAGTATATGTAGGCTGTGCGTTTGGCTTCGCGTGGAGGCAGCTTCAACGGGCTCGTACCCGAACCTACACGTACTCAACAAAATGTATCGCACACAATACACTGACAAATGCCCTTGGTGCCAAGAACCACCCACGCTGTACCACATAACGTGGGCATGCCAGAGGATAAGCGTGGTGCCAGTTATAACAAACCCGAGTGCGGAGCAATGGGAAGGAGTGCTCTCCAGCGATCGCCGAGTCGACCAAGAAGGTCTGATTCGGCGAGCACAACTGGCAGCAGCTTCCAGCGGAGCCCTGGACTAAGGGCAGCCGGCCTTTGTACAAGCAGATGAACGAAGCCATCTGACAGCCGCAGAAGAAAAGCAAATCTAGAGCTTAATAAAGTTGTTCATTCATTCATTCATTCATTCATTCATTCATTCATTCATTCATTCATTCATTCATTCATTCATTCATTCATTCATTCATTCATTCATTCATTCCGGCCGACCCCTTCACCCTTCCTCATGTTATATACTTATTTTTTCTCTCCCTCTTCCTCTCTCGGCTCACGACAAAATTGGGTGTGGTTCAACTACTGTTGAACCTGGTTAGAAAGCGAATGCTATGGCGTATCGGGCTACTAACTATACGCGGCTTGGCACCTGTAAAGTTGAGTGCGTTCCGGACACTGGATAGGCAGCGCTCCCACCCTGCCACCCTGGCAGGTGGCAGTTAAAAGTTGATCGCGAGAATTCGCTCACCCAATGAACGCTGCGGCCTATTCCTGCAGTGCCGCATGTCTGCCACAACGTCGACAGCGCTAACCCATGCAGTCCACATCTCTCTCTCACCACCCCACGTAAAAAATTAAAATTGTTTTTTTATGAAAGGAAATAGCGCAGTATCGGTCTCACATATCTCGGCGAACACCTGAACCGTTCCGTAAGGGAAGGGAGGAAGGTGGGAGTCAAAGAAGAGAGAGCGAGAAAGAAGTGCCGTAGTGGAGGTCTCCGGAATGATTTCCACCACCTGGGGATATTTAACGTGCACTTACAACGCACAGCACACGGGCGCCTTTTGCGTTTCGCCTCCATCGAAGCGCAGCCGCCGTGGTCGGGTTCGAACCCGGGTACTCCGGCTCGGTATCATCATCATCATCAGCCTGACTACGCCCACTGCAGGGCAAAGGCCTCTCCCCTGTCTCTAAAATTAACCCTGTCCTTCGCCAGCCGCGGCCACCATATTCCCGCAAATTTCTTAATCTCATTCGCCCACCTAATTTTCTGCCGCCCCCTGCTACGCTTGCCTTCTCTTGGAATACACTCCGTTACCCTTAAGGACCAGCGGTTATCTTGCCTTCGCATTACATGCCCTGCCCAAGCCCACTTCTTCCTCTTGATTTCAACTGGGCTATCATTAACGTGTGGCTCGGTATACGAGCGCCTTAACCACCGAGCCACCGTGACGGCCTCTCATCTCACGAAAAAAAAACAAAAAAAAACTTTAAAACAAGCTGCCGCCCGTAAAGCCACGCTGAACCGTGCCAGGGTTCCCGTGCTGCGCAGGTACGGAAACGAACAACCCCGCTTTGCGCACCGCGCTGCGCACCTTCACTTCGCCCCCGAGAAACATGGCCAGCGTTCGTCAACGCGCGCGCGCGTGGCCGTCCCGTACACTCCAGCCCCGCGCGAGCTACGCTGCGAGCATAGGCGGGAAAAACATGAGTGAAAAGCAGAGAAGAAAACAGAAAAAAAACCACGTTGTTTTCCTTCCATTTTCGCCTTCTTGTGTCGCTCTCGGATAGCACAGAAAAACACGGTGCAGGAAGCCAGAGGAGGCCCAGATGAAAACGGAGGTCAGGGAGCAAAACAAACTGCGACTCCCGGAGCAGCAGCAGCTGCTGCAAAGTGGTTTAAACGGGTGCGCGCTGGGAATGGAAAAGAGACAGAGGAGGAGGAGGAGGAGGGGGGGGGAGGAGAGAGAGAGAGGTGTTCCGTGCCACTCCCGGAAGTGGAAGGCCCCGAAAATGAGCTCGGATATGCGGTCGTCCAGCTAGCTAGCTACCACACTGCTCGAGCCCAGGGCCGATGCAAGAAAAAGAGATGGGTGCACGGTTTTGCGGGGCCCGCAAGGCGCACGAGGCGGTGGCTCGCCTTAGTTTTGATGAGCGGAAAATAAACCAAAACCACTCTGCGTTCGCTCCGCGCAGCCCTGGCATGTTTCCCGGCAAGCTGACTGAGCGAGGAGCGTGGGACAGTGAAAATAAACAGCGTATCCCTATATACGGAGCAACTAGCGAATGCGGCCTACTGTTAGTATACGACGCGGGCCCGCTTTACGCAGGAGCGGTCTTCTATTCCGGAGCCTTGATTTTTCTTTTTTTTTTTCCTTGAACGCGAGTGTTGTATAGTCGGTTGCCGCTCTGCCGGGTGTCCTGTCGTAATACGAGGTTAAAGTGCTTGTTTCTCACTGCGCACGGCACTGCACCGACGCAGAGGCTTTAGAAAGATGGTGGGTTTGTTTATGGGGTTTAGCGTTCCAAAGCGACTAAGGCTATGAGAGACGCCGTAGTGGAGGGCTCCGGAAATTTCGACCACCAGGGGTTCTTTAACGTGCACTGACAGCACAGAAAGAGCAGGCTGCCTCAGTTATACGAGGAGGTGTTGCTCTGGTTTGATTATTTGGCGTGCTGTGTGTGTGTGTTCTAAAAGAGCAAAGCTCTGAGGCAGCTTGTGAATATCGAGTGTTAGCAATATCGAACGAATATAGCGTCATAGCAAATTTCGCTATATTCGGTACAATTTTTTCGTTATATCCGGATATCTACTTTCTTTTATTCAAACGTAAGCAGCGCAAGAAGACAAATGGCTTGACAGCAATTCGAATGTCCTACGTCAATTAGTTTAGTCGTAACTGACGTTTGAAGTTTCAGGAAGTCACGGTTTCGGGGGACCAAATGGCATCTGTGCGAATCCCTGTGTTATGCTACATTTTGATTGGAATAGTAATCTTATGCTCCCTAACGCGCTGAATGGTTTGATACCACTCCGAACATTCTACGTCAAATAGGTGGCCCGCAGTCTGTGTATCAATGGCACCACCCACTGGTCTCACTTGGTTGGCCTTGTGTTTCCTATTAACGCGACCTTGAGTAATCCGAGTATTCGTGCTAACGCTATAGCAGCTAGACACTTCAGGGACGGTGGTGTTTCTGGGTGGCCACCCACTTTGTATACATTTGTTTTGCCCTCAGTCATGAGTGTGTTTCCAATGTTTTGTTTGTTTGCCCTGTTGAATAAACTTCCCTTTTATTCAGGGACGGATGTCCCTTTTTGATCGCGAGTCCAAATAAACTTCTCTTATGTGTAATTAATTTTTTTTTTCTAAGCATCAGCACGTGCACAGTCTGCTGATAGTTACTGAATTGCTTACCCGTTCCGCTATATGGCAAATATATTTTTGAAAAAATCTCAAAACAGTCCTTGAGTTCCAACTAATCACGTCTCACACGATGTAATATTACATTACAGTTCCTTATGACAGTAACTGCAATTACTTTAAACTTAGCTTTTAGTTTTAGAGCATTAAACCAATTACTGCTGACAAAAAGTAATGACATTACATCACAATTACTCATGGAAAGTAATTGCAATTATTTTAAACTTAGTTTTTAAGTCCCTAGCATTAAACCACAAAGTACAGCGGACGCAGCTTCCAGATGAATTTCACATCTCACTTAACTACATTGCAGCAACAGCTGAGTCTGAGAGCGGACGTCGAAATGTTCGCCTGCTGTGAAGACAGGATGCCCTCCATTGCATGGGAGGCGACCCTGCTCGGCTGCCACGACTTACAGGCCCAACAAGCCTTAGTCGGGCGCGCCCGGGCGGCGGCTACCGCCACTGGGGTCCCAAACTAGGGACCTCCACCTAGTGTTTGTAAGGATCGGTCCCTTACGGGCTGATTCAAACATACCTCCTGTCCCTTCTGAATAAATGTTTTCACCACCACCACCACCCCGCGGACGTATACTTTAGGACAAACCAGTTGTGCGTGATGAAAACTTTTTCAGCCTCGGGCACAGCACAAAAGTCGTAAAACTGCGGGTCGGTGTGCTTATGCTCGTATGAAGCGAAGAAGCTAGTAGATTTTCCTTTAGCCAGTTACGAGGTAACGGTTAAGGTCTGCGCGCCCGTCCGCGTATGAAAGTACTTTGGGTCGCTGGCCCAGGCTTTTGCGAGCCGCTACTTATATTGTGATGCCTATACCCGCTACGAATCTACCTTGGACTACATAAATATGCCTCAACGGCAGCCACTATTCTTGTCGCTGGGGAGAAACCTGTCACTACATACATTGCTGTTGAAACCATGAGAACACACATTCGGCACCTCACACGAGTTCCGAGCCATCATCTTGCAGCTCTTCCCGTACTCAGACCACATACTGCGTTTGCAAAAGTAATTCAAGCTCGCCGTGCATATCTTCCTTCGCAGTTCACCCATGATTCAAGGCCGTGCTCACCCATACGGAGTCTCCATGAACCTCGGGCACACCTCTCTATTCCGGGAATTACTAAGAAATCTGGTTTACCGTTGCCTGCTCTCAAACAAATGACACTGCATCATCTGCATTTTAACCATAAACACCGCATACAAGTCTACACAGATAGCTCAGTGACTTCAACAAGTTCTGCTGGGTCTGTGGTGATACCGGCCAGGTCTATTTTAATGAAGGTGAGGTCTACCTGTCTCACCTCTTCAACTGGTGCAGAACCAGCTGCCCTAGGGGCTGCAGTAATATTTAACTTTCCTCATTTTTTATCGAAAAGCACTATCGTTTCACCTTAGTTATTAAATTGCAATAGTTGTTGATTACTGTCGTAGGTTTTCCTGCCTGCTTCATCCTTATTGTTCGGAAAAACTAATTTAACGTTCCGCTTTGCATTTTTGTACTCCTTCTTCGTAAATTCGGCTTATGTCGCAGTATCAAAACATTTCGTGACTCCTGGATTTTTTTGAAGCCGAGGTTATAGGCTGGTTTGCTGTCTTCTTGCTGAAATTATTCGCGGCATCAAGATTTGCGACACTTGTTTACATGCGATTTTTTGCCTATCCTATCCTCTCACTTAATCCTTGTCAGATGGTTCTTAAGGGCATTTTTACAAAGAACAATACTTTATAGCATAGCCAGACAAATGGTTTAGGGGGGTTTAACTTCCCAAAGCGACTCAGGCCATGACAGGGAGCAGTACATGGCTTCTAGAATTTCGGCCGACGCACTTCGGCCGCCGACCTTCCACATGGCACTTCGTAAAACGCTTTGCCGTTTCCCGTGCGGTTGCTGCAGTTTGGCGCACTGCATCCAGTCATAGCTGACGACTGCGTCCGTCACTGCCACTTCAGAACACCAAACCTCACGCCGCAGGTGTGCACGGAAAACAAATGAATGTAGCCGACAGCGCGAGCTCACACGAGGCAGCGCTGCACCTGTGAAGTCAGCTTCTCCGCGGAGTGTTGAACACGCGACGTCACGAAAATCATGTGATCGCCTCTCGGCGAATGGCGTTCGGAGCGGCGAGGGAAAACAGACGCGCAACTCTGCTACCTTTGGTAGCATATACAGGAACTCTACAGCCATGGAGAGAAGCGGCCGGCGCTGAAGCCAACGCGCTAGGCAGCCAGGTGCACTGTCCTCCTGATCGGAACGATTAGCGGAGTAACATATTTACAGACGCTCCGCCCCTTCATTGCCAAGAGAAGTTGCCGCTGAGTATAGTAATAGCAGTAGTAGTAGAAGTTAGGGTTAATGGCGCAGCAGAACTCCACGCATTCAGCACCAAACAGGGTGGTATGGACTACTTATGGTTAAAAACTTTGAGATCAGTGCGGCGACCCGCATTGGAGCAATGCTAAAGCAAAACGTCCGCATACTGCATCGACGTCCGTGTCTGTTCTGACATCCATGTGCTATATCGACGTTCATGCACTACATCGACTTGCTATTTTGACGTATAAGTGTGTTTTTTCGTGCTTTTTCGTGTTTAATAAATCAACTAATTACACCTCATCAACGAAATGTTTCAGACGGCAACATTTTACCACACACTACCTGTCACAATCACACTTGCACACATTTATCTTCAGAGAACGACGTAATCGTGTGGAAAAAATTGCGGACACTGTTTGGTGACGCGACAGAGCCATCGCATTAATAATTTTAAGTTCTAAAACGCGAGTTTAAAATTTGGAAGCTCGCTGGACGATGTTCAAGTACTACCTCAAGAACGCTAATGTCCTTAAAGGACTGTGGACACCTTATTTTAATTGCATGTTTTCTTGTCTGTAATGCTGCATAGGGCATTAGAGTACATAGATCACTAGCAAGGGGGAGCCGGGTTCAAAAATTGCGACATAACCGCCTCTCCTGAGTACTTTCCTTCCTCCATGCTTCCACATAACCTTGTTCAGTGATGTCCTGCCTTTGACCGAACCGA
The DNA here is from genome assembly GCF_055824585.1 of Amblyomma mixtum. Lineage (NCBI taxonomy): Eukaryota > Metazoa > Arthropoda > Arachnida > Ixodida > Ixodidae > Amblyomma > Amblyomma mixtum. The sequence goes on along the minus strand of NC_143019.1, from coordinate 44,300,785 downwards.
TTGAAACCATACTGGTGCCTCACATAACGCGAGCTGCACCACTGGTCGGGGGGTTGTTAAACCTGGCCACATACTTGCCAGGCAGACCTCGTCGTATGCGCTATCGCGGAGCGCTGTCTCAGCAGAGGCTTCGGTTCCACCCGGTTGGAGCCGTGCGTCAGACTCGCGGCCGCCTCTTCACGCGCGGAAACGTCTAGAGCCTGAAATAAGCGCGCTCCGGTTGCCATCGTCGCATTTGTATCACTCGCTTAGCGCCGGCTCTAAACTCCATTCCTCCGCTCTTGCTACACCACGGTGCGCGAACGCGTTCGTTTTATCCTACTCTCTGTACTTTACTCGCGGTAGCAGCCTCCGTTTCGTTCGCGTAACAGCCTTCGTGACGCAGCGGGCGAGAAATTGAAGATGAAAGAGCGCCTCACTTAGCAGCGGCGCTTCTCTACAACCGGTCCGAGCTGTCCGGCTCGAAATAGGAACTGCCACGTCGCAAGTCTGCGTGATGAGCGCGAGAGGAAATTTGTCAGGTCTCACCCGCATAGCCGACTGCTGGCTCGGCTCGTCACACACGCGCTCGAGTTAAAAGCTATGCGGCCGACTTCTCTTTTCCTCTATGATTATACACACGTCGCGCATATCCCACGAGATGCGGCTCGGAAGCTCATTCCAATCCCGCTGTATGCCGCCACCGTCTCCCGTCAGTCAGGAGCATGAGGCACCCCTCTGTGAAACGGTGCCGTCATCCATCTGCGCCCACCCCACGGGTTTTCAGAACCCACCGGTCGGGGGCAGATTGGTCACGCCTCGAGGGAAAAGAAAATAAAAACACAGGAACGAACCGAGAGAGCACTCAGTGTCTGCCGACGGGTGTGCACACGGTCCCGTACTGCTTAAAGCGATACGCATCTGTCAGAGAGACCTCTGCCTGCTCCGCAGCCAGAGAAGGAACTGCGCTAGGCAGGAAGATTTAATAACAATAATAATAATAATCGAAGAGCCCGAGGAGCAAGTCGGATGAGAAGCGAGTGGCTGAAATTCTTCGGTCGAGTGTGCGAACCAGAAATTAGCGGGCGGAGAAGAAAAGGTCAGGCAGTTGCCCTCGCAAAGAAAAAAAGAAAGGAGTAAACTAACACCAATGCATGACGGGTGCAGGAAGTCAGGAGAGCCAGTGGCCCGGGCGCTGGGGCAGTTTTAGAAGCGCCTTCCACTTGACGGCCCCCCTTCCTGACGGGCGGACCGCACACGAGCGCTCATTTGCCTTCGAGCAGTGACAAGCTTCGTGTTTGCCGCCGCGCCAATGTTTGCGCCCTGCGCTGCCACCGCGATCTTTTTAGTTTTATTTTTTTGTTACTGCGCTTATTTCCTTTCAAGCGCGGGCTCTGCTCATACACAGTCGCTGCTCTTCAAAAAACCGGAGAGACGAAGAGAGAGGTGGAGGGAGGGGGTGGGGGGGGGGGGGGGTCGCACAGAGTGTGCTGAAAATAGCTGGCCTCCCCGCTGTCGAACGCTCCACTCCAACGGTGCCGCGTTTCTCTCGCGCGTTCTCTTGCCGAGCGCCCGCGCTCCGAGCGCGCATACTCGGTCGCGCCCCCGGTCGAGAGTCGAGGCGGCCTGTGCCAGTGGGAAAGAAGCAGAAGCAGGCGCTCGGCGTCGAGTCCTCTCGACACGCACCCTAACAAGGGCCGACAGCGACACGTTCGCCGGGAAGAGGGAAGGGGGGGGGGGGGGGGGGGGGCGACGACGAGAACTGTCCGGCCGTGTTTGGTGCATGCACGACGGCCGTTACGATGATTGGAGAGCGTACCTTCTCCCCCGCGTACAGCGTCGATGACACTCTCTTTCGACCGCCTTTCATTTATTTATTTATTTATTTATTTTTTGCTGCGTTAGCAGTATAGCCCTCAATCGGGAAAATGCATATGAGTTCCCGAAGCCTCCACACACCGCATGCACGCGCATCAGAGGAAGGAAGAAGTGACGCACGGCGAAATCCAATTCAAAGACGCGATACGAAGGCCACCGTTGTAAAACCGAAATGTAAAACCAATACTGCTAACGCAGATTCGTCGCATCACAACGCCTGATCGCACGTCAAGGTTTCAGTGCGGTAGCACTACTAGGCACATTTTCCAATTTTGGGCACACGTACGTATACTTACACGTCCCTGAAGTCTGCTTTCTGGCAGAGGCCAACCTGTCCAACGGGTTGTCGGCAACCAGCCAGGTGTGTACACCCGGCAGACCTTGTGAAGGCCTGGCTGAAGGACTTCGGGGTAAAGGTCTTTCGGGTAATGACCTTTACACTGAAGGCCTTGAGTTAAAAGCCCTTAAGGATAACGCCTCCATGAACAGTGCCTTCTGGGTAAAACCCTTTAGGACAAAGGCCTTTAGCGCGTAAGGACCTCAAGTGCCCATGCTCAATTGTCTGCTAATTTTTGGAGTGTGCATGTTTATGGTTTGCTGGTGCGTGTGCCGGGGGAGGGGGTGCTTGTGTGTCTGCACTCTAAACACGAATACGCCTATATGGGAGTAAAAAAGGGAGTAAGCTCTTCTCCGGCACACACCCTTTTATAAAAGGGGTTTACTTTCTTACTATTTAGAGTTTACTCCCTCTATACTCCTTCCTGTTTAAAGCGTGAGGGTGAGCGGTATGCGGAAGTGAGTTGGCGGATGTGCTTATATGAGTTTCATGCCGCGTTTGTTGCGTCCTTTCGCGTTCTCGTCGGCACATTCTTTACTGCGCGGCCATGATGATGATGATGATGCCCTCAGGCTTAATGGCAAATACCCACGGCGGGGGATTGGCCAGGGTGCATAGCGGCCATCGCCGCTTATTTCCTTCCATGCGCTTCGTCTTCAGCCCGCTCACTTCTCCTCCGTCGCTACAGTGAAGACAGCGTAATCGAAACAACAAGCTCGCTCGAGACGCGTTTTTACCACGTCTCTTACACTTCAAACTCAAAACCCATAAAAAAGTTTTGTGTCCATGCCAGAGATGCGGCGTCCCATCATCAGCGCTTGTCAAATATTTTTGTTCACTTCTCTTGCTTTGTAGACCGAGTACGGCTTGACGAAAGAACAAAACACAGGCAGTACGTCACAGAATTCAACTGCTGTTTCGTAATTCAAGGCCTCTTGCTCCGGTCTTCAGCAGTCCTTTTACGCCCTTCGTTCGTCGAGCTAAAGGTTATGCTAATACGACTGCCAGCACTGGCGTACAGGGGGAGAAAGTTAATTCCCTTTTTTTTAAAGCTTAAAGTAGTAATAGGAGATCGAACAGGAACAGGAAACGCCCGCGAACACCATTGTCCAGTAAATGCAAATGTCAACGCCAATTCCTCCTATAGCGGTAGGACGGAAGCCAACTAGAGCGTCGTATCACCGTCATGACAAAGATATCGAGCAGAAAAGAAAAACTCCATCCCCGAACGGGATTGGAACCACCGCCGACGAAAGAAGAGCAGCTTCGTAGCCTGGTCTCTCTGACAATCTGCCTTTTTCACAAGATGTGCTGCCCTCTGGCGAGTTGCGGCGATTCGTCTTCTATTGATTGAAAAAGTTAGTTAGTTATATTGATTTTTATGGCGCAAAAGCAACTGAGGCTATGCTGCGCCAACCTCAAGGTTAGAGTTTTTGTTAATGGTGAAGCTTTTTAAAAATACTTAGAGTTTGTTTAAAACGTTGGCTTCCTTGAGAAACCTAAAAATACATGGAATGTCAACCAGTGCTCGATCACCTAAGAGTAGCATGGGGTGTAATGGGATGCTTTCCCTGTAAAATGTTGTGAAATATTTCTTTCTTAGTTCTTCTAATTTTATGCATGAAATTAAAATGTGGTTCACTGTGAGTTCAGCACCACACATTTCACAGAGAGGTTTGTTTTGTTTGGCTAGCAGAAAGTTGTGCGTGAGGTGGGTGTGTCCAATGCGGAGTCGACATAAAATAACTTCGGTAAAACGTTCTTGATGCCTACATGACTGCCATTCCCCTAAAATTGGTTTCACAGAATGTAATTTGTTGTTTACGTGATCTTGCCATGCGGCCTGCCACTTATTTCTGAGTTTACTGTTGATAAACTTTAAGCAATCCCTGTGCGGTATGCTCACTTGTTTTATTTGGCCATTCCGGGCTTGTGCAGCGCATACATCTGCTTTTTCATTATCTACGATTCCAACATGGCTAGGAACCCAGCAGAATTTAATGTTACGTTTTTGTTTTGTGATTTTAACAATGTTATGTATGATGTTACCTATTATGGGTTCAGCAGCATTTCTGGAGTGCAGTGCTTTGAGCATACTCAGGGAATCGGTGTAAATGATGCTATTTTTGATATTCTCTCTTACTATTTTTTCCACAGCTACAAAGATGGCATAACACTCAGCAGTAAAAACCGATGCGCATTCTGGTAGTCGCATTATCTGTTTGTTTTTTCCTTGGATTACTGCACTTCCAACGTGATTTTCTGTTTTTGAGCCATCGGTATAAAATTCAATGTAAGTGTCATACTTTTCTTGTAGTGCAAAGAATTCCTGTAATATGTACTCATTTGGCGTTTGCTTTTTATCTAAATGTGTCATTGTGAGGTCGCATACTGAAGGCAGGCTGTGCCATGGTGGTAAATGTTCATTCCTTTGTGCAATATTCGGTAAGCAGTCTAGTACTGTTAGCTCTTCACATTTGTCTTCAAAGCGCAATAGTAATGGTCTGATAGAATGTGGTTTGTTGATGAATAATCTTTTAGATGGGCACTTGGTGACAACTGGATGACAGAGATGTTTTGGAAGAGAACGGATTTTTAAGACGTATGTGCATGTAAGGGCGATTCTTCGGTCCTCAAGAGCGGGCTCATTAGTTTCAACGTATAGGCTGGCTACTGGTGACGTTCTGTATGCTCCAGATGATAGGCGCAGACCAAGATTATGAATGGGGTCTAATCTTTTTAAGTAGGATGCTCTTGCCGAACCATATACTATGCACCCGTAGTCCAGCTTGGAGCGCACCAGAGAGCGATATATTTGTAAAAGGCTTGCTCTATCGGACCCCCACCGCTTCCGTGAGAGCACTTTTAAGATATTGAGGACTTGAGAAGCTTTCTTTTTAAGGTTGTTAATGTGTGGTAGAAATGTGAGTTTCTTGTCGAAAGTTAGGCCTAAAAATTTGTGTTCTTGTTTAATTGGTAGCGCAGTGTGATTCAGGTATAGACTGGGATCGACCTGTAGGCCTCGTCGCAATGAGAAAAGAACAGCTACTGTTTTTTGAGGGGAAAATTTAAATCCATTTCTGTCTGCCCAAGAACCTAGTTTATTTAGTGTGATTTGTATTTGTCTCTCACAGGTTGATATACTGGAGGACGTGCATGCTATTTGTAGGTCATCTACATAAACTGAATACATTATGGACTTGGGTATTACTTTAGCTAAGGAATTCATTTTTACTATGAAGAGTGTCGTGCTTAGAATGCACCCCTGGGGTACGCCGTTCTCTTGGGTGAAAGTCATGGAGAGAGTTGCTCCTAGGCGGACTCGGAATGTGCGGTTAGCTAGGAAGTCGTTCAAGCAGTTCAACATCCTGCCGCGGATACCTAGCTCTGCTAGGTCACGGAGGATGCCGAACTTCCACGTAGTATCGTAGGCCTTCTCCAAGTCGAAGAAGACCCCAATACAGTGCTGCTTGTGGATGAACGCCTCCCGGATGGTGTTTTCTAGGCGGACAAGATGATCTGTGGTGGAGCATGTTTTCTTAAACCCACATTGGTGTTTATCTAGTAGTTGCCGAGATTCAAGTACGAAGGTTAGTCTAATGTTTATTACACTTTCGAAAGATTTAGCAATGCAGCTGGTGAGGGCTATTGGTCTGTAACTGCTAGGACTTGTTGGTGGTTTTCCGGGTTTGAGAAAAGGTATTATGACTGCTTTTTTCCACTCGTCAGGTATATTTCCAGTTATCCAGATTTTATTAAAGAATTTTAACAGTGCCTCTACAGCAGCCTCGGAGAGATGTGCAAGCATAGCGTAATGCACGTTGTCTGGTCCTGGTGCTGTCTTTTTTCCAGAACATAATACTTTATTTAATTCTTGTAGTGTGAGAGGCTGGTTATAATCCTCATGTACACCTGCTCCAGATGGAAATTTTTGTTTTTCAGCTATTGATTTGTGTTTCTGAAATGTGTTTGTGTAGTTGGATGAGCTTGAGATCTCAGCAAAATGCTCGCCCAGTATGTTGGCCTGTTCTTCTAAAGATGTTTGTGTCCCGGGTGCTGTCAAGAGAGGAAGTGTGAAAGGGGTATGGTCACCAGTAAATTTACGAACTTTTTCCCACATTTTCTTTGATGTTATTGAACTATTTATTGAGGAGACATATTTCTGCCAAGAGGTTTTCTCTGCATTTCTTCGCACATACTGCGCTCTGGCTTTTGCCTTCTTAAAGGTGAGTAGGTTCTCTGCAGTGGGATATCGACGCAGAGCGCTCCAGGCTTTCTTTTGTTGTTTTTTTGCTAATGTGCATTCTTTTGTCCACCACACTTTGTGTTTCTTTTGTACAAGTCCTGTTGTTTGTGGTATAGCGAGTGTTGCGGCCGATATTATGCATTCAGTAAACTTCTCATTAATTTCATCTGTGCTAAGGTCGTCACAAAATTCCTTTTCCAGAGTGGCACTTTTTGTAAAAAGTGACCAGTCGGCGAGCTGAATTTTCCAGCGCCGTGGCCTTGTGGGGATGATTGGAGTCGACGATGAGAGCCTGATGATGGTAGGTAAGTGATCGCTGCCCATGGGGTCATTTAAAACATCCCATTTAAAATCGTTAAAAAGTAATGGTGATGCGAAAGCTAAATCGAGAGAGCTCATTTTTGCTGAGCTTGGACAGCAATATGTGGCTTTTCCCGTATTTAAAAGACAGACATTATTAGAAAGTATAAAATCTTCGATTGTTTGTCCTCTAGAGTCACAGCGTTCGCTTCCCCAAAACGGAGAGTGAGCGTTAAAATCGCCAACTACCAGGAATGGCTCCGGCAGTTCATCGATCAGGCCTTCTAGATCTTGGCATGTTAATGTGATGTGTGGGGGAAGATATACAGAACATATTGTAATGGTTTTGTAGCTGATGACGCTAACCGCAACCGCCTCAAGTTTTGTTTTCAGTTTGATTTCTTGAGCCGGGACGCCGCTTTGGATGATGATTGCGACGCCTCCCGAGAGTCTATTTGCATGTTCGCGATCACGCCTAAAAGTTGTGTAATGTTTTAAGATATTTGAATGTTGGGGACCAAGATTGGTCTCCTGGAGACATAGGGCTAGAGGCATCACTGACCCTAGAATATGAGTTATATCATTGTAGTTCCTCAACATTCCTCTACAGTTCCATTGTATTATGAAAGCCATCTTAGTTTTGTGTTTGTACTGATTGAAAAGCTAGATCAAGTTGTTTATGGCCCCGTGACTCGGGGCCTGTCTTTTTTTGACCGATCCAGGGAGCTCCGCCGACCATCCGACGTGGACGGTGAGGGGCTGCCCGGGGTCGTGTCCATCGCCTCTGCAGAGGCACTGGACGACCGTGCAGGAGGCACATTGATTTTTGAGTTAGACCTCGACCTGTGGGAAGAGGTCTTTGGGCCCGCCGACCCGGGGGTCTGCGTCCCCTCCTTTGGGGTAGGCGGAGTAGCGTGAGCTACTCCACCAGACGGCGCGGATGGCCCCACCACAGGCTCACTACGTGTGGCCTGGACAGGTGCCGAAGCCTGGTGTGGTGCGCCGCGCCCACGCACCACATCGGCGAAGTTTGTTTTTGCAGTGAAGGTGAATTTGTTTGTTTGAGAGTATTGCCTTCTTGCTTCTTTGAAAGAAATGTTTTGCGTAGTCTTGAGAGTAATGATTTCTTTCTCTTTTTTCCAGGACGGACAAGCCCTGGAGTAGGCAGCATGGTCGCCATCACAGTTTGCACACCGTAGGTTAGCAACACATTCTTCGGATTGGTGGTCCTTCGAAGAGCATTTTGCGCAAGTTTTGCGGCCGCGACAACTCTGGGAGCCGTGGCCAAATCTCTGGCAGTTGAAACATCTGCGTGGGTTGGGAATATACGGTCTTACATTTATTTTCAGGTAGCCTACTTCAATGGATTCAGGTAATGTGCTCATGTTGAATGTCAAGATCAGGTGTTTGGTGTCAACTTCTTTGCCATCCTTCCGGATCTTGATCCGGTGGACATCTATAACTTCTTGGTCAGTAAGTCCTTCGAGCATTTCCTTTTCAGAAAGGTGGACAAAATCTATTTCAGAAATGACGCCTCGTACAGTATTCAGAGACCGATGTGGGGTCACAGAGACAGGGATGTCCCCAATGGATACAATTGTTGCAACTTTTGAGTGTTGTGTGCTGTCGCGCAGTTCAAGAAGTAAGTCGCCACTGGCCATTTTTGACACCTTGTAGCTAAGGCCTAAGGCATCTGTCAAGCGTTTTGAGACTTGGAATGGGGATATTATCCTTGCTTGCGTTTCTTCTGCTTTGCTATGGATGACGTGAAATTTTGGAAATGATACTTTTCTTTTTTGAAAAAAGTCGTCTGCTTCGGTCCGCCCTCTCTTGAGAGAGCGATCAAGTTTTGAAAGGGGGGGAGCCATAAAAAATTGAGGTTTTTCGGTCATGGTGCCAGCCACCCACCATGGAGCCCAACAGGGGGACGCGACAGGAACTTGAAAGCAAGTCCTGCCAACGCCAGCTGTACACCTTAACTATAACCTAATATGACTCAACACAGGGTAGTTGGTCACACACGGTTAACCCTCGCCGCCAGGAAAAAGAGGAAAAAACCAAGAAGGGAGGAGGATACAGGAGAGTTGTAAGAAAGGAGATAGGAAAGTGAAAGATGGAGAGGAGAACAGGAAAAGGCGACTGCCGATTTCCCCCGGTCGGGTCAGGCCGGAGGTGCCGTCTACAGGAAGCTGGGGCCAAAGTGGTGTGTTGCCTCCGCCGAGGGGCCTTAAAGGTCCAAACGCTCGGCATCGACTCAACCACCAGGATCCCCTTTTCCCCGGACACGGCGATGCCACGCACGGCTAAGCGCGGATGCTCGGGTCCGTGGTGACGCATTGTTCACCATCATCCCCCTGTGGGGATGTCCCTGCGGATGCTCGGGTTAACCCCGTGGTGTCGCCACTCACCAACGTCTGCATGCTGCAGACGCCTCCCTGCGGGGATATTGATTGAAAAAATAGCTCTGGTTAAACCTGGAGGATTGCGAAAACAACGAGGGGAGAGAGCGAGACGATGGAGAGCGCGCGGCAACGGCGGCGGCACCGGCACACTATCCGTGCGCCGCTACTGCTCATGCGCAACTGGCGAGCGCGGCGGCGGCGTGCTGCGTCACCCGCGCAGCGACGACGGCGGCACGCCAACTGCGCGCCGTGTGACGTCACTTCCCCTCGTGCATGCGCAGTGTGGCTTTTCCTCGGCTCCGCGAAGCGGCTCGGCGACTAGCGTAGTGTTGCTTTTGCTTTTGTAACAAAAAAGAAAACAAAAGTACGTGGGAGACAGAAGGCATGATTTGGTTCCACGAGGAGCCAGCTGCGCCCGCAAAGTGGCAAGCGTGTGTGCTTGACAGCTGCCGCCATCTATCGCATGCGCCTGTCACTAACATGAACTGCGGACGCGCATTAGGAGCAGACGGTTTCTCGTCACCCAATGGAGTTGGAGGGAATAAGCGCGCATGCGCAAAGCGACCTTGTGAAAAAGGCGGATTCGGCCACCGCCGCAACCTCACCGCAGCCGCGCAACGTTTGTTCGACGGATTCATTAAGTTTTAAGCATCAGTTATCCTCTAGCCTCCAGCTGCACTGAAGTAGTTGAAACCGAAATTAACCGACGTTTCCCACCTCTGGCTCATTCGCGTTAGGCTTCACTTTACCCTCACAGCCCCAGCCATAGCCCCAGCGCTCCTCACAAACCAATAGCTGCTTCGTCTTCTTTCCAACTGGGAGCAGAGGTCGCACAGGGCGCGAAGCTCCTTCTCCATAGGCGGGACCCTCGGATTAGCCACAGCAGCCGAGGTTCGGCGTGCTCGACAGTGTGAGAAGCGTCGACAACGACAAATCCAGCCGTGCTTCCATGTATGAAGCGGAAGGCTTAGCGCTCAAATCGAACATCGTCGTCAAATGAATGCAGGATATGTTGGGGAGAGGGAAGCATCCAATGGCTGTGACCGTACCGGCGGCAGAGCCGCCGCTTGCTAAACGCTTGCTAACGGATGAACAGCTGGTCGGCCACGAGGGCTCTTGGGGCCCCGGACCTTAAAGGCTCCATTCTCAGACCGAAGACACCCGCAAACCATCCAATACAGATATTTGCCACCGCCACCATGCTTCGCAAAGGAAGTCCAACAGTATCGGGGACGTCGCCGTGGGGCAGCTTAACTGCTGCTGCTCAGAAGCAACTGGTTTCTCACGGAGGTCACGTTATGCTAAAGCTCTCTACGTTGCTAAAGCTCTCTCCGTACTTCTTTGGACGTATACAATCCACAGATTACACCTCGTTTTGACTTTCTATTGTGCCCATGGCAAGTTCCTTTCAAAATGCTTGCAATGTGACAACAAGCTGCTGCAAACGCCTTACCCCCTTCCCTTGTCACTGTCGACAGACTAGATTGCAAGCTTTAATACGTAACACGAAGGAACGTGTGAACAACACCGGCGTGGTAGGCGAGATTAAGTCAGCCGTATAGCCCTTATGCTGATCCGCCTTCAGAGTTTTTCCGCCCATCAAAACATGTGCAAGAATGGAGTACGATTTGATAAGTAGCCCGACATCAATGAAGCAATTGATGAACAGTGTCGTGATAAGGCGGTGGTTGAATAAATTTATTCTTTTAATCTTCTTCTCGTAGATAAGGAACTTACTGTGAGATGTTATATGTGCTCTGGTGAACTGTTACAATGATTCCCATAGGGCGCTGTTATTATATGATTTAACAAATAAAGATAATGAATAAACTCTGCGCAGCTCGCTGCGCGCAGGTGAACGAGGGGTCATGTGAAAGCGGTTCACCTCTCGCCTTTCAACCGTTGCTGAGCAACCCCGACGAGCGCAACCCGTCGCAAGCTGTAAAGTACTCGGCCTTCACTTCTGTACCCTCCCTCGTCCCTCGCAGTTTCTTTCTTTTTTTTTAAGCCAAGATTGCAGCGCCGTTGGGGCTATGCGTCACAGCGGGGCCCGGCGCAGACCCTCTCCGCCCCGCTTCCGTTTATTAATAAAGTCTGACGCCCCCGAATAGAGCCAGGTTTCCAAGAAAGCACCAAGACGCAAAATAGAAAACACACAAGACAAAGTAAAGGCCGATAGACGTTTAGAGTTCACCGCGGAATAATCTGGGGTTGGCTGCTACATGGTGCGGGAACTGAAAGAGGGTGTTAGGGAAGAGGTAGGAGGGGATCAGAAAAAAGAGGGGGGGGGGGGGGGGGGCAGAAGGGGAAAGGGGTGCGCGGTGTGGCTGAAGCTTTGAAAACAAAGGAAAGAAAAAAGCGAACCGCGCCATAGGTGGCTCCGTGCGCAGTCGTGCACGAAATCCCCTACGCCCCTTGCCCCCTGCGCACGTATAGCGCCGGTACCGCCCAAAAGTGACGCCGTAGCAGCCGCGCAGTCTCTTTGGAGTCTGGCGAACAACGACCCCGCGCGGCCGGGAAGAGCCTATTTAGGAGAGACAATCCAGGAGCGCTCCGCACGAACCGTGTCTCTGGAAACTGTACGACGCGACGCGATGAATTGAGGCAACGCCCTCGTTCATTTTAATGGCGTCATCATGGCGGCAATGATTAAAATCTATAAATAATCCCGCTTTTGTCTTTCTTTCTGTTCTCTCTATCCCAGGCAGCACGGACTGCGTAGCCTTGAGAACGGCGAAGTAATTTCGAGAATCTTATCATGTGGAGTTTTTATTGCGAATATTTTTAGACTTATCCGTAGGTTTCACGCTGAGCATCCTTCCTCTAAATGCCGACTCTGCCACGACGCATTGAAGTTTGCGGTTGTTGTAGTCTACAGGTTTGGTTGGCCTTGAGATTGTTCGGCCGGCAACTGCGCAACTGTAACGAAGCATTAAATCTACAGAAGTTTTTTGCACAGTTATGTCACCTAGTAGATATTTTAAAACGTCCAAGCGACCATAATAATAGTCAACTGCCGCTGGTCCACTGCCACAGTTTCATGCACTATCACAGATGGCAGGCAGCTTCCCTTTAAAGGCAGGGCTGTATCTGTGCTTTAGTGGCGAATGCTGGAATGCAGCGTTGGACACAGCGTGGCCTTCAAAGGGTCGTCGTTCAGCCGCTCTTTCTCGTTGTAGGAAACAGACGCTTGTGGTCTGGGTCAAAAAACAAAACAAAAAATTGAATGTGGATAGGAAGAGCATGCACAGGAGTAATCCGGGGGACTTATTCTGGCGATTTGCAGACCACGCCCAGCCGTATTTTTTTTTTTTTTTCGCCCGAAGAATATCTGTGGTGTGTGTGCGCGAAAACCCGGAGATGGAAATGATTCGCAGGGTATGTGAAGTACTCTTTTTGTATGTTTGTGTTCGTTTGAACGAACACTTTGGTGAGCTCGTGCGCGGTCTGGAATACCCGCCCGGGAGACGAGGGCGAGACACTGTTGGAATGAGAAAACTGGACTGCTCCACGGGGGGCTGGTAGCCCGCGCATTCAGTGCCACTGCCATCAATGCATTTTCAGTGCTGCAAACTTCGATAGTTCCCACAAGCTTAAGAACGGGGATGTGAAGGGCGACTCCAATTGATGCGCCCTTTAAAAAAGTTTCGCTACAACAAAATAGGTATACCGGGCAGCAGGAACAGTGCCCAGACGTGGAGCTTTTCGTGAACGCAGTATGGAATCTTCCGCTCTTTCCCTCTCTCTCTATCTCACGTCCTCTGCATGGGAGTGTACGTGCTCCGCCCGTAAGAAACACGCCGCGCGTCTGGAGAGGTCGTTAAAATTCCACGCGTCATGATTTATACGCACAGCCACAAAACACCGGGGCGAACCTGCCCCCTCACCACCAGGGGCATCCCAGCCGAACGGAGCGCGCCCCCTAAAGCCTCCCCGTCTGACTCTGCGAGGCTTTGTTTTCGGCTTTAATGGCCACGAAAGCTCTCCCCACTCCTTCCCGCCTCACCTGCTTCCGCCCCTGACGTAATGTATAGGAAAATAACGCTGGAGAATTCTGCCGGTTCCCCGAGAACGCGCTTCTTTGCAGAACGAAACCGCCGCGTTCCCCCATCTCGTTTGAAGCTCTTCCGGCGTCGGAGCCTGCGGGTCGGACGGCCCCAAAGCGGGCTTGTATACGAGCTCGACGTGTTCCCTAGTTATTTGCGCGGGTCCTCCCGTAACGCACGACTTTCGACTTGTCGGGGGGTGCTCTGTTCTTTTTTTCTAGCGAGGGCCTTTATGGGATCGCGATGGGTGCGAGGTCTTGTTAAGCTATCTGCTTTGCTGCGTGGTTTCAGATGGCTTGGTGCTGTTTGCCGTTTCCTGCCTTCGTTCACATTTTTCGTTCGCAGCACCACCTGGGCCATTCTTCCTCCACGTACACCCCACGCAGGGATTCCGAGAGAAGCATCATTAGGGTGCCTCGGTTGGTTCAGAGCTGGCCTGCGGTATGCTTACCGCGGCAGCGGCCTTCCTCAGGCCCGTGTACTGTGCGATGTCAGTGCACGTTAAAGAACCCCAGGGGGTCGAAATTTCCGGAGTCCTCCTCTACGGCGTCTCTCATAGCCTTAGTGGCTTTGGGACGTTAAACCCCATAAACCAAACCACTAAATTCAACCATTGCTGCAGCAGGCGCTGGTTGACTGTTCATCGTTTAACGTCAAACAAGCCCTTGAATCTTGACGCTATTGAAATCTTGAAATTAAGCATACCAGTCAGCATTAATCGGTCTTAAGTAGGCGATCCGAACAAAGATTGTTGTGGGTCTACTAATATTGCAGTCAAACATTGATAGACGTACTTAGCACAACATCTAAAAGTGCAGTATAGTGAAGATATCTCGTAAAAGGCAATGCGGACTCATACTAAGCTTCTTCGACCTCGGTACTGCGAAAACGTGTCAAAAGCCTCCTACCTCCAACCAGTGCTCGGCGCCCGTTGCGTTATGCGTGTTATGGGCAAGTCTTTCGCAGTACGGTAGTTCTTTTACATTCTTAACTCTTCCGAAAAGCTGCTGATCCTTGTCTCGCGCTTCGAGCAGAGCTAAATGCAGGACTAGCCCACGGACGTACTGATCTCGAATTTCAACTGCCCTGACGCGCCTACCTTAATTATGTCGCCTAACCTAACTACTTCCACAGCAGAACAACGGTATCGACCATGTCCCTCTAATTAATCCTATACTGTGCCAGATGCGGCCACTTTACCCCTGCACACTCCGCCCCTGCTACGCTATAGCCATCTCTTGGAATATACTGTGCTACCCATAGTTCGCTGCGCTGACCTCAACTTTATTTTAAGCCTTTTTGTTAGCCTCCAAGTTTTCCTCCCATAATTGAGTACTGGCAACGGGTAACTGTTTTGCGAGTATACTTTCCTCTTGAGGAATAGGTTTTATAGCCGTGCCTTTCCTAGCACTTTAATTATAGTTTTGAAAGGAAATGTTTGGTATTAAGCTCACGTAGGTGTTAACAAAACACTTTTGGAAGGCATAACCAACCATTCTGGACAAAAGGATTTTTAAGCGGGAACCTTTTCTGAACGCATTTTTTTTTTTCATATAATGTAAGATTTCACTATAAAAATCCCTATATCCGGAGAACACCCGATGGCAGCCTTCTATTTTTTCTTCCATTAACGTTTTTGTTATAATCAAAAGAGTTCCCCATTGGATTATTTATGGCAGCCGCCTTAACTGTTCGATGCGATCGATGGAAGCACTTTAAATGAAAGATTTTGCTATATACCAGAAGAATGCATGGACCATTGCCTTCAATATTTATATGACAGTACCTTACAATGAGTTTATGGGGGTTTAACATCACAAAGCGATTCAGGCTATGAGGGACGCCTTAGTCAAGGGCTCCGGAAATTTCGACCGCCTGGGGTTTGACATGCAGTGACACCGCACAGTACACGGGCCTCTAGAATTTCGCCTCCATCAAAACCCTGAGGTCAGGATCAAGACCGCTTCTTTCGGGTCAGCAGCCGAGCACCATAACCACTGAGCCACCGCGGCGGCTTCAGTACCTTACAATTTTCCAGTTTTCTAAATTTTTGGCCTAGAATTTTTGGCATGCTTACAACTTAATCCGCATTTTAGTCCTAGTATTACTATACCCAGACCTACTACGAAGTTTTCAGTTCCCGGCAGTCCTGCGGTCGATGAGCAACCTCAGCACCATCTTTTCCCTCCAGGCAATTTCGAGTAACTTTATACCCGTTTCAACATCGCCGGCTCGGATTCTGTGCGGCTTGGCGCTGCCATTGTCACGCTGCACCTCTGTTTCGAGCGTCCGCTAATCGGAATTCGCGTCGCGTACCTGTAAACAACGGCAGAGACTGCGTCCGCCTCGAGCGGTGATGACACCCCGGCCAGCCACGCTAGCTCGTTTGGAGAAGGGGGAGATGATGTCGCCGCGACAAGCGATGCGTGTCTACACCCTGCCACTCTCGCCAATAAAAATAGGGGGGCCCAGCCGGGCGCCGAGGGGATGGTGTGCGGTCGGGAACAACGCGTCGCCACCGTGTCCAAGCGGCCGGAGGGAGTCGGTGGGGGATGCGCCGTGATGCGGCGTGCCTCCGCTGAACGCTTACATCGCCAATTAGTTCATAACTAACATTAGGATAATGAGAATCTCCCGGCTGTCCACTGGAGCGAGCGTCGACGATGCGAGAAAAGAATTACGATCGCTCGCTTGGCAGGATCCGCCCTGTATAATAGTGTTTGCCGCCGTTGGTGTAAGCCTGTCTTGCAGATGTCTCCTCGCTCTCTACTGCTGGCTCTCTGGTCGTTTTCCGCTTGCTTAATTTTGTTTAGCTCCAGCGTTGACTTTCTTCGATTCGCCTTTGTCTGAACGTTTTACTGTCCGTTTCGCGGTTTTAGAAACAGGGAGAATAGCGCGTTCGAATGTCACCACAGCGCGCATGTACTTAGCGGTTGAAGGAAAGCAAGGTGGTAGAGGAAGACTGCAGGTCGCATGAAGCCTTCTGATGCTCTGACGCGGAAACTGCGTCTGAGCAGCTAGTAGCGACGCACGAGCGCCACCAATTCAAGGATTTGGATTAGGAAACATTCATTATCGGCTTGAGGTACAAGTTCATCTTGCTAGGCGGCCGTCTGTGGAGACTGGCGGCGACCTCTTGGGTTCTTGTCGCTACCTGTAATTGGGTTTCCAGGTCGGAGCTGAGCAGCGAGATCTCCCACGGGCCCGGGTACGCGAGTCTCTGACGCGATACTGGTAGGGGATCTGTCAGGCAGTCCCAGAAGATGTGATTTACGCTGGTTTTGCCGTCGCAATAGCTGCACTCCGATTTAAACCTAGCCCGGTACACATGGCTTCGAACAATGGGGTTAGGGAGGGTTTTAGTTTGCAGTTGTCTCCACAGTACCTCCTGCTTTATGCGGAGGTGGGAATATTAGCTTTTCTATAGCCTGTAATGCTAGGGGATCTCGCGATGGGTATTAAGGCCTTCTCTTATCATTCCGACGTCCAAGTTAACATCCACAGCTCGGCTAATAGATCCTCGAGCTTTATCGTGGGCTGCCTCGTTCCCCGGGCTTGAAAACATGCCGAAACCATGCGGAAGGTTGCCCGCAAACTCACCGTGGGGTGAGGGGGGGGGGGGGGGGGGGGGCTGCAAACTCGGGGGGTGGGCTGCAATCTGTAGCCGACAGGCCAATTCAAGGCTGTGTCAGCGCCTGCTGACGTCAAGAAACTAGCCGCAGGTCAAGCACAGCGCGACTTTCTATTCCAAGTTGCGTAACTGGAACGGCATACGACAACAGTGGCGAACAGCTACGGACACACGGCGTCCCTTTGCGCAGCGGGGCGCCGTTGCGGTCAGAGCGTGTGCCGAGTAGCGAATTGCGGCCATGCGCACGTGAGCCGCAATGAGTTATGCATCATGCCTTATGCCGCCCACTGAGCACAAAGATCGGCGGCCACTGTCATACGCGTGCGTGCCTTCGTGCTCCCAGCGTGTGCGCGAGTCAGCACCGTGCGATGCAACCACAGAATAACGCGATGCGGCCACATAGCCACTGCCCCCGAGCGCTGCCTCTATACGTCGGACCGCTCACGGTGGGGAGGTAACAACAAAACAAAAGCAGGAAAGAAGTAGAGAACCTCGACTCATCAGGTGAGGCGGCAGCAGCAGTAGGCGTTGCGAAAGCTGCTCCATGTAACAATGTCTCTCTCTAAGCACGCAAAGAGAGTATCATTCGACCGCTACCGAGCGTTTCTAGCTGCTGGAGCATGTATTAGGGTGGGAGGTCCGGTCGGTCGGTCGGTCGCCCGGCGTTACCAGCGAGGCTCGTGTTGCGTCCACCACCCCGTAGCCGCACTGCGCCGCGCCACGGTGGATGGCGGTCGGTCAAGGGGGCAGAAAGGGGGCGGAATACGCTGCTCCCGCAAATCGACTCGCGACGCGGCGTACTACGTGCGGGCCGAAGGTCACGTCCACGGACACGTGGAGGCTACGGACGCGTGCCTGTACGGCTGGAGGGCATTAAAAAAACAAGGAGAAAAATGACGGCCGCCCCTTTTGGTTGCAGTTGCCGGAACGTGGCGCAACCGTCGCCCGTCGCGCGCCCCCGTCTCCCTCTGGCGGCGAAGTCATTTTATTAATGCGCTTAATAAGGCGCGCCCACGAGAGTCATCTACGATTAAACGAGCTCCGTATATGAGGGCCAACCGCGGCCGGGCTGCCGGGGAATTTTCGATGAGGTTCCGGTAGGTGAGCATCAAAATGAATGTGGCGATCATTACGTGAGCACTGTATTAGAGGCACTCGGGAAACAAAGTGTGCCTTCGCTTTTCATCGTTGAAGGGAAAAGAGAAAAGGTTATAGGCTGATTGGTTTGGTTTTGTGGGGTTTAGTACTAATGTCCCAAAGCGACTCATGCTATGAGTGACACCGTAGTGGAGGCCTCAGGATAACTTCAACCTCCTGGGGTTCTTTAACACGCCGTGTCACAGCGCAGTGCACTGGCCTCTAGTATTTCGCCTCCGTCGAAATGCGACCGCCGCTGTAGACCGTGGGGGCGAAGGCGCCCGTCCGAGGCCTCTAGACACCAAAGGAGCGGACTTCGATAACTGGCGAATGCAGCGCCATCCAGCATAAAAAAAGTAAAAGTAGAGAAGCAAAAATCTAAGCAGCTAATACCGTTTGAAAACGTCTAGATATAACAGAAATGTTTGTCTGCCTATACTTTTTAAACGGGTGTTTATATTTTATACTCAGCTCTCAAGACAGCAAGATGTTACACCAACACTGCAACTCCGGGTGCCCGTGGTGGCCAAGACGGCATATACAAACCCTACCCGCCGAGGTGGCTCAGTGGTTATGCCACTCGTCTGCTGACCTTAAAGGGCAACTGCATGGGTTTTAGAAAGCGATGAGCTTAAAAGGGTCGAATGTGTGCAACTTCCAGGTAACGCAGGCGAAGTCCTTTTCGGCTAACATTTGAAATGGTGACGTAATCACCGATTAAAATCGCGACGGCCTTCAAGCTTCTCCGCAGCGCACAACGCCAAGTAAGGGGACGCATGATGACGTCATGGAAGGTATCGGTACATTTCCAAAGCATAAATGCTAACTTTTAAGGAAAAAAACCGAAACCACCGAAGGAAAAGCCCGCCAAACGTTGCTTGGCAGCATCCAACAAGGCACTGCAAAGTGCGGCTGACGGCAGCGGTAATTTCAAATCATACCTTCCGTGACGTCACACTAAACTTCCCCGCATTCCTCCAGTGATTTGAGGACAAGCGCAAAATTCAGTCGTCGATTACGTGACTATTTGAGATGCTAGTGCAAAAAAACTTGGCATGCTTTACCTACAGCCTATATAGATTTGAATCCTTGAATATCGCAAAATTCTCAAAAAGTGATGCAGCTACCCTTTAAGGACGCGGATTCTATCCCGGTCGCAGCCGAAGTGGAGGCTAAATGGCTGAATGGAGGCGAACCTCCTGAGGCCCGTGTTGTACTGTGCGATATCAGCACACGTTGAAGTTCCCCAGTGGTGGAATGAGATAAAGAATATTGTGGGGATACTGTGGTCGCAGCTGGCAAAGGTCAAGGCTAATTGGAGAGATATGGGAGAGGCCTTTGCCCTGCAGTGGGTGTTGTCAGGCTCAGGATGACTATGATGATGGTATCACGGACTGTAGGAACTAATCAGAGGCGCAGGAAAAGTGCCGTGAGTGATGACATCGTGATTTTAAAACCAATCAGAGGTGTATGAGAGGTCACGTTAAGGGTAACCTCATGATTCTGAGAACGTCACAATCGCCGTACGTCACTTGATCGGTACGTAGTCTCGAGGCATACGAGTGGTCACGTGAGCTGGTTAAAACACCGGCTCTCAAATTGCAAACGAGACATTAGCAGCTTTGCTGTAATTAGCCCATTTTCCGCTCCCCATCCATCACCCGAAAGGAGGAGAAAGCACGGATACAGACAGACAGACGACGCCAACGCTCGGCGATGTGCGTGAGGTAGACCATGGGTCTTGACGCGGGTACAAACAGCCGCGCGTAATAGCGCGCAAATTTACGTCACGTACGCAGTGGCAAGAGAAGAAAGGCAACGGGCGGCAAGAAGCAGCGACATTCCAGCCTTGGCAAGGCTGCGCCCGCGCGCGTGCGTGCGTGCGTCCGTGCGTTCGGGCCTCTTCTCTGCCGCTGGAGCAATTTCCCCCCGCTCCTCTCTATTCAAAGACAGGCCGGCGATAAAAACGAATGCGTGGTTTGCTTGCGGGACAGCGCGCCGTGTCGCTCGCCGGGGCTTCCCTTTGACAGATGCGTGTTTGCCGTTGGCTTTTCAAAGCGCCGTCATCACCCTCCTCCCGGTCGTTCTTCCATTTTCGGAACACCGGTCTGCTGAAAAGCGGCGCCCGAAAAGCCGCCGAATAGCGGCCAAATCCGCTCCCCTCCCCTCGCCGCTTTATTCCAGTCTTTTAAATCTTTTCACGTCGTGTCTTCACATGCGGCTGCGGGTACTGTGTTCGCGAATGACGAAGAGCTGTAGAGGGCGGAAAGAAAAGAGGGGGGGGGGGGGGGGGACGAAATGTGGCAGCGCACCCGCTCGTCTATTCTGCCCGACGAGATTTCCGACCGGCAGCTCCGGGAGCTCGATTGACGAGCACGCCACCGCTGCAGCGCTGATTCGACGGAGGCAGCGGAGTCATTTTGGGAGCGAATGCCCTGCTGCGCGCTTTGCTCACTCGCTAACATTCAGGGACTGGAAGGGAAGAAGGCGGCAGCAAAAAAGGCGAAGGAAGATGGCGGGGGAGGGGGGGGGGGGGAAGAGAGAGAACGCGTTCTGATTTGCTGCCGCGCCGTAAATGGAGAAAATGAGACGTATGACCGGACAGACATCCATCTATGCACGCAACGCAGGCAGTCGAGGTTTGCAGAGCCGCCCCGGCGCGCAGCGCGCGTTCTTAGACGCGTGCCTGCAAATGAATGAGAGAACGACTGTCGAGGGAGAAAGAGGAAAATGGATGAAAGTCGCGTTTTGCGTCACAGTATTTGCGCAGGAGGAACGCAAAAGAAAGCTTGACGGCATGAGACGAGGTCAAAGACATGTAGCGATCAAGACTTTTTTTCTTGTGTGTGTGGGAGTTTGTTCGGGCGAGGTAGGAGGAATCACTTTTCTACCTAGCGACAAGTAAAGGCTGGGAATCAAAGCATTACGATCAGGAAACTGTACACGACGCTACCGTCTGTGTCTTGCTTTTGAACGTTGGTCTTTGAACACGAGGAAAACAGTCACTCACTATAAACGCGAAAGGAGCAAAAGGTTATTAAGCTGTCCTCTAGCGCACTCGCTTTACAGGACAGGGTATGCTGCCGAAGCCCTGAAGGAGATTTCCTTCCCAAAAAATACAAAATACTTACGGTTGGCAACGGAAACAAACTTGCTCTTCAAAACAAGCGACGTTCTAGTAGTTTCGAAGACTTTAACCGAGGTTTCAACCTCCTTTATTTGCTAACATCAAAACCTCCGGTTTGCTAACCTCAAAACCACACCTAACTGCATCAAGTTACTGTTCTCTGAAGCTGGAACCTACTTCTATCGCCAAGAAAGCATTCCGTATATACAGTGGTCGAAACCTACTGCGGAACTTGGACAGCATACCGTGCCCCTAAAAGAGCGCGCGCTAGAGGACAGCGTACTCAATTTTTACTCCCATATAGCTCATTCGGGTTTCGAGTGCACGGCGGTGACCTAAGCAGAGCAGGCATAGCACAACCATCGAAGCGGACCCTCCTTGTAGTAGTAGTAGTAGTGGTTTATTGAAACAAAAGTACAAAAGAAAGTGAAAGATGTCACCGGCCGCTGCCAATGCTCTCTGTCTGATATCTTAAGCACCGGAGCTGCCGCGGCAAATGATATCTTCTGATATCTTAAGCACCGGAGCTGCGGCCGGCGGAAATAAAAGGGACAGCGAGAGGATAGGGAGAAGTGCAGAAAGGAGCGATAGCGAGAAAGGACAGGGGACAGCTATGAGTGCATTATTTTCAAAACCACTCCACGTTCACATTTTCCGAGCGCTGCAAGGGAAAGCATCGAGAACCGCGTCCTTAGCGAACAGACGAAAGATAGACGCTCGCTCCTTGACGCCTCATCTGCGCTCCCGGCCCCCAGGGACTCCAGGGCAATGAGTTAGCCGATCAGGCGGCCCGCGCGCTCTCGCCCCGGGCACTCAAACTTGCTGTGGATGGTGGTGGTGTGACATTTTTATTTGAACATCCTTTCTGTTAGGCGTTCAGTACATCCTGGGCCAAGGCGACGAGGGCACTTTGCAGTCTCAGATCCAGGGAGGCGAGCCACATGGGCCACGGTGGGGGTGGGGGAAAGGATAGGCGGGGGACTGGAAGGCTGCGTGGCACTGTGTAAGGCAGTGTTCTATGTCTGCATAAGTGTGTGGACAGTTTGGGCACTGAGGTGTGGAAGTGTACCGGTATAGGTAAAGTTTGGCTGGTGTGTGTAGGAGATTGAACTGTATTCGGCGAAGAATGCGAGCTTCACGGATCGATAAAGATGGGTGCGGTGGTGGTAAATCAGCTAAATCCAATTTTTGCTGCGCGTAGTATTCGTCGACAGTACGTTTGTAAGCCCTGACCGCCTGCTCCGTCGGTGGGCTCGTCCATGGGATCACCGGCGCCCGGTGTACAGTTTCGCAGGCAAGCTGGTGAGCCAGCTCATTGCCGGGGATGCCCATGTGACCAGGGATCCACCGAAGGGTCACCGGTCGTGGGCTTAATGCTAAGAGGGCGGCATCTAAGGCCGATCGGGTAGGGAAAGGGAGGGCTCTTTCATGGAAGGCACGCAGAGCTGCCTGCGAGTCTGTATAGACAACGTATTGGGGGGAAGGGAGTAGGGTGGCAAAGTATGTGATGGCATCGGCGATCCCGTGTATTTCTAGGGCGAGCGTGGAGGGTGGGGAGGTGTATGGGCCGGTTGTGTGAGTGCTGGTTGTAGAGAGGGAAGGCTGGAAGCCTACTTCGAGCTCACCCACATTCAAAGACATCAGAACATATTATAAGGACAGTCATCGTCGCTTTCCGGAGTCCTGTAAGGGTCTCCCGACAGCAGGCGAGCGGCTCTTTCTGAAAATTTTTACAAATACAGTGCTGTGCCCGGCAGTATTGAAACACTTCAACACAGTATTTAATGATGGCTGCAGCCTGTGTGGAGCGACGACGTTCTCGGACGTTTTCCACATGGTCTGGACCTGCCCTTCCAATCCCCACCCATCTCAGTCCTTCATCTCCCACCCTTCTAGGTAGGCCTGGCAGGCGGCGCTACTCAGCTGCCATGACCTGCAGTCCCAATTAAAGGACCTTGGTCGCCAGGGCGCGAGCGGCATTAGAAGTCATTGACACATAGTTTATAAAGACCTAGGCCAATGCTGCCTGGGCCCAAGTACTTCATTGTACATAATAGTCAGTGGTGCTTTAGTTATTTAACAACGAGTGCGGGAAGTGTATGATCTTCGACGGCAATGGTGAGCGCCCAGATCCTGAAAAGGGTAGGGCCATCAAGGAGTTTCCCCGACCTGGAAACATCGCTGAAGTTAGATGCTTTTTAGGCATGAACCACCTCGCAAGGTTCCTTCCTGACGCTGCGTCTATGTCGGCTCCTCTACGCAGCTTCCTCGGCAAAGGCAGCTTTTGGCCTTGACAAACCCAACAGAGGAAAACTTTGACAAGATCAAGACTACAGTCAGCTCGAAAAGGTAGTGACGGTTGTCATTTGCGCGCACGCAGTATCGCTTTTGGCGCTGAGTATACTTCGGCTTCAGGTGTTCACTTCAACGACTGCGGCGCCGCGAGCGTGTGCATTTGACGATAGAAGCTTGGCTGTTCGGTGCGCAATAACGTTGAGAGGAGAGAGCGGGGACAGGACGCAGGCGCAAGGGTCTGTTGCACGCACATAGGCAACCTGTGCCGAAGTTTCCCGTGTTGACCGCAGCACACAACCCAGAGAGAGGAGCAAGCGTTTTTCAGGCGCACCGTAGATTTTCCGCACCACTTGCATACGTTTACAGACACGTGCATCCCCGCGCACTGTAGAAGCCACATATGGTGTGCGTTAGCTAACTAGGCTACGTCGACAACACCTGGGCAATGAATGTTATCAGCCAGACGAGAGCCTCAAATCGTTCAGAATGTGTAGTCGCGTTTGTAGCGGCTCCTGACGGCACCAGTTCTTAGGCGTGCACTGGAACAATGCAATGCCGCCCAATATTCTAGTTCACTGTAGCACTAGGTTCACTTTTCCCGCGTCCTGTCTCCCCGCCATTTTTTTGTTAACACGAGCGCCCGCGGCTGCAACTTCGTCAGTGGTGCTGTCGTATATCGTGATCAGTTTGTACATCATGAGCCATTATACAAAAACAAGCTCCAACACTCGTAAGATATCTTTTACATGTTCCAAATGTGTCGATGTGGCTTTCAATCTTTTCTTTCGTTCCTTTTTTTTTCAATCTGCAGCTGTCATCGATCACACACCAAGGAAACAGTGCGCCACAGAGAGTGACAGCAGCAGCTGCAGTTCTCGAACGAAACGCTGCGATGACTTTAAAAATGCACATCAGTGTGACAGGCAAACGGTTGTTCCCCTTTCAACCTTTATGGCATCGCGTGACATTTTCACCTGCTGCGTTCCTAGATGCAGTCAAACGGCATCGAGCGGTCCAGGCTTCGCTCATGGGTGTATGTCTGACATTAAGAATGCATTCTTACTTATGCCAACATGAGAGCGAAAAATATTAGTTGTGCCAGATGGCTTGTTCCGTTCGAGATCGGTAGCGAAAATATTAGCGTAAGCAAAATGACAGCCGACCATTCCTCACCTTTCTCAGCAACAACGCTGCCTTATCTTTGCGTTGCAGTGTTCTACCAAGCTTTTTAGCTTTTTTCTTCAATGTGAACAATGCAGACATTCCTTAGTGCGTTGTGGTGCTTGTGGTAAGGTTTGGCGCCCCAAATCTGCACACAGGGGCTACGAGGGACGCGTAGTGCAGGACGCCGCATTTATTTCATCATAAGTGCATTGTGGTGGTTATATGGTTTGGCGTCCCAAATCTGCACATGGTGGCTATGGGGACGCGTAGTGCAGGGCGCCATTTGTTTCATCCCAAGTGCATTGTGGTGGTCGCATGGTTCGGCGTCCCAAATCTGCACATGGTGGCTATGGGGACGCGTAGTGCAGGGCGCCATTTGTTTCATACCAAGTGCATTGTGGCGGTTATACGGTTTGGCGTCCCAAATCTGCACATGGTGGCTATGGGGACGCGTAGTGCAGGGCGCCATTTGTTTCATCCCAAGTGCATTGTGGTGGTTATATGGTTTGGCGTCCCAAATCTGCACATGGTGGCTATGGGGACGCGTAGTGCAGGGCGCCATTTGTGTCATCCCAGGTGCATTGTGTTGGTTATACGGTTTGGCGTCCCAAATATGCACATGGTGGCTATGGGGACGCCGTAGTAGTAGTAGTGAATACTTTTATTGCCCAACAGATAAAGGCAACCCCCCCCTCCCTCCCCCAACCCTTACGCCGACGGAGCAGGGGTGCCCCTTCAGATGCTGGCGGGCAGGTCTTCCCTGCGGCCAGTTGGATGAGCAGTAACTGGACTGGAGCTCGGGGACAGAGCTGCGCAGCATGCTCTCCCAAGATTACCTACCACCTATATTAGATAGTGGGCCCATTTCGATAAGAATAGATGTCCTTGTAATATAGCTTCACAATTAGTCCAAGTACTTTATTTTACTTTAAATTTCGGTGGCATGTTTTATTCTCTACAGTGATGCGCAAGATACTACAATGCATAAATTCCCATATAGTATTCGCCTACGACCGCTAAATAACTTATAACTAAATTTTTCTGTCATGCTGTTGCAGCGTCAACAGCCAAACGATGTGTGTGACGTCAAAGTGTGGTCATACGTCACGCGAGGCATGTAAAAACGTCGATACAATCGCTGCTTCATCGTTTTAATTCGCTACAGTGCTGAAGCCAGCCTTGAGCCGGAATGACAATGAATGCAGAATCAGCGATGCTGTTTTTTCATGTCTCAAGTGGCCTCTAACCACACTTTGACGTCACTAATCTTTGAGGTCACAGTCATCGATCAGTTGCCCAAACCGAAACAGCACGAGAAAGAAATTTTTATAAATTATGCAGCGGTCGTAGGAGAATATCAGTTGGTAATCCATGTATAATAATGCCTTACACGCACCCGAAAGTCAGGTCTGTACACTCCTTTCAGCGAAGCGCATATCCGGCCCTTCAATCCCTCTGTTGTGTGCCGTTATTCGTATAACGGCCCCCGCTCAGAAGCGATGACGTGGCTGGACTGCATTGTACAGCACAGGCGCGACTACATCGCGGCTACTTACCGTAGCACCAAATCGAAACAGGTACCCTCACTCGTTCAGCACGCTTTCTGGCTTGTCGGCTGGCAGACTCCGTCGCAGCTAAAAGCTGGGCCTGTAACCTTTTTTGAGAGATCAGCCTCAAAGGTGGCAGCAAGAGCACGCACAAACGTGGCTTTTGGCACATTAGAGAGATAGCACAGCGGGATCCGCTACCCGCAGCCGCTTCCGCGAGGCGCCACTGCGCTTTCGCAGTACGCCCCGAGGGCGACAGATGGCGCCACGTGCCCGTCAGCTGCCACGACCAATCAGCGCGTGCGCAGTGGCGCCACGGGGAAGCGGATCACGCTTTGCTACAACTCCATTAATAAGCAGTCTGTCCTTGCAGTAGCCCGTACAAGCTGCCCGGTTGCGTGCGTTCCTGTCTTGCTCGGGACCAGTCTCGTAACACTAAGTATAAATGAATGCTTCGGTAAGCTGATAAGACCTAATGAGCTCACAGGCGCACTGGGTTTGTTGTGTGCCTCAGTGACTCCGGCGGAGCGATTGCCGAGAGGCCAATGTAAGGCTAATCCTGCCTGTCCATTCACACCTGCACTTCCAGCTGCACGTAACGGTTGAAGGCAACGAATATCCATGATTTACGCTATGAACTCGAGCACCAGGTGCTGTGTTGTAGCAACTAGTGGGCACTGCCGAGTGCAATCCACCGTCGTATGACATACGAGCTAGGCACACCCGCCCAAAGAGTGAAGGCAACAAAACAGACAAGACACGACTGGTCATGTTTCTCAGACATTTAATGCCTCACAAAAGAGTGGGAAGGGGGTTAAAGTGGCTGGTGATGCAATACATGGGGGATAGGTCGTTTCCCACATATACTGAAGTATAATACATGCTGTTCCTTCCATGTGTGTATATATAGCGATTTATTTATAGTATTTATATTCATAGACAAAAAAATTAATGTCCACACCAGGTAGTCTCGCAATCTTTTTTTTTTCTCGAGAAACAACTTGTGCTTGGTAGCGGCTCTTTTTTGCTTTAAGTCAAAAGTAAAGACTCGACAGACACACAGGACTTGATCCCCATTACCATTCAGGGACCGATCAGGCAAGAATCTACAGCTCCGTGACGCATTCTATCTCGCTTTTCTTTGGCCGAAACAAACCTAAGCACACTAAACACGTTCCGGACCATGATCTTCCAGCTCTTGGCTGTCACAACTCTTGGTCCGCACGCTGGCAACAGAGACGGTGTCGCTTCCAACCTCACACACATCATCATCATCGTCCTTCCCTGCTTCCATCCTTAGTGTATCTTTCAATCTTTCTCTTTTTTTTTCTTCAAACCCCTCTAGTTTTGAGGATTCTGCCAGGCGGTGAACCTTGCCTTGGCAAACGGAGGCATCCTGAGTTTCGAAGGCAAGAAAAGGTACAGCTTGAAGTCGAACTCTTTCCAAGAGCAAAAAAGTGGTACCCCACTCCGCTAGGGAAGTGGGGCTGAAAGGCCAAGCATCCGTCACACTGCGGAAAAAGGCTTTTTTTTTTGTCACTGACGTCACAAAACGAACCAACAGAAAAATAGACATGGTCAAAGAACGAACAGCGTCTACACACTTCCTAAGGCGACTCACTTTTTTTTTTTTGTTTTCTCGGACCACTGTGGCGGCGAACGGTACCAGCCAGCCAGGCGGCCCAGAGTAACGGCCCGTAGAGGCGGCTTCAGAGCCCCGTGACGGGGTCTCCACAATGAACCAAGTTTAGCCTAACGAGCCTACAACAGAGTCCGTGAAGGCAACATAGGTACTGGGAGAAGGCCATAAACTACGCTGGGGTGGGGCCGCTGAGGGAAAAGAAAGTAAGGGTGGAAGGGGGTTGGGGAGGTCAAACAGGGATTCCCTAGTGCGTCCTAGTGACGAGACTCTCTCGCATCGACCCCAATGACTTCTCGCATCCATCTAGTGGACTCCAGTCTGCACCCAGAGCAGACCTCCGCCAAAAGGCCACGGGCGGACACCTTGACGGGTTCCTCGCCGTGGCCCGGGGCAGGAACAGCAACTCTCCTCGCGTCCGGCGTTGTCGTGACCGGGACACCCGAAGCAACTCTCTCCACACTCTTCTCGGCAGCTTCGCTGTCTCCAAACTCGACTCCTCCCGTATCTCAGCGTCACGCACACACACTTTGTGGACCTTTCCTTCTCCTCCGTCCTGCTCGCCACGCTCCAGAAAGGCTCGCTCACTTCATGGCGTCGTCGTCATCACCACCCTCATCATCATCATTTTCGCATACACGAAAAAGCAAGAGGAGAGAAGGCAGAATGGAAGGTAGATAAAAAAACAAGCCTCACGTCAACGTTCAAGACAAGAGAGAGAGAGATGAGACATCAGAGAAACTGGATAAGACAGTCAATAAAAAAAAAAGGAAAACGCCAACAACAACAATAACAAAACCAAGAGAGAGAAACAAAAACAAACATTGGGTTTGCACTTTGTTGAAGTCCTTAGTAAAAAATTGTCCTAAGCTTGTCTTTTTTTTTTGTCGTGTTTTGGGTGTACGTGCGTGTACATGTGTGTGTGTGTGCACTTGTGTCCCGTGGTCGAAGCTGCACCGGCACCAGCACTGGCTTCTTGATATCCCGGAGGGTCAGAGGTCATGACCTTGTCTTCTTCTCGCTTCTCTTGTTTCGCTCTTCCCTTTTTATCTTCCGTCTCTCCCTTCAATGTGTAACTTGTGCGTCCACAGAAACACTCACATTAACACAGTTCTCTACACATGTCTGGCTCACTGGCTTCTTCCAAGCTCTGTCATGCTGCTTTGGTAAGATGCACGTCCGTCTCGATCCTGGCTCCACAGGCTCTCACAACAGCTTCACCCTGATCTGCGAAAACAGAGGAGAAAGAAAAAAGAAGTCAGATTTAGTACACAAAAACAATACTCGTATTATACAAAAGGCCGGACATCAGCGCCGACACCTACACACAACACGTCAACACGCACTTCATCATAAAGGAGCAGCTGAAGGTGCCTCCTTAGTGAATGCTAGGCGAATTAGCGCGCTCAAAGGTCCGAGATAGTGAACGCTTCAACGCGAGTGACAAAGCTCGCTGCTGAGACGGTTCATCAGGAAGGTGTAGAACTGCAAAATAGACTCAATTCTGTCGAATTTATCGCTAAAGAGAACATCTAAAGTATGATTTAAAAAAAAGAACACAGGAAAATACAAATCCGCCCAAAAACCACCGTCCCTCTCTCATATACATCTCCGGCTAAAACATGCAGCATGCTTTGGATACTAACGACTAATGATTCAGGACAGACTTCGGGAGAAAAACTTTAGAGCAGTGCCGCTTGCGATGGTGCTTATGCTAGCACTGGCTCCTGTACGTAAAAGCTCCTTCTAAAGGAGTATGAAATGATAGTCCGCAGAATAAATAGTGAAGAATGGTCCGAAGGTCCCCGTTACAGTTTTTTTTTGCGCGCGGAAACCGTACCTGAACCGCAAATGCTGCCTCCGCAAAACCCAAAGGCCAACGCATAGAATAGTAAGTGTTAATGAATGCGTGCAAAAAGGCAAGTGATAATATCTTCAAATGTTTACATAAGAAGACATGTTCAGTTAAATTTTTATCCGAACAAAACTAATAGTGTGCGATGACTTATCCTCTCATTATGCAATGTAATGTACCCGAGACCTACTGACTGATAAACTCGCAATGCAAATGCGCCCAGAACAATGGCGACCGGTAGAACCATGGGTCACAAAGCAAAACGAGCCTAGATGCCGCCCTAGTCTCAAACGCGGTCACATGCTCGCGAGCCCGCCAATGAGATGAGTGGTAGGCATGAAGGCCGCCTCAGAAGTGGCGCGCATGCGCGGTGGGATCCGTCTATTACGCAGGATTCGCTCCGCCGGAGCCACTACGCTCTTTTTTGTTTTTTGTTTTTTGCTTTTCTTTGCTCCGCGAACAGGAATCATCCCTTTCGCTCAACCAAGGGCGCTGTCTTGACCTTCCACACGCTCTCGCCGAGCTTGATGGTCGCTTCGTGAACGCCGCCGGCCTGTCAGCCTCGAGGTCGCCCGTGCAGGGCGAGTCCTGCCTCTAGCCGCTCCCTTGCGTAACCGGCGTGAAGAATACGAAGCAGAGGAGGAGATAAGTAGGCCTCCGCGAGCGAAAAAAAAAAGTAAACAAAAAAGAGAAGTCGCCGGCTATTGACGCGTGCCACCGACGCGGCGGCACGCTATTCCGGGCATCGCGCGCGCTTCTCGAGCGAGCGCGCACGCACGGAACGGTGTAGTATAGGCAGTGGAAGAGAGGCCAGTGCGAGTGAGAATAGCTGCCGCGCCAAGGACGGAGTTGTCAGAGCGACCTCGAAACGGCTCCAAAGGCCGACACCGAATTCCCCCAGCTCCCACAAAAAGAAAAGAACGCTCCTGGACAGGTTCTCCCACGTTATGATCCCTTCTTGCAACCGAGGGAGCGAAACTAAACGAGTGAGTCCCAAACTCCGCACTCATCAGAAACGGGGTTACTCCTATGTGAGGACACTGAGGATGCAGGAAAGAAAGGGAGATGTCAATGCGAATGGAACACTTAGCTGGTGTCTATGCCCGTAGGCACTAAAGAAAAAAAAATAAACACGATGATGCCACCGAAAACAGCTGGCTGCTGCAAAACAACCTCCGAGCTCGCGCAACAGTCGCAGAGCACCGCGTACTTTCGACCGCAGAAGGGAACACAAAACATAAGGTGGAGATGAAACCCACCTGTCTAAAATGCATACTAAAAACAATTCCACCCTAGTGCAGTGCAGACAGAAAAAAAAAAGGTCAGAGGGACACCAAATTAAATTATGTAATTATGTGTCGGCAGTGTGCTACCATTAGAAGCTGTTAATAATGCAAGAGCGGGGGCTAGTTGGTGCTTCATACTAATCAATTCGCGCTAAAAGGCACACACATGAAACCACAAACGGACGAAGCGCGTAAACGGTAGAAGCTGCTTCTACCAAACGGTAGAAGCTGCTGACGCCTTTTCCGGAAGTGACACCACTTCCTGTCCCGTGACGTCGCTTCCGAGCAGCCAATGGGAGATTTTTTTTTCCCTTCCCATAACGCTCTTAAAGTTCTCGCAATAAAAAAATATAAAAAAACAAGCCCAGCAGCAGCATGAGCCGCGACAGAAATTCCAAGCGCGGGCGATCGCCAGACAGGAGAGGGATGAGGGGGCGACATCCGGCGTCCATCCAAGCACGGCAGCGAGCCAGCCCCGTAGCGCGCACTATTACGGGCCGCCGCACGTACGGGCTGCTTTATTGTTACGGCTTGTACGGCCGCTTCGCGGCGGCGCTCATTAAGTCGTAACCGCTCCTCGGGTGCGGGAAGATGGAGCGAGGCCTCCTCCTCCCAAAGGCGACCTCTCCTAGCCACCTCTCACACTGCAGCGGCAAGGCCGCGCGCGCGCGC
Source organism: Amblyomma mixtum (assembly GCF_055824585.1). Classification (NCBI taxonomy): domain Eukaryota; kingdom Metazoa; phylum Arthropoda; class Arachnida; order Ixodida; family Ixodidae; genus Amblyomma; species Amblyomma mixtum. The sequence continues at coordinate 44,269,244 of NC_143019.1, read as the reverse complement.
TCAACAACGATAACCAGCGACGGGGGACCCTCGCGCCAGCAAGCAAAAGCGGCTCGCGGCCGACGCGCGCGTAAACTTAACCAGAACGATTACGCGGGTAGCGGTGTACACGTAACAACACTCCTAGCCTCGTTCCTCGGCGTCCCATGTGCGCGTTTGTTGCGGTTGGGACGGGACACGGTAGGGGCCGAGTCCTACCATTCCTGCTACCCGGAGCAACAAAGACTGGGGAAACGGATACAGAAACGACGAGGGGGCCATTAGTCCAGTGAACGCGTTAGTGTGCAACACACAGAGACCCCCCCTCTTCCACTGAACGCGAAAAGAGGCCCGACCCACTGCCCAGCGATTTTCAACAAATGGAAGGAAATAACAAAGAGGGTTGGATGGGGTGGAAAAAGCATATCACGCCGCTTTGAGTTAGCGCAAACTACGCGACGCCGAACGGGCTGGCTGCTGGGCAACGGCACTGGGGCGAGAACGTTTAAGTGCATTCTTCGTCAGAAGTTCAGAGGCCAATGTGACTGGCTTCAGAGTTGAGCTGTGCGGCTCTTTATGCATCGCCCGCGTTCCATATCTTTAATCTGAAAAGCAAAAGTAACTCTTCGTCCTAATTTGCTAAGGAAAGCTACGATTTCCAGACATACTAAAAGAGACCCGCTATACGACTTAGAAGCGGACACCTCGGGCTCTACTTCTGACAAACGTTGTACAGTCTTTGTCAAATGTAACCAGGCTGCATGGTTTGCTTCTAGCTCATACAGTGGAGCCCTTACAGCTGAAATGGTCGTTAAAGGTAAGGACTGGGGGTCTTCTTACCTTCCAACACGTTTCGATCTTTAGGAAAGCCACAAGGGCTCCACTATAGAAGCTGGAAGCAAACTATGCAGCCTGGTTACTTTTGACAAAGGCTGTACGTATCCTACAAGTTGCTACCAGCGCATATTCAAAGTCGGTCCTAACACTAGGAACTAGGAAGTTAACGCCGCAATAAACACTTATACCTAAGTATTCAGTGTCGGGAACTGCTGGAGTGCGTATGTTTCTATTAAGAGTATGCCTTACCGGCGACTAGGCTTTTTTTTTTTTTTACCGAACCTCTTTCAGGTTAAGATATCAAATTGCGAATAATAATAATAATAATAATAATAATAATAATAATAATAATAATAATAATAATAATACAACTGATCCCTGAACACAAAGGCAGGCTAAACACCGTTCACTTAACAATTCGACGCATCTTCAGGACGTTAGGTGGGACGTCGCGACGTATTCGCCAAGCGAAGCCATTTGAGGCAGTCGAGCGCAGCTAATATCAGCGCTTCAGCTAACCAAAAAAAAATGCCGGAAGAAAACGTGATGAGCTCATTCCGGTCACGTCCCCTAGCGCCCGCCTTGAATACATAGAGGGGATGGGGGGGCAAACTTTACGAACAGCCGCCCGGGTCGCGAACGCGTGGGAAGCCAGCGCCGTGCGCTTTCTCCGCCGAGAAGCTCAGCGCGCGCTCAGTGCAGAAACAAGCCGGCAGATGGCGCCACCTCCCAAGAAAGCGCCGTGTCGTCTTTGGACTGCTGGAGGAACCAAGCGCGTCAGCCAGCCGCCAGAGAGAAACGAGTGCAATCGATTGCAACTTTTTGAAAATGTATCGTGTAGTGCCCACGCGTCAATAAGTCGCGAGCGCGGGTTTCCAGCGCGCTGTCTTCCACGGTTGGCGGAAAATGTGTGACATGATGCAGGTAGCGCTGCAACACGCCGAAACACTACGCGCTCAGTGGCAGGTTCTACAGATAGGACGACGCAAATAAAGTTCGGTTTATCGAGTTCTGCCGAATGAATTTCTTAGAAGCACGAAATTTTGAGAAGAGTCGTGAAAGCCGCTTCGGAACAAGCCCTGAGAGAATGTCACCCCCTAGAACGACGCCTCATAATCTTATGTCCGCGACCTGCTACTAGATTAACGAAATCAATCGCCGCTTGTCGAAAAACCGACCCTTTGAATCACGGATATAACGCGTATAACGGTACAACACCTACTAGGAGTCAATTAAATGATATGGAAATGTCACCGCCCATTGTGAAGACACAGGCCGGTGGTTCGCTCAACACGTTGAAGAAGCTGCTATTTATACTTAGTGGTCGATATAAAAGGCTTGTCGATATAAAAGGAACATTTCGGAACCAGTGTCACGGTCAGTCGGTACACGTTTGAACGAATGCAATAGGTGCTAACACTAATCGAAAGCGGGTAGGACAACTTTCTCCACTCGTCAATAAGGATTACGGTGCAACTATAACCTCCCATGCATCACGGGCACACGCGGGTCCCCAAATACAACGGGATCAGGTAACATAAAAAGAAAGACTTTTTTTTTTTTCACGTTCACATGAGTACAATAGGCCGTGCTGAGTCTGAACCGACGACAGCTGGCACGCATTTTCTCAAAGTAAGGTCATGTTCTAAGCGCGTCAAAAGCATCTCGCTTTCACCAGTGTCGTACAAGTAATGTAGCAACACATGTAGTACAAGTAATACCGACCCCAAGAAAAGTGGTGGCCCCGAACAAAATCGTGCCGGCACATAGCGTGCAAACACGACCGTACAGGAAGAAAGAGGCAATTACATGGAGAAAATAAAAGGAAAGCTTGAATTACATATTTGAAATGTTTCGAAATAACACGACGAAGCCTCTTTCGCGGGCATTACTACCGTCGGCATAGCGCTTTGAAACGCCGGTCGTTTTTCTTTCGTCAAGGTTATTGTTCTCGGCGTGCGTGTGTGTGTGTGTGGGGGGGGGGGGGGGGGAGGCAAACCGTTTAACGTCAAAGCTCGAAAAATGGAGTGAGTTCGCGTTTGAAAACACATGGCGCAAGCAGCTTGGCAGGGAAGCAGGGGGAGGCCTGCAGTGATTGATAAACACAGGCAGTTTCTTTCTTTCTTTCTTTCTTTCTTTCTTTCTTTCTTTCTTTCTTTCTTTCTTTCTTTCTTTCTTTCTTTCTTTGAGGTGTTGGGCTCTTCGCGCATGCCGAGTTCATTTAAGTTCGCTTACGGGAACGGTCTCCACAGAAGGCGCTTGCAACCTGAACTAAAAGTTCAGGTTGCATAATACCACACAGCACATCATGCACAATGCGAGCCGCGCTGTCGCCGGCTTATTAACGCCAACCGACGATGAAACCGCCCGAAACCTCTCGTTACCACCGGCTTCACTTGAAATAAGAAGCGCCACTGCAACACAGATGCGCAAGCACGTGGCGTACATGCATACGGCCACCACTCAGCATCAGCGGCGTGGCCTGCTGCCAGCCAAAAAACGTAATCAAAGGAGGATTGCACCACTTATGGCACATTACTCGCAATCGTAACGATGCGCGAAGGATCGCGCTCGACTGGGCCCAGGAAGAAAGCTCCGGCCCTGCCACGTAGTAGTGCTGAATCTCGTTATAACGAAGTTGAAGGGGTACAGCGATTACTTCGTTCTAGCCGTAGCTTCGTTATAGCCGTTCCTTCGTTATAGCCGTAGCTTCGTTATAGCCGTAGCTTCGTTATAGCCCGTGTTGACCGAGCTTCCAAGGGGAATCGTCATTTCTTCGTTATATAAATTATTTCTATATAACGAGGTAGTAGCTGTAGTAGTAGTGGTGGTGGCGGTGTATCTTCTTCGCCTCATCAGCATACGCCGCGCTCTGAAGGAAACGCGAACGCCTATCTCGCGCCCCGGCTGCGGAGGCAGCGCCGCCGCACAGCGGGCGCGTGCACAACCCATGCAGGCAACAATGGCGCAGGCGGTTAGGCCCCTAATAAAGCGCCGCAAGGACGTGTCTGGTCCTGAATTATTCACGCAAGCCGCTGAAGTGTTACGAGCCGCCGGTAGCGCGATATCTCGCTCTGCAGCTGTATTGTATCGATGCATGGACATCTAACGACGGGAATATTTTTTTTCTCGTCTTGTTTGCCAGATCCGTCGCTCACGGAGAGAGCGTGCTGGAACACGCACCTGTTCTTCAATATCCTCGCTTCTTCTGAAGCAAAAAAATAAAAATAAAAGCTCCCAGACTGCGATGTCATCTTTGTTCTTTATTCGCAAAGGCTACGAGCTGTGCCGACAAAACTCGCCATCCTCACCAGCCTCGCGCGACGCCCAAGCCGCCACGAAGTAGCATACCAGTGAGACACACATACAGCGAGGGTAATTACATATCTGAAACGACCGAAGTGTGTGCTCCACAGCTCCCAAAGCCGCTTGGACCAGGAAGGCGAGAAATGACGGTGAAATCCCATCAACTGCACACGCTTACATCCAGACCATAATCATCATCATCGTGAGCCTGTCTACGCCCACTGCAGGGCAAAGACCTCTCCCGTGTCTCTCCAATTAACCCTGTCCTTCGCCAGTTGCGGCCACCGTATTCCCGCAGTTTCCAATGGCGGCCTGTCCGGAGCCAATGATTCTTAGCACCGTCCGCTGCGTCACAGGTCTGACCGCCGCCCCGGTCAGCTGTTCCGCAGCTGATATCGCGTACTCAGCCCGAGACACGCCGACCGGAACGTGTTCTAGACAAACGTTTCGCCCTCTGTACGCACGAGTATAGAAGGTTCTGAAGTAATACACTAAAGCAAGCAGGACGCAATTATAGAAAGGTGGCCCGAGAACGAGCCCAGCTGGTCTAGTCTGCACGCCATGAGTTGTCACCGGCGGATTAAACCCGCGAATACACGGCATCCACACCGCGGGGCCAGCTACGACGTCACCGACGGCGCACAGCAGAGCTTCCAAACCGTTTCGTCGAGCCCGTTAAAGCGCTCGCGCCGTTTCAAGGCGAGGTGTCGACGTCGCGCTAAGCAGACCGCAGACCAGGCGACGACGCCTTAATCGTAAGGCATAGTTTCGGGCAGGGACGGATTCCCCTCGAATCGGCAGAATCCTTCTGGGGCTCCGTCCACATACAGCCTGCGAGGTCGACGCGTGCTCAGGTTACGGGAAAACAAAAATGTATATAAAAAACAGAAGAGGACTCTTCGAACGAGGTCACGGCTTGTTGTGCATGCTGCGCAGCGCGTGCTTTCCCCGACTCTGCTGCCGGGGCGGGTGCCAGGGAGACGACGGCTGCTGCAACGGGTGAAGAAATGTTCGCAGCCTTGACTAAAGGGAAAAGTGACGCCCGCATGCGTCGGAAAACAACGAGCGTCGATCGCGAAACGACCGCGCCACGAGCGAGAATTTCGAGAAAGACGGACCTTCGCATCGTTTCACTGAGATACAGTAGCTATTCCAGTAGTTCTTCCTAAGCTTATTAATGCGAAAGCTCTGTCGCGTCAGCGAAAAGTGTCTGCACGATGACGTCGCTCTCTGAAGATAGATATACGAAACTGTGATTGCAACAGATAGTGTGCGATAAAATGCTGGATGGTAAAAAAATTCGTTTTAGAGGCGAAAAAATACAGTTAGACGTCAAAATAGTCACGGACGTCAGAACAGACCTGGACGTCGATATGGTATGTGGACGTTTTGCTTTCGCACTGCTCCAATGTGGGTCGCCGCAGTGACCTCAAAGCTTTCCTGAGTGAACCGAACCTTTAAATAGACATGACAAAGCACAAACTCATGACAGCGAGTCAGACACAAAGGACAAGCGCTTGTGAACTGTCAATTGTCAATTGCTTCGAGACGGCGCATGCGCTGAAAGCGCATTTTAAATCTACTACATGGCTAACACTTCGCGAGAAGCAGCCAGGGAGAGCGCCACAGGACATCTCGGGAGACTACACCCGCGCCTCCGCAGTCGGCCCTCCGGCCCTCCCGTCGATTGCCCGACGCGACGCCACATCGCGATAACGATTCCGTCAACTTGTTCGCGGCATCCTTTCATCGCGAGGCTATTCGCGAGTCCTATCGACGCCATCCCAAGTTCGTCTTCCTTCGGGCTCCAACCACACTCGGTCGCGCGACGTGACGAGAAAATGGCAGAACAACGCGAGAGGGAAAGAAAGATACGGGCGAGCTCCCAAGGTCTCTGCCCGCAACCAGGCCACCAGCGCGCCGTGAAGAGACCGCGACAACAACGCCCACCGAAAAAGCACGCGTTGCGGGCGGACATGTCATCGCAGCGGCGGCGGAGCCAAGAACACAAGAGAAGCAAGGGAGGGGGGAGAAAGCCGCGCGGCAGTGGGAACGACACCCGTTTCTCCTCTCTCTCTCGACCAGGGCCCCATTAATATCGCGCCATCGCGACGAAGGCGAAAGAGGGGCGCACCACCGCTCCCAGTTTGTCCTCGTTTGCGGGGACGTCCAACAATTGACAAGCGCCCATCCCGCACATGCCGTCGTAGACGACGATGCCGTCGGAGGAGGAGAAGTAGCATCAAGAAGGCACGCCGGTCTATCCCCTCGAGCAAGCCCTTTCTCGACCCCCAGCCCGCGACACGAATTTGCTCGCCTGATCCCCTCGCCAGGGGGCCGACGCCACCCGTCCTTTCTTTTGGCGAGGATCCGCGGACGGTCGCTCGCGGTACGCTCATCGTTGTGCCCGCTCGCTCCTCGCGTGCGAGACGACGACGCCTTCAGCATCCATCTCACCCCTTCACTCTCTTCTCAATTCTCGCTCCTCTGCTTGTTCTTCTCTAGCGTGCTTCATCTACAGCGGCGGCCACCGGCGATTGTGTGGCGCGCGCAGCAGAGGCAAAGCGCCACGTCAACGCCCGCGAGAGAATCTCCTGCCCTCGCCGCATCGAGGAACCTCCCGGGGACCTCCCGGGGAGAGGACGAAAGCAAGCGCAGAGAGAATAGTGGCCAGCCTAACGTCATCGCCACCGCTGTGGTGCGGTATGACGAGCGCGGCGCGAATCGTACCCAGCTACAAGAGAGTGAGCCGTGGTTTCAAACCGGGTCACTTAGCAAGGACCGACCACTTCGCACGACGAAAACGTTGCAGCCCCCAACAGGCAACTTTCGAAAACACTCCACTAGGCTTTGAAGCCCCGCCAATAGTTGTAGGCACAGTAACCCTCTCGCATACCTTGAAGCCTACCTCCACTCCGCTGTTGGGAAGACAACGTAAATGGGTTCCTTCAGCGTCCATGGATCCTCTTGCCGTTTCACTTTGCAGACACGGACACTGTGCTTTCTTTAACCATCACATAACGCTTAACCTTCCCCTATGAGTACAATGCGACAGCACTGGAGATCCTTCCAGCGCAAGTACCCCTAATCTGTCGCCCAGCTTCTAGATACATGCCCACATATGAGGAATTGCCAGTGTGGAAGCTTGGGCGAGTGGAAGGCTGTAATAATGCGCCAAACAAAAGGTTAAAAGAGCACCCGTGACGTCACCGTGCCGCCCCTCGTGACGTCGCCGCACGCTAACCAATAATCACGGCGCGACGTTACGACAACACCGCAGAACCGGCCAACGCGCCCTTTAACAGCTGTCGCTGTAAACGCAACGCGTACCGGCCCTGAGAACGGACGAAGCCGGATACACGCTCCCCCAACAACACGCCCATAAATCGCCCGTCGAGAACGAAGTTCGTCACAAAGGAAGGCCTCGCGAGAGAGGCGGTTCACCACGCCCGACCTGCACGGGACAGAAGGCACGTTCGAATTGTCGAGAGACGCACGCATACACTACACCAGCACGCGAGCAGAGCGAAGCTGGGACAGCGTCCAGCCTTCGGAAGCGGGACGGTGAAATATATCGCGCGCGCGCATTCCGGGGGCCCTTATCCGCTTCGGCGGCGAAGGTCGAACCACCCGGTGACAAACAGTGCGCGCAGCCGCGCTGCTGCTCCCGCTTTCGCGTGTGACGAGACGCCGCCCGCATGAATTGTGTAGACTCGCGAGCGAACGCGACGGACCAGAAGAGAAAGTGCGGGACGCCCACGGACAGCGCAGCAGCAACCGCCACGACCGTTATAACTGCGCCGGCGCCCACGCTCATAACAAGAGCAGCAGCCTGAAGCCGGTGTACGTGCGCCTATGTGCGCGCGCTCACACGCGACCCCGAAAGGAGGCAGACATGCAACAACGGGCAGACGCACACACAGGTGGCGTACGTACGACAAAACTTTCCGAGCCAGCACACGGCAGAAACACGCACGAGAGCCGCGACGTCCTCCCTCCGCCCGTAGCAGCTACATCTCCCTGTATATATAGCAATCAACGTCACGCACTCGTCGTCTTCCGGTGTCCTCTTGTGTACGGCGCCCGTTCGTGCAACACACTACGAGCGAAATACGCGCGGTATCTCTCCGTAAAAACGACGGCCACAAACAAAAGGCAGCAAAAGACTCGTAAAGCGCGCCGCAGCCAAGGCACTACTACGCAACCGCGTAGGTTTTTCCGCAACAAAAGGATTCAAAGCGCTGAGCTGTCACAACAACGAAAAAAAATTCCTCGTCAGGGAAATCGTCGTGTAGAGTCTTTGTGGGATGCTTTTTTTTTTTTTTTTACGGCCGTTTTCTGGGCAGCCAGCACAAGGGACGTCGTAAAGACGGGCCTCCAAACGAATCGCCCTCGGATGGCGGTCGTTCCGTCGGCCGAAAATAATAACGCCCAACTCGTACAGGGGCGTCTTCACGGTTACGTTTAGTAAGATTAAGGGTTGAGCGTCGCAGCGGCCTCAACTGCTTCCGTTCATTCCGTGCCTCGCGCCCTTCAGTAGTTCGAAACGATTCGCCGCTGTGGTGGGGCAGCCAGCAGCAACTTTTGCCAATATTTCCGATTCTGCTAGAACGAATCAATCACTCGCTCACGGCGCCTGCGAGGCGCCGCGCTCGACGAAGCGACGATCGTCGCGAAACAAAGATGCTCGAAAGGAATCGCCAAAGGCAGTGCAAAAGAAAAGGAGATGTCGAGAGAAAAACAAAACAAGAAGACATGGAAAGGAGGCGGGAACAAAGCAGGCCGTCAAACCACCATCACCCAGGAAACCGAGGCGGCCAGACCAAGAGCGACAATTGTCGCACTTTGGGAAAGCGCGTCCGCCAAATGGAAGGAAAGAGCCGACGATGAGGCGAGCGCCCTCTCTCGCCGGAAAGACGAAGCAAAAACCGAAGCGAAAGCAAAAGCGAGAGCCAAATCGAAACGGCCCGGTCGGCCTTCGCACCCTACTACTCGGGATGGCGCCATGACCAGGCCTCCTGTGCAAACAAACGAGCCCGGTTCCTCTCCCCCTCCCGTTATTAATGCGTTCTTCCTTCCTCTCGCTGGCAGAGAGAGAGAGAGAGAGAGAGAGCGAAAGAGATTGACGCTCCATTACCTTCACCAACGTTCGGCCGCTGCCGCTCCTCATCTCTGCTGTTTTTCCCTCCTGAAGCTGTTTTCATTACCGGAGGGTAAGGTAGTAAACGCGCTGGTTCAGCACATCGCCCATCACCAACACTAGCAGAACGCCAGAGCACGCAACTGCAATAACTCTGGCCTCAGCATGTCAACTAGCGCCCTAGACAAACCTAGTTGGGTCCTCTGTTTGGCACTTAAGGAGTACGGGCGTTAAAGGTGCACTGAAGAGGAATCTGAACTTGTCTTTTTGCCGCGGGAACTCGATCTACACGTTCCTAGCATTCTTAGAAACTGCGACTTATTTCCCTGTGTGGCCAATTTCCCTAATTAAATCGAATTAACGTCCGGCTACCGCCCTTTTTTTTGAATTCTGCCTCGTACGATGGGCGGAGTCGGCCAACGCGTGGAGTGCCTTTCACCCAGCCCCGTGGCGGCCTGCCGCTCTGCCATCGGCGGAGTAATACGTAGTAGTCCGTAGTAGCAAATAGTCCGCGCGTATTTTTATTTCTGCGGGCTTATTTTGCGGCTATATTATCTGCGAATGAACCTATTTATTCATGGAAACCTAAAAAACAAAATAAAGCGAAAGCAAAGCCTCCACGGAGCTGGCTGAAAGGAACTTCACGCGTTGGCCGACTCCGCCCATCGTACGAGGCAGAATTCAAAAAAAAGGGCGGGAGCCGGGCGTTAATTCGATTTAATTAGGGAAATCGGCCATACAGGGCAATAAGTTGCAGTTTCTAAGAATGCTAGGAACGTGTAGATCGAGTTCCCGCGGCAAAAAGACAAGTTCAGAATCCTCTTCAGTGCACCTTTAACAATCGTTCGCGAAAATCGCACCGATTCTTCCCTACTTTCCAATTCCTAATAAGTTCCCCCCCCCCCCCCCCCCCTCCTTTCCTAAATGCAGCTGTTCATCACAGCGTCGCAAATGCGGCATGTCGAGCGAAGCAAGGCGGTGCGCAGCACAACCTGCTGAAGGGGATGTCGTCCGAGGATATTCAGTGACGTTCTGCAGCTAACTGTCGGGGAGCGGCCCGCAGAAAAAAAGATCTCGCTTCATGCCGAAGACGGTCTGGCACCATCGCCTTCGCTACCGCCATCCCCGGGCCTCTCCAATACCCGCTCGATCCCCCCTCCCTCGAGCTGGAAGGGCAATCGATAAACACCCGGACAATAATAACCTAAGCCAATGCCAGAGAGAGTAGACGGCAAAGCGGTACAGCGCTCGCGTATGTGTGCGTGTCCGTGAAGGAGCAGAGATGATCCACGTGAGAGCTCACGGGAGTTAAAAAAACAATAACACTAGATTTAGCACTTTCTTTGTTACCTAAACGCGACAGTCAAAACACTGAATATCCTGTTCGAATAGTGGGGCAAGTTATATTCGCGTCAATACGGGGTACGCGGGAGAGGAGGAAAAGAAACGCAGCTTCACTTCGGCTGGCACGTGGGTGACAAAGAGAAACGCCATCCTTGGCCTCATTCCTTTCTTTCTTTCTATTTCTTTCTTTCTTTCTTTCTCTTTCTTCCTTTCTTTCTCTTTCTTCCTTTCTTTCTTTCTTTCTTTCTTTCTTCGAGGGCTTAGGAAGAACCTCCAAGTACCACCGCCGAAACGCACAGACTCGGGTGCTTACGCGCTAAGCCGAACCGTTGCCAATTGAAGCAAACGAAGAGAGGACACTCCGGGGGCCAAAGTGGCGCGTCTTTCCCAACAGGGGAAGCCACGGAAGTTATATAGAAAACAGAGAAGGAGTATATGATGCCAGAGGAGCCAGATGACGACGACGACTGATGACGAACAGGATACCATGCGAACGCATGTACCGTATGTAGCGTAAAGTATGTACCAACTCGCCGTTTTACTGACGCGAACGTTAAGACACGGCCACGGTAGAACGCATCCATGTTATAACTACAATGAACACGTGCGACGGTTTTTAAACTCGGTTTCTTGTTGGACGCAGCCATCGAAAGCCTTCGCTCTGAACTCATAGAAAGGGACACGACATTACCATCGCTCGCATTATAATTAGAACTGTGTGGCAAGAACGAGATACGCATTATACGCAGGGCCATTTAATTCCACTAAGGCGAGAATGGCCCACGACGCGCCAAGCTGGCAGCAATACCCACCGTTCTATCACGTCGTCTTTCCACACCACTCAAGCACAACAAACAGTCAATAGCCACGTGCAGTCAGTGAAGGTGAAACTCCTGCAAGATTAGTAACCCTTCTAGCCGCCGATGTCGATACCAATAATAGTGCTCAACATAAATCCAAACGTTAACAGTTTCACCGATAAATGTCGGGTCAAGGTACACAACAGCGACGGGCCTCAATGTTTCGTCACACAATATGTCTGGCTGCGTGGCCGTGAACACATCAAAGAAAAGTAACTATATATCAAAGAAAACCGATGCCGCCTGTAAAAGCGAAAAAAAAATAAAGAAAATAAAACAGTATTCAAGGTCAAGGAAAAGGGAAAATACAAAGCGTACCCACCCTGCACTAGCGCAGGGTCGAGAACGAAATCTAAGCCAGGCGAGCGCAAAGGCTGCCGCCGCCGCCACACGCCGAAACGCGCTCCCGGCGATACAACTCGCGACGGCCGGGTAAACAATTTCTGGAGGCCGTAAATTTCTCTCCGGGCTTTGAAAACTTCGGGCTGGTAGAGGGTGGGTGAAGGGATGGGGGGGGGGCAGCAGCACGCCGACGGGCCATCAAAATGAACCGTTTGAAGAATAACAGCCACCGGCCCGCAGACACCATCAACCCGGCAGGCGCGCGCAAAAAGCAGCAAGCGAAGGGGGGGAGGCGGCGACGCCGTCAAAAACGCCAGCAGAATTCGCCGTCTCCGCTCGCAGGCGACGGAGACGGGAGTTGAGACGAAGCCTGCCTCCCAGATGGTTCCCTTCTGAGTGTATGCGAGCACGGCCGGCCGCGATTTTGCGAAAGAGACATTCCGCGAACTTCCCGATTAAACGAGCTAATTTACGATTGCTCGCACAGAGCCGCGCAGTTAAATGCCCTAGGAGGGGGCGCCCGAAACAGTCCATATAACAAACCCATCCGTCCGGTCGGACGCTTACCTCTTGGCCGACCATACTCGTGCCTCTATTTGACGAAGCCTGGCTCTCAGAGCTAGCACGGTTAGCCAAATATGAAAGAACTCTTCGGTTAAAGAATTTCTAAGATTAACAGATAAACTAGGCACGACAGATAAAGTAAGCGACAACGATGCCGCGAAGATAGCAGAAATAAGGGAGTAATTGCTCACTGGCATCCACCCAAGCGCGACGATACGGCTACAAATGGAAGTTATACAGCTTTCAAAGAAACTTCGTAGTTAAAGAAAAATTCGTCCTCGTGCGGGGTTCGAACCCGGGACAACCGCTTCACCCCAGCAGTCCCCCAACCAAATGGGCTAACCGGGACGGCTAGCACATGGCAGGGTAAGAGCTGGTTTGGGTTTATGGGGTTTAACGTCCCAAAGCGACTAAGGCTGTGAGAGACGCCGTAGTGGAGCGCTCCGGAAATTTCGACCACCTGGGGTTCTTTAACGTGCACTGACATCGCACAGTACACGGGCCTCTAGAATTTCTCCTCCATCGAAATTCAACCGCCGCGGCCGGGATCGAACTCGCGTCTTTTGGGTCAGCGGCCGAGCACCATAACCACTGAGCCACCGCGGCGGCCGCCAGGGTAAGAGCGAATTAACAACTAGAAGAGGGAACAGTGTTGGTCAAATGTTTAGGGGAATCCCCCAAGGCGTAATAGGTTTGTAATAAGGGAGTAATTACTCACTGGCATTCGCCCAAGCGGAGTAAATAGCTGTAATCAAGTAAATAAGCGGAACTGAGAATTTCGAACGACAAATTAGCGGGATTTTCTTTCTTCAATGTCGTGGCTCAGCCGCGCGGGTGTCCTCTAAAGCTCTATAACGCCTGCCGCAGCAGATCACCGGCCAGGACTGCATTACCGACGTCGGGCCAAGGTCACGCGTCCTAGAGGTGACAACCGGTGGGCGAAGACGCGCAAAATGGGCTCGAATACAAATACATTTCTCGGGAGTGTTTTTTTTTTTTTAAAGGACTTCACGCGGCTGCTTCTAAATTACCTTGGGGACACTTTCCGCCGGCACCGCTGAAAACACGCGCGTACTCGACTTGGCACGCAACGCCCGACGCTGGCACGACTGACGACAGACGGGAGGGGGGGGAGCTGGCCGCCAAGGTGAGTTCCGTCCTCGCCGTGACCCAGAAGCGACACAAAATTGCAAAGCTCAGCAGAGATCGGGGGTCAGATACTGCGCTTAGCCTCGCGCTCGGCGCGAAATGTGCTCCCGGCGAAAATATCGACAAGCGGCTGTTATACATAATATCTTGGGCCAACCGATAAGCGCGCGCTTTGGAAACGGCGGCAAAGCACACAGAAACGTGCTGTGCTCCGCTTCTCTTTCGAGACAAGGAGGGCCTGAACAGCGAGAGCACGCTGAACCTGCGCGGCCAGAGGCGTTATAGCCTACATTGGAACACTATGCAACGGTTGCTGGGACTCTCACAAAAAGAAATGTGGTTTTATGGGGTTCAACGCTCAAAAGCGACTCAGGTTACGAGGGACGCCGTAGTGGAAGGCTCCGGGTATAATTTACACCACCTGGGGTTCTTTAACATGCACCGACATCGCACAGTGCACGGGCCTCTAGAATTTCGCCTCCATCGAAATGCGAACGCCGCGGCCGGGATCGAACCCGCGTCTTTCGGAACAGCAGCCGAGCACCGCAACCACTGAGTCACCGCGGCGGGGCCTTTATTCTGTTATTTTGGATAGAAGCAAAAGCCCCTTACGAGGTATTTTACGGTCACAAAATGCAGTCCACTAACAGCCATTCACACCGCCTTTCGGTTCCTAACAGTGACCGCACCGTGCTTTTCGGTCTTGAGTCGAAAGCTTGAATTCAGCGGCGAAAAAAATTTTAGAACAGAAAAATTCAGGGGGCACTTTGGCTCTCTAAAGTGCTGCAAGGCGAAAGCCTTTCCTGGCGCGCTGTTTGGCATTGACTGCGAGAGAGACTGTTTGTGCTGTACAAGTGCTTTATTTGACGGCACACTGACTACACATTGCAACTACACACCTTGACTGCCAACTTTGACTGCTTCTCGATGAGTTCGGTTGTATCCATGGCTCTGTTCGCAGTAATGTAATGCGGTCACTCACGGACGCCTTACGCCTCCTGTCGGAGCAGCCGACAACTATTTTATAAGTTGTCGTCTGCTCCAAAAGGGGGCGTCAGGCATCAGTGTTTGACCTCATAACTTTGAATCCGCGCACTCTGACGCCATAAACTTTTCGACCAACCGAAAAGCATGACACCTCTGCTGACAACCTTCCGTCGATAGCGATGAGGCATTAAAGGCTTCCTAAAAAAGTTTTTAAATAACTTTCTCAGAAATGAACGAGTCTTTCGCTACCGGACAAACATCCTTAGCGTAGCCACAAAGTGGCGCAGAACCGACTTCCACTAAGAACAAAAACCGGAGGGAGTTGTCCTCAAGAGGCGAGGTCACCGCGCGCGTTGCACGTAGCGCCAACACTGCCAGCGGAGGCGGCGCAGAGGATTCCGGAACCGCAGTCTCGCGCAGCGCCGTTAGTTATGTCGTGACAAGTCAAAAGCCGAGAAGAACCCCCCCTGCCGCTCTCCCTCCCAGTACAATAAACACCGGGAAGACAGAAAAGAACAAAACGAATAGAAGAAAAACCGACAGCCAGCCGTAGTGCCGAGGGCCAAGAAAGCACTCAGCCAGGAAGCGAAGCGAGGCGCCCGACCCGCTCACTCGCTGCCGCGGCGCAGTGTTGTTATAACGAGCAGACACACACACACACACAGAACACGCAGCGCACGCGTCCTTGGCTTTGCTGCAGAGAGGCGCCCGCGTTTGCGCGCGCGCGCGTGCGTGCGTTCAACGCGCCCGAGTCTCTACTCGGCGGCAGCGCAAGCGTTCTTTTTCTCCCTCTCCATTTACATTTCTCGCCCGCCCCGCTTTTGAAAAGTCAAGCTACTCCTCGCTCCTCGAGGGGGCAGAGCGGACCGCTGCGCAGGCAGAGAGGAAGCGGCGAAAAAATAAAATAAAGAAAGATAAGCGTGGCTGAAGAATATTCGCTCGCCTCTTCAATTATGCATACAAGAAAATACTGCGCGAGAGTCGGCTCTCGCATGCGAGCGCAAGGCGGGATAGACAGGAGGAAAAAAAAAAATGGAAGTGAAGGAACACGGAAATGAAAAGACAGAAGGAAAGAGATCTCGGTGAACGAAAGAAAAGGAAAGCGAGGCGCGCAAAGGAACGTTGAAAAGCGAAGTAAAGAAAAGTAAGAGAAGCAAGCGGATGGATAGGGAGAGGAAGCAAAAATCAAGCAGTGCAAAGCGCAAGAGAGAGATTCTCTAGGAATAAATAATAATAAAAAAACACTAACAGCTTGTCTTACGCCAGCGTGCGTGCTCTTTGCAAGCAGTGAGCCGCTTGCTGTTGTTGCAGCAGGGTTCTGTGCTCGCGCGGGAGGGATTTTTCCCATTTTCGCGGCTTGCTGCAGCACGGCGGGCGCATTTATTTTGCACGACCCCGTGCGCACGGCCGCGATTCTCCCGCGAGCAGATACTAGGAGACCCGAGTTAAGCAGACGGAGGAAAGCGAAGGAAAAAGAAAAAAAAAACGAAACCAAAGAAACGAAGAAAAGCGAGAAGCCGAATCAAAATCGCGAAATAACGCTACGCGAATCTCGTGGGAAGCGATAAACTGGAGGAGGCGGTGGGGTGACGCAGGAGATACACAGAAACATTCGAGTGCCCATATCCTACATACGGACCGAAACTATTACTCTAGTTAGAGTCCTGTAGACCTCGCAGTTCTCAAGAGCTTCGCAGGGATAGTTTAACGGCACTCCCACACACTCACAGTCCTGTCGACAAGCACTAGAAGGTCTCCTCAATTAGGATGGAAACAGCGTAGTACACTCAGAAACCACAGCAGTTGTAGTTTCCAAGTAGCTCCGCATCATACGCCTTTGTTCAGAGACCATAAAGAACGCGTGTACCAGAAAAGCTATTTCGTTTTAATGCATGAACTTTTACAGTACCTAAAGAGTTAAGAACGGCGACTGCGGAAGATTCCCCGAGCAGGCCCTGAAGACAACGGAAGGTTTTCAGAGCATGCCCTAAAGGCGCGAAGGACACTTGAAGGCTCCGCAATCCATGTGTAAACTTAGAGACGCGCACAAATGACGACACCATTGTTTCGAGTTATAAGCAACGACTGGTGTTTATTGCCGTAAGGCTGCTCCTTATCGAGCGAGTATAGGTTACATAGGTTGCCAGATTACAAGTCAGAAAAAGCTAGAATGAACAGTTTCTTTATACTCCCCCCGGAATGAGCTTCAGATCATTCGTGGGTAGTCTCCATGGGGTACAGCAACTGGATCGGTCTTCTTAGGATGGTTCCACCAGGTAGGCGCACCATGCAGGCTCTAGTGTACCCATCCCGTCCGACGAGCACATCAACCACTTTTCCGGTTTTCCATAGCTGCCTTGGCAGATGAGGCTGGTGAACTAGCACAAGAGTTCCTTTCTTCAAGGCACTAGATGAGCTTGGCACAGCAAATGAGCGGAGCGAAGACCTGTGAGGTACTCGTTCTGCCACCTGCGCCAGAAGTGATCAGCTAAACTTTGATGATATCGCCAGCGACGAGTTAGTTGACCCGGTGATGAAGTCGTTGACTCTGTGCTACAGCCCGGGGGCAAGGACGTTAAACGTTTTCCCACGAGAAAATGGGATGGAGTGAGTGGCTCCGGCTCGTGAGCTTCTGCGGACACGTAGGTGAGGGGTCTTGAATTGATCACGGCCTCGATTTCGGTCAAGGCTGTAGCGAGCTCCTCGAATGTGCAGAAGCTGTTGCCTAAAAAAACCTTCTTCAGAGAAGTCTTCACTGAACGAACCATTCGCTCCCAGAATCCGCCCCACCAGGCGGCTCTCTCAACGATAAACTTCCATTTTATCTGGTGGTCTAAGAAATAACTTCGGATCTCTGTGCCACGCAGCGTTGTCCACAGCCGTTTCAGGTCTCTCGAAACGCGCTGAAACGTCTTAGCATTGTCCGAAAATATTACTCGACAGACTCCTCTTCTGGAAATGAACCTCTTGAATGCCATCAGAAAATTGGGCGTAGACATGGCAGTCACCAGTTCTAGGTGCACTGCGCGGGTAACTGCACATGTGAATATGACGATGTATGATTTCTTGTTGCCTTGATCCCTTGTGTTCAACGGCCCGGCGAAATCAATGCCTGTCACCTCGAATGGTGGAGCTTGGGTTACCCTGTCACGAGGTAAAGGGGCAACTGGCTCCGTGGCAGGGCGGCTGTTGAATCGGTTGCAAATCAAGCATTTCTTCAAGATCTTTTTCACCATCTGTCTTCCCCGAACTATCCAAAACTGCTCTCTCAGCTCTGTGAGAGTCTCAAGTGCGCCTGCATGTAGAAGGCGGCGATGGTTGGCGATTATTAAAGTTCGGTGAAATGATGACCGGCAGGCAGGAATATTGGATGCGTAATGTTGTAGGAGAGGCCAGCATTACTCAAACGTCCCCCAACTCTTAGCACTCCGTCCTCATCGCAGTAAGGTTTCAGATCCCGCAACGGAGAGCTGCAGGGCAAGCGTGATGCGCGACGGACGCACTGCAGCTCTTCACCGAAGGCCTCTCGCTGTACCTGACTTATGAGACAAGTCTGTGCTTGGGCGACCTCTTCCGTAGTCAGATATCCACTACGTTTCTGGTGAGGGTTCCTTGAGTTGTGCAAGAATCGCTGCATCCATGCAACAACACGAACAAGTTTAGAGAGGGAGCTGTGCCGTTCCAGCGGCAAGACAGTTTCCTCTGTTGCTACGTTGTGTACCTGCACCGATCTTCTCTCCTCATCTGCCACGGCCATATCAACGTCATTTTCGTGCCTTGGCCAGGCGATGGGCGTTTCTCTGAGCCAAGTAGGTCCATTCCACCAAACGGTGTTTGCCTTGAGGGCTTGGGGACTCACTCCTCGCGTCAGAAAGTCGGCGGGGTTGTCTGCTCCGGGACAGTGATTCCAGGTTTCTGGATCCGTTCGCTGCTGAATTTCCAGCACCCGATTGGCCACAAAAGGCTTCCATTGTTGAGCTGACCCGCGAACCCAATGAAGCGCAATTGTAGAATCACTCCAGAGATGCCATTTGGCAACTGGTAGTTTCAGTGATTGCATCAAGTATTCCTTCAGTCTTGCGCCTATCAGCATTCCCATCAATTCCAACCTGGGAAGAGTGAGCTTCTTAATCGGTGCCACCCGCGATTTGGATAAGATCAGAGTCACGGCTGGGGCCTTGGTTCCCGAGGCACGCAAGTATGCAACTGCCCCGTAAGCCTTCGGACTAGCATCGGCGAAAATGTGAATATCGATGCTGCCGGCATTATGAAGTCCGTCGTATCTTCTGGGTACGGTTACTTCAGTCAAGTGGTGGAGTTGTGAATGCCACTCCTTCCAAGATGACTGTACTTCTTCAGGTAGGGGTGCGTCCCACTCAACTCCCAACTCCCAGAGCTTTTGAAACATCAACTTGGCTGTAACAGTGACTGGGGAGATGAGCCCAAGGGGATCGTATATTCGAGCCGACGCCTGAAGAATAAAGCGTTTTGTGTTGCTGTTTTGGTTCAGGAGGTCCAATACGGCCTCTAACGAAAATCCCAAACAGTCATCGTGCTTGTTCCAGACAAGTCCTAACACTCTCGACACACTTGCTGTCGGACATTCCACCTGATCCAGGGCACCTCCTATCCCGTCGTCGTCAAACAGTTGGAGCAATTTCTTGGAATTCGAGTTCCATTTGCGGAGTGTCATGCTCGCTAGACTCATAATTTCCAATGCCTCGTGGTAAAGGTCTTCTGCTTCTTGTTCAGAGTCTGCTCCAGTGATTAGATCATCCACGTAGAGGTTTTCAGCAATTATTGCCGTTGTCTTGGGATGAACACCTGTTGTCGCCAAGTGGTGACGCAAGGTAGCGGCTAGAAGAAACGGACTGCTCGTCGCTCCAAAGGGCACCCTTGTCATTCTCCAGGTCTCTACGAGCGGCCTCGGGTCTTCTTCGGTTGGCATCTGTTCATACCATAAGAATCTCATCGCATCGCGGTCCTCACGACGGACTGCTATCTGCAGGAAAGCCTTTTCGATGTCTGCAGTAATGCCGATGCAATGAATTCTGAAATTTAACAAGATTTTCAGGAGATCAGGGTTCAAGTTAGGACCAGCCTCCAGAACCTGATTTAGAGAGACACCTCCTGGCTCGCTGGATGATGCGTCAAAGACAACCCTGAGCTTGGTGGAAAGGCTGTCAGGCTTAAGAACTGCCCGATGCGGCATGTAATAAATTCTGTTTTCTGAGCTGCTGCCTTCCTCTGCTGGGAGTCGTTCGGCAAACCCTTGATGGAGGTACTGACGTATCGCAGCATCATATTCGTGCATCATTTCCTCGTCCCTCCTTAGCTTCTTGGTCAGGTTGTACAAACGCTTCTCTGCAACTGCCTTGTTATCGCCTAGGTTGAGTTTAACCTGCTTCCACGGTAAGGCGACTTCGTAGCGCCTGTCAACAAGCTTGACAGATGAGGCAAATTCTTTGATGATGTCGTTGTCTTCGTTTTGTTGGGCAACAGGCTCAACAATGCCCATGCTCTCAAGCTCCCAAAACGACTTAAGGTCAGCTGAAAGGCACTGGGCCTCGTCACTCATGCTGGCCCGCAGCACAGCCACGGATGAACAGCTAGCGGTCGAACTACTGAAAGGAATAGGACCTTGCAATGTCCAGCCGAATTCCGTCTTCAGTGTCATTAATGAATCTTGCAGTTTTCGCACGGGGCCAGACGCGAGAGTCCAATAATAATCAGAACCAATAAGAATGCCGATGCCTTTTCTCGTCAGATGACCTGGTGGTACGGTTACATCTGCAAGCTCATTTATCTCTGCTTGAACTCCTTCGATGACCTTTTCGGGAAGAGTCAGCTGGTCAGAGCATATCTCGGGTATCTCTAAAGCTTCGATGGAGTGTTGCTTTCGGTTGTACTGACTTCTCAGCCAAACGCGGACACGCTTCCGTTTGTGCTTAATAACGTTTCCGGCTCCTCCAAAGGGGTAAATGGTGATGTCTTCGTCTCCCACAACCTCTAACTGGAGTTGGTGCGAGAGCTCTTCGGTCACAAAACTCCTCTGGCTACCCCCGTCAAACAGGAGACGAGTTAAAGTGCTTCGTTGCGGTCCCTCGGCCCATACTTGGGCAGTCTGGAGCAGCACAGTGGGAGCCTTGTCGCTCTTCTTGCCTGTAGCTGAATGCAGTTCGGTTGCTGAGCTGTTAACTGGTCTCCACGCAGGATCACACATTTGAGTTAAATGCCTTTTGCCACATATCTTGCATTTCACTCCTTTGTTGCGACATTGTTTCGACGTGTGTCCTTTGACAGAGCAGCGAAAGCATCGGCCTGCCTGACGCAATGCCCTTTTCTTTTCTTCGAGAGAAAGCGAGGTCTGGCACTCCTTGGTCACGTGATCTTTGGCAGCACAAAATGCACAGGGCTCATTCTGCTTCAAACCACTGGCGGAAAAGAGCGATGCCGTTGAAATCTTTGAAGCTCGGGACTTTTCATTCTCGAATCGTGGTTTTGCATTAACGTTCTTGCTTTCCCGATGACCAACCTGCACCGCCTTCTCCCTGCTCTCAACTTCCTCTTTTAGAAATTCTTGCAGACTTGCAATGCAAAGGATATCCTTCTGCTTTTCTGCTGAACAACGCTTGTGATAATTCATTACAAGGTCGCTTGGCAGCACTCTTAGCAACGCGGAGGCAAGCATTGCGCCGTAGCTGTCTGTTTTGACGCCAAGCGCCGTGAGAGCGGCTATGTTGCGCTGCATGTGATCATAGAGTCGACGTAGGTCCCTTACCTCCTGCCCGCTTCGTACCGTCGGGAGGTCCAGCAGCTGGGTGAGGTGCTCCTGGATTAGCACATCTGTGCGTCCGAAGCGCTCCTTCAGGAGCTCGATGGCAGTGTTGTAATTGGCTCCTGTAGCTTGAATCCCGGCCACCGCTGCTGCAGCCCTCCCAGTGAGCGCTGACTGCAAATATAAGAACTTCTCGCCGTTGGAAAGGGCATCGTTGCTGTGAATCGCTTGCTGGTACTGCTCCCAGAAGGGCTGCCACTCCGTGGCGGCGCCGCTGAATCGTTGCAGCTCGAGTTTCGGCAACCTGACCTTTGAGCCGGCAGCGCTCCGGTTACCGTCGCGAGGCGCCCGTGTAGCATCCGGTCCTGGACTGGCGTTCGCTCGCTGAGCTTCGGCATGTTGGCTGAGTTTTGCAGCGTAGGTGACGATTCTGTCGTTGTACGCGATTGTACGCGTGAAGTTTTCCTCGGCTTCTTCATCAGGCATAAGTGGCTCGATAGCAGCGTCCACCTCGTTGAGCTGCATTTGAAGGGCGCTAAGCCTCGCTGACAGTATGTTCAGAGCCTTTTCGTCAGCATGCGCCTCTAAAGATGAATCCACATCGGAAATCAGTTTTGTCACCTGGGATCTCAAAGCTCCTCGTTTCTTCTTCAGCCGTTCCATTTCAGCCTCGTTGTAGTGTCGGTCGTTGTCGTAGCGCCAAGCTTGGCTTCAGGTGTGGCGTCTCCAGGCCTCGTTTTAGAGCGTAGGGCGTGGCTTTCCTAGGCCTCGTTCGTGGAACCTTCAGTCCAAGGTGGTTTCACCTCCAAGGATCGTTGCGGTGATGGCCCAGAATTCGTTGTCCCGCCGAGACTTAATGGCCTTGCTGTTTACGCACCGTTGCAGCGTTTTAGTCCCGGGTTTCGGCACCATAAATTTGTGTAAACTTAGAGACGCGCACAAATGACGACACCATTGTTTCGAGTTATAAGCAACGACTGGTGTTTATTGCCGTAAGGCTGCTCCTTATCGAGCGAGTATAGGTTACATAGGTTGCCAGATTACAAGTCAGAAAAAGCTAGAATGAACAGTTTCTTTAATCCACGACTTGAACGACTGCAGATGGAAGGAATTGTTTCTAAACAGGAAAGCCCGTCCTTGCGCAAAACGACAGGAGGCACTTTTATTATTCGTTGCATCACCGCCACTGAAAGGAGCTCTCACACATCCCGCACACAGACACGGAGACCTCTAACAGGAACGCGACTGAAACAAGTGCAGCTGATTACAATACGAGACAGCAGGCCACGAGAATACGGGCACACAGGAAATAGTCCGCAGAAAACGGAACTTAGTTCCGGAAAATTTCCCCCGCAGCTACAATGGTCCACAAAGCTACGACATCAAAACTTTCGCTCAAAGGCGACATCGACAGCTCGCAGCAGGTTACTCGGATCCGCTGTGCGAGCGTCGGAGATAAGAAGCGCAGTTCGAAATCCAAAAAGTCTTCACGATTTAGGAACAGAACAAACGCCCAAGGATGACGTCGCTGACATCATATCGGCATCTCTCACGGCAAGCTTTCTGGAACGGAATCTGCGGAACGCTTCGCGACGCGTCAAATTACTGGCTCAGAAGTCACTTCCAAGGCCGAAACTCGAATAGGCACCACACAATCTGGAACCCGCATCAAGAATATCGCACCGACCGATTAAAATTAGTGCAAAATCGCGCTACTCAATTCATTCCGTATACTCCACCAACGGCAGCGTTTGATCTCTATAATCAGAGTACAGCTTATCAACGTTTTCTTGTGGACGATCTCACGAGTAGAGAAGTTTTATTGCAAATGTTCTTTTCTTCCTTCAAGCACTATACGTCAAAGGAAAAGCTCGTATCTTGTATCATCAGATATCAGGTCTAAGTTGCGCGCTCAGGTGCACGGACTATCGCGATCATTAAGTAGTTTACCTTGCGATACCTCAAAATTCTGATTCAGCGCGAAACAGGGTGCAAGTTTCACATTTCGAGGAAGCAGGAATGCATAATAGTAATAATATTAATGCTGATGATGACGACGACCAGAAAAACGCAAACGCACTACACCGGAGATCGGGTTAGAGGCAGCGTGATCAAATAACTCACGCTCGCAAAAAAAAAAAAAAAAAGACAGACAGACACATGCTCGAGATGAAGAAAACTGAGGAGAGAAAAAAAAAAAACACGAAACAAGACGGGCCAAATAAACTTCACATGCCCAGAGTGCCCCATTTCGATGGGCGCGAATTTGTTCCGTAGGCCCGAATCCGATCGTCGTCGTCGGCGGCGGCCCGTATTATGCAAATTGAGTGCCGATCTTCCTTTTACTACTGCCATTGGCCATCCTCGCGGAAAAGCCTTCCTTCTACCATTCCAGCCCAGTTCTGCCTCCTTTCGAGCGCGATTCATTTTTTTCCTCGGCCTATTTTGTTCCTTTCCGTATTCGGCGCCCCGCGCGGATCAGTTCGGGGCACCGTGGTTCGGGGCCCCATCTTTAAACCCCCCCACCTCCGAAAATTCGCCCCCGGAAGCCGAGACAAGCCACGCCAGACAGGCGATTCCGCCGGCAAGTTTGCGCACGCCTCCCCTCCGCTCTCTCTCCATGCGGGCTTACGACAGCGCCGCAGGCAATCTTTCGCCGTATTTCCAGCTCCCTGCTGGTTCCTCCCGCCGATTCGAAAGAGCATCGCGCCCAAGGAAGAAGACGGAGTCCAACAAAGGGAGGCCGGAAAAATAAGTGGGCGCGCGCTTGTGCTGGGTGCTATGCTATGCCGAAAAAGAAGCTCACCCTCATAAAAAAAAATTTAAAGACTGTCTACAGACTGTCCATAAACTTCTGCCTATGAACTCTACTGACTCTCTATAGACAAATCCTAGAGAACAGTCCATAGGCAGGCAATACAAATGCTATAGACACTCTATAGATTTATGGACATGCACTTTCAGTAGACTTGTTTGGTTTATTGGTTTATTGGGGTTTAACGTCCCGAAGCAACTCAGGCTATGAGGGACGCCGGAGTGAAGGGCCCCGGATAATTTCGACCACCTGGGGTTCTTTAACGTGCACTGACATCGCACAGTACACGGGCCTCTAGAATTCCGCCTCCATCGAAATACAGCCACCGCGGCCGGGATCGAACCCGCGTCTTTCGGGTCAGCAGCCGAGCGCCGTAACCACTGAGCCACCGCACTGGGAGACTGTCCATAGGCTTCTGCCTATGAAGTCTACGGACTCTCCATAAGCAAATCTTAGAGAACTGTCTATAGGCAATAAAAATGCTAAAGACATTCTATAGACAATCTATAGGTTTATGGCCATACACTTTCAGTAGAGTTGTCTACAGACACCCCACAGTCTATGAATAGACAATAAATATCTACATGAAGGCAACCTATAAGAAGTCTATAGACTGTCTGTAGAGCGTTTTTATATGGGGAGGCTATCAAGTGCCAAACATAGGCTTGGCAAGATCTCACTGCTGAGATGGCGGACAAATACTTATTAAAAAAAATTGCTGATGAAATTCCCTCCTTATAGGAATCTAACAACTAGCCGTAAATCCACCATTACATTCTCTCCCTAGAGCAAGCTGAGGTGGAAAGGGAGACGGTTGTCGTAATATACAGCGAAACGCTTTATTTTTCTTAGTCTTTCGGGTTTTCTGCACGGAAATAAAATGTTTTACTGCGACTACTGAAAGCCGAGCGGTGACAGACACACGAATGACTTTGAAAAACGGTGCAGCGGTGAGAACGCCATCAAGAGGCAAAGCCGTATCCCTCCACTGTGCTGTGCTGTGCTGTGCTGTGTATCACTCCCACTGCTCGGTGTCCCGGCGCCGGGGCTACATAAAAACGTCACATTTAATGCATTTATACATCCTCGAGACAAAAGCAATAGCAAAGCAAACTAGTCGAGCACTACTTCGTCAAGCTTATAACCCATTCAATCATTGCTTAGTTGACTGAGCTGCCGTTTTTTCTTCCTTTTTTTGTACTATTTCGCACAGGCGCCGAAGTGCATTATCGGCACGAAAGTGGCAAGTGCTCGTGAAGCGCGCGACAGCTGCAGTGCCAGCGTCGCTGCCAAAGCAAATAAAACGAGTGCAGTGAACAGCGCCAGAGAAGGAGCCCCAACTTACGACAGCCATGCCCAGTGCACGCACTTGGCAGCGCACTGTGCAAATCCCCCCCGGCCCTTCTCTATGCTGCATCCGTCGACAGACTTCGGGCGCATAACGCAGGCCACACGAACTGCTGCTGCCGAGCACCAAGAGCCTGGAATGACTGAGACCCTTCACTCTAAACAGGAAGGAGTAATAAGGGAGTAAAGCTGTCCTCTAACTCCCTTTTATAGAAGGGAGTGTCCGCTAGAGGAGAGCTTTACACCCTTTTTTACTCCCATATTGGTGTATTCGCGTTTAGAGTGCGAGCTTCTTTCGTCTCACGAAGGTCTCTTGCGGCGTTGATGAAAATATCAGGAACAGAGAGGCTCACGCGCACACAAACGGTACCGAGACCCTCCCTCTACATGTCCTCTACGCCAATAGTTTGGTGATAAACTACACGCGTCGCGGCATAAGAGGGGAGAGAGCCAGAGATCGCGGCTCGCCACAGGAGACAGGAAGCTAGTTGCGCTCGCCACACCGTAAAGCTCGTGAGCATCGGCTCAGGCCGCTCTCTGCCGGATAGGCCAACGCGCGGAGCTCTCCTGAGATCTTAACGAGCTCCTTCAGGACGTGAACATGCCGGCAGCCCAGACAAGGCCTCACAGTTCACCACAGAAGAAACAACAGTTCTAACGCACAATACCTCTCCTTACGCTCAACGCTAAGGCGGAGAAGCTTAGTGGAGCTGACATTAGTTCCACGTGTGGTTTGCCGTGCACTAACACTGCCAAGTGAATTAATAGCCGGAAGATTTACACGAGTCTGGTTCCGCCAGCCCCCCAAATCGGGTTCATATCGACTCTGACTAGGCGAGTCTCAATATAATCTAAACAGAAGATAAACAAACATCACGGAAGTAGCTAATGCACGGATGTAATCGGAACGCGCGCCCCTGTTCGGACACACGCGCTCCTTTCATCGCTGCGATAGAGCAAGCGCAGGCAAGAGCGCCGCCTGAGAGGCAATGTGTGCCAGGCAGCCAAGTCGGGGCGAACGTTTGGCCTGCGCCGAATATAAATACACAGCTAGCGAGAGAAAACTCCCATCTGAGCAGCGTGCGCGCGCAAATCGAGTCGCCCAGCGCTAATGCAAATAAGAAGCACGAAAGAACGAGCTCTGCCCCGATCTCGCCGACAAACCATGCAGCGGTCGAGGCTGTAGTCACGAGCCGCCCTGAGGCGCGAAACGCAGCGCGTCGTGGGGGCCGGAGGCAGCTGCAGGCAGCCTCCGAGACTCCCTGTACGCTTTGCTCTTTTTTCGTCATTCCTTCTCCCTCGCAGGTCTCTGTATGAAGCGCGGGACCGGACCAGCCGCTGCTCGCTCTCGAGTGAGCAACCGCGACTCCAATTCGCCGGTGTGGCGTGCGCGCGGTGTGCCGCACGCAGGGGGGGAACTGAAGACCACGCCAGGCTATAAGTCGGGAGTGCAGGAGGCGTGTTGGTGGCAGCGGTGGATTAGGCGGCTGAGTCCAGGAGGCAACAGGAGAAAGAAAAGGAAAAAGTGGGTAGGGAGAAGCGATGACGTAGCAAAACCCTGGGTCAAAATTACGGCCTCGCTCACAATTTCCTGCCGCTTGCCGGGGCGGTTGCCGCAAAACGCAGAGGATCCCTTCCTTGCCAACGAAGCCTCGCCTATACTTCTTCGCACCGATCCAGCGACCGCTGTTGCGTATACCAGTCGCGATGGGGAAAGCCGGAAACCCCGCGAGAAGCACGTAGCGAGCGCGGGCAGTCCCAGCATGGAAGCCGATGATCTAGATCGATTGCTTCTGGCGAGCGCGTGCTTGTTGCCCCGCGCAACACAGCCCGCTGGGCAAAGAAGGCGAGGCCAGACACGAGCACAGCAATGAACAAGATGGAAGACATGAAATCTAGCGCGCCGTTCTCGCGTCTTATTAGAGGCTTTTACGCCTCTAATAAGGCCGTTGCGGACGATATAACGAGCTCTGCGCTATGCACCGAAGAGTGTAACGACGTGGTCTTCCCTAACGTACGAGGCCCCATCCTGAGAAGACCGAAATCAGCGCTTTACTCACCTGAAAGTAATATGAGGTAATGTTTGTTTGGTTGATGGAGCTTAACGTCCGAAAGCGAATCAGGCTACGACGGACGCCACATTGGTTTGGTTTGGTTTATGGGGTTTAACGTCCCAAAGCGACTAAGGCTATGAGAGACGGCGTAGTGGAGGGCTCCGGAAATATCGACCACCAGGGGTTCTTTAACGTGCACTGACATCGCACAGTGCACGGGACTCTAGAATCTCTCCTCCATCGAAATTCAACCGCCGCGGCCGGGTTCGAACCAGCGTCTTTTGGGCCAACAGTCGACCACCATAACCACAGAGCCACCGCGGTGGCCAGACGCCACATTGGAGGGCTCCGGATAATTTCAACCGCCTGGGGTTCTTCAAGGTTCACTAACAACGCACAGTACATGTGTCTCTATCTTCTCGCCTCCATCGAAAATGCGACCGCCACGGCCGCGATATAACCTACGCCTTTCGGGTCAGCAGCCGAGCATCACAGCCACTGAGCCATCGCGACAGCTTGAGAAATTGGTAAGACTGATTGACATCAACTCACACACAGTGCTCAGACACAGCGTTGTGCGCACCTGTCTGCCTCGTTGCCGCGCCGTTCTGCGAACTGTTACCACGTTAGGCTCTACCAGGAAAGCAGCTCTTCCGCCCTTCTTTTCCATGTCAGAGACTCGGCAGTGACCCTGTGCGCTGCCACGAATGCAGGAAAGAAAATATCCCCCGATGAAGAAGAAAAAAAAAATGAAGCTAAAGCCAAGAAAGAGAGAAAGAGCGCCTGCCTCAGAGGGCCTGGTACGGAAGCGCTCGGCTCTTCCTGACCGCCGCTGAATGCATGACAATCGTGCCCTTGCACCGCCACTGTCCAGACCCACTCTAAGCGGCAACGCACGACGTGACCCAGAATGACTCCGCCGGCCTGCCCACCGAGAGAAAGACGATGAAAAACGCAACGCCTACTCAAAAGCTACAGCGGCTACCCCGGACGCTTCCGAGTGCCACCGATAAGCCCGAAAAGCAACAAAAAGAAAGAAAAAAAAAAACGAGCGCAACGGCGCGGAATGTTAATGTTTGGCGAGCGAGCGAAATCGAAATGACTGCGGCGGCTCGCGCTCGCCTTGTTAGGCAAGAGCCGGGGGATGAGAGAGAGAGAGAGAGATCTTTCTCTCTTTCCCAGTTCCCCAAAGACAAGCCCGCGAGCGAGCCAGGCCGGTCGGTCTCCGCGCTTAGAGGTGCTAAACACGTGTCGCTTCCGCATAGAAGGCATGGAGGAAGAAAAACTAGGAGGGACCATGACGTCACAATCTTGAAGCCTAGTCATAAAAAATATAATGGAAAGCATCATGGGAAATAGGCCCTCACGTGACAAGGCAGTGGTAGCTCTTAGCTGGATTTCGGTTTCGGTTTCGCTCTCTCGCTGTACGAACAACTAGGCGACCATCTGCTTGCGTTCACTGACGGCTCCGTGGTGAGCGCAAACTGCTCGCTCGCCGCAGCGGCCACCATCCCCGAGCGACGCGTGCGCTGACTGCGGCGCAGTGGAGACACTTGGAGCACATGCTCCTTCGCTGTGCCGCTTCTGCAGTGCCGCGTCGCGAGATTCTCGCGGCCTGCAGGACGCTGGGAATCATCCCGGACAGTCTCGAAGCGCTCCTGTGGCCGCGCGGCACTGCGCGCACCCGTGATATTCTAGCCTCTATATCCGTGACAGAACAGTGGTGAGCCTCTGTGCGTTCATCGAACAGGCGGGCTTGACTTCCCGCTGGCTCTTCGCCAGGTAGTGCACGCGTGACACGAACGCTCCGTGGGTGCTACCTCCGACGGTATACGCGGCCGGGCGCCCCACCCCGGCCGCTAGTGCAGTATGCCGCGCGCGCGATTAGTCCGAGACAGGACGCTACGAGCGCGCGGCTATGTATACATACAGTTTACTTCTTTTTGTAAGTGATTGTGCGCAGTGGCCGGGAGACCCCGCGCAGGGGCAGACGTAAAGCCGCCGGCACTCTCTCTCGACAGCGAGAGAGAGAGAAATACTTCACTGCTGAATTTCACGTCGGAACCGCGCACATATACGCCACGACTTGTGCCTTGAGAATAGCGGAGAACGGAGGGCCCATGGGCGGGCCGAAGTCCGCCTGCCCGAGAAATAGAATCTTGCGCAGCGCGCCGGAGCGCTCGTTCAACACGTCCGTCCACCGTGAGCGCTCTGGAAGCCGCTTCGCCCTTTTTTAGAGGCTCGTTTCTTCGCCTACTCTTGAGTTCTCCGCTCATAGCATGCACTGAAATAAACGCTCCGTATGTGTGTATAACGACGAAATGAATTCCTCTCCATTCTCTTTATGAACCACAGTTGAACAGTGACGAGGTCGCGGCCGCACCCTTTGATGAAAACTTTACCCGCAGTTTTCTACAGTGCACCCAAAAACTCAAGAGTGTAATCAACAGAGACGCGGAGCCTGCAGACAACCTCGAGCTCGGTACGCATTCCGCCAAAGCGCTGCGCTGCGCTACTTCGGAGGACGGACGTTCACTAAAAAGCACCGCTGGCTGGCAGTCTGGTAACTGTGGAGGAGGGCCTATTTCCCATGAGTCAGTGCGCAAAAGGGCCCTCGGCAGCGGCGTCAGAGGAGGATGGCTTGCAGAGGCTGAGCGCACTCCCTCCTAGTTTTTTTACCTCCATGATAGAAGGGGACACAGGCAGCGAAAAGACACCCTGAGAAAAAGCCCCGCGGGTAGGACGCACTGTAAGCCACCGTAGATCAAACGCACAAACACGCACGCAGGGGAAAGGGAGGGGGGTTAAGAGTAACGGCAGCAGCACCGCTTCGCCTCCGAGGAGCCGAGAAGCGACGCTCCCGGCGGCCTGCCACATATTATAGGCGGCGAACGATGGCAGACGCGAAACTACCAAAAAAAAAAAAAGCTGCAGCAGGAATCGTGTATAAACACTACATTTCTGATGGAAACTTATGCGGAAGGAACGCGCATATTAGCCGCCGTCGCTCTTTCTCCCACCACGGCTCGGCGAATCCAGAGATTACACCACAGATAAGGGAATAGGAGGAGGGAAGGCGACGTCGGAGCAGCAGCAGCGGTATACATGCTACATGCGGAGAAAAAAACGGCGACTCCGTCTTTTTCCGGCATCAACGTGAATAATTTCTGGCGGGTATCATTCTTTATTTCCCCTCTCTCCCCGTCTTTCCTTCTCTCAAGCCGCAACTTTAAACCCCCTATACAGTAAGCGCGCTCTCTTTCCCCCCCTCGCCTACAGTCGTCAACGCACGTACTACATACTCCGCGTCGAGTTGAAGAACCACGCGCTGCTTACGAAGAAGATTGCGCGTCCGGACGCATGCAAACGCACGCCGCCCCGCCAGCTCGCCCGGTGCAAAGCAGGAAGAGTTCGAATTTAGAAACGGCCGCAGAGGCGGCGAGCAACACAAGCGCACGTGCGACCGGCTGCACGCCGCAGAGGCCGCGCCAGGCAGGCAGACGCGGCCGCGAGCTAGCGTGGAAAGCAAATATCCTGCTCGCGAAAGCGGAAAGCCAGCAGGTACCGCATGGGCGCGAGTATAAGTCGACCGCCAACCCTGCACTCAGAACTGCGGACTAGCAATAAGGGGGCAAGCGGGGCCGGCACAGCTGGATACGGATGGCTACGCGAAGGGAGAATGAGCACGGAATGAAGCCTTTCTTGGCGCACGAGTCGCGTGGACGGAAGTTGTAGACAAGAGGCTCTCCGCAAAGGTGTCCGCTCGAACTGTCAATCATAAGAAAAGAATAAGAAAACTGGGGTTTAGGTACGAGTCGAAAGCGGGCAGCCGTCGTGCGAGAAGGGGTCGCGCCACTCCGCCTGGACACTAAGGCCTACATGAATAATTATCAGCATGTGAATTAGAGATGTCGCCAACCAAGCGAGTACCAAATTTTCTCCGGACAGTCGTAGCGCCATCATGCGGCACCCACTGAAATCCCCTTGCAATGTACGGCACTAGCCCAGCATAGAGTCACTGGTAGCCCAGCAGATGGCGCAGGTACACCAAACACAGCTTTCTCATTTCCGCACGTGGGGAGACTTAATTTCTTACGCTGCGATCATAATGAAATCAATCTGCCATAACACACCAAAATATTTTATGGGATTCGGGGAAGTCATAGCGAGTTTACAAGAAGCGATTCACAGAAACCATTATCCACAACGAACAACATGGTAAAGTGCTGCGCAAATATGCCTCAATGATACACGCTTCTGTTTCTGTGAGTCTTGCTTCATTCCAAGCTTAACGTTCTCAACAAGCAGAGATGTCCCAACGATAGGATGCGGCCTACCACACAAATCTGCAAGCATTGTGCACAGCCAGGTAAGCTGGCGCCGGTCCCTTCGTGTATCGCTGGGAAAATATTCCCACTGGTGTCTCCCTTGAGCTCTCCGACTCGTCAGCGCGCCCGGTTCTTTTTTTTTTTTCTTTCTTTTCGGCAAAACAGCACGCCCTCAGTAAACGACGACAGTGAAGGATTCTACGCAGGGCTGCGACGGCGAGGCCACGGAAACGAGGTGTTCTCGTCGTTTCACGACGGAGCCAGCAGCACAGCCAAGCTATACGTCGCCGAGGCAGCCCCCCTCCCCCCCATCTCACTTGTCCAACGCCGCTCACCCCTGCTTCCCCATGCATGAAGGAGTAGTCGACGACGCGACTGCGACGAAAAGTCGCACGGCGCTTCTCCATATTCCTCTGTCCCCCATCTCTCCCGTGCATCGCAAACGTCGGCCCCAAGCTTACCCACACTCCACACAGCGCATATACCTGCAGCAAGCACTCGTCTTGAGTGTGTACGGAAGTGTCTTCGACTGCTGCCACGCCACTCTCTAGGGGAAAGAACGTATAAGTAAAACAGCCTGCCGAAGCTCGAGGACGAAGAAGTGCACCAAGAAAAGTAGAGGCAAAAGAGGCAAAAGCGCGCGCGTCGGGCTCGAAACGCTTGGCTGCCCGTCTGACTGATCCATCGACAGCTCTGAGAGACGCCCCGGGAGCGGAGAAAGAGGCGAGCTGGCAGGCAGGAAAGAGGGGGACGCAGCATAAGGGGAGCTGCCGAACTGCTGAGGCTGCTCGACGCCGTCTCTCCTGCCGCATTCCCAAGACGCGCTCAATTTGAAAGCATCCGCTACCAGGCGCGTACATTATTAGGCATACGGACGCCTCGAGGAGAGGCAAATAGAGATACAGCACCTCTCTTCCGATGCGCGCCTAGCCTGAGATGCCGGCGCGAATTGAGCGCACGAAGGAAGAAGCTCCTTGTACGCTTTCGTCAGCAGGCTGAAGAAGCGACGACGAGACGTCATCAAACGTCGATTTCTCCGCCGCCGCTACGCTCGGTCGTGCATTTGAGCTTCCCTAGGAGCTGGCGACGGTCCCTGACAGACGAGACCGAGGTGGCGGGTGGAATTTGTCGAGGACAAAACAAACAAAGAAAGAAGAAACGAAGTCGGGTCGGGTCGATGCGGTGGAGGTGATGCGAAGACTGCTCTTTCCTTCTCAACGGTTCTACCGCTCTTACCGGACGACCCAGATGCTTGAGAGGACGGGTCTATCATCTTGCCGCCAACGCCAGCGCGTGCAGAGTGCGGTAAAACGCGAGATCCCTCGCACGCTGATCTAAATGCAGAAGAAACGAAGGGGAGGGAGGACGGGGGGCACGATTTGCTTTCGGACCGATTCGAATTGGCGCGCCTGTCACTCTCGCCGTGTCCATAACGACGAGTGCGGCGGAAACCCAGCCGCTAAGCCCTGGAAATAAACATCAATTTCATTTACCTGTGCTCTGCATCACCGATTAAAGATGCTAACGGCAAACTTCGCCCACGCTGGTGGAAATAACTGATGGTGAGGAGAGAAAAGGCCAGCTTCAGTCACGGTGGACACCCCAACCACGCCGTTGGGGAAGGTACGAGGAGGGAGCGAAAGGAAGGAGGGAAGAACGATTCGCCGCACTCGGAAAGGCTCGGCAATAATTTCGACCGCCTGAGGTTCTTTCACCTGGCCTGACACCGCGCAGTATCTTCAATCATTGATGTACTTTCTTTCGCGGAACACCTAAAAGGCCCACAATATCCCCCCCCCCCCCCCCACACACACACACACACACACCGGCGTTATCGGGCGAATATTTGCGCGACGCGTACAACTGGAAAAACTAAGGAGAAAGAAAAAGCTGTCAGGATAGAGAAAAACCTGTCGCCAGAGACGGCTCCATCTGAGGCGAGCGCCAATCTCTCCGCTAACGACCCCGCGCACACAATGGGAGTTCCGCAAAACTCCTCCAGCAATGGGCAACGGCGGAGTTCTTATCGCGACGGCTCGCCATAAAAGTAACGGGCCGATGATGATGGGAGGCCGTGCGACAGAAACGAGGAAGCTAAAACCGGCGACGGCGCTGAATTTCGAAGCGCCAAAGCGAGAGGAGTGGGAAAGCGGGAGGGGGGACTCGAGGAAAGTGTCTGCACTCGTCG
The DNA here is from genome assembly GCF_055824585.1 of Amblyomma mixtum. Classification (NCBI taxonomy): domain Eukaryota; kingdom Metazoa; phylum Arthropoda; class Arachnida; order Ixodida; family Ixodidae; genus Amblyomma; species Amblyomma mixtum. Next base: position 44,235,226 of record NC_143019.1, on the reverse strand, counting down.
TGATCACAAGCGTCGGAGTAAGTATCCTCTCCGTTTACGGTATCAAGACTGGAAGACAATAGGAGGAAAGACAGAACTTCGCATGAATACCAGGTCATATCAGGCAGCGCGAGCTCAGAGTCTAACAAGACATTCCTCTTCAGCCTTTGTTTAGGTTTAGTTTGGTTTATGAGGGTTTGTCGTCCAAAAGAGACTCACTACCAGGGACGCCGCAGTGGATAGAGGGCTCCGGATAATCTCGACCTCTTGAGGTTATTTAACGTGCACTGACATCGCACAGTACACGAGCCTCTAGCGTTCCGCCTCCATCGAAATGTGATCGCTACGGCCGGGATCGAAAACGCGCCTTTCGGGTGTGCAGCCGAGCGCCATAACCAACTGAGCCACAGTGGCAACTACGAGAGCAGCCATATCCCAAGGACAAGGAGGAATTCTAATTTTACTTTTACTTTTACTTTAGGACTTTTACTTCAAGGAGGAAACACTGCACGGCCACGAAGCGCCTGGAAAAGGAATCGGCATTGGTTGGACATTGCTCTGGCTATAACCGTGCAGCGCCGAGTTGGGATCAAGGGGAGGGTTAACAGAACTCACCAAGCTATACTGGCAGGTACAGCCGGCGAAATCTTTACCTGGCGTGCGTGAAGGCCGCTTTTTCTGTGCTCCTGCGCTTTATGACGAAGCAAACTTGCGGAAAGCGCAGTATTCAGCACGGGCTTAGTGAGCCTGTGCTTAAATTCGATATTTTCGCAAGTTTGCCCCGTCATAAGCTACAGGAGCACGGAAAACGCGGCCGTCACGCACGCGAGCTAAAGATTTGGCCGGCTGTACAGGAACTGCTCATTACAAGTCTCCACAGGCCAATCAGCCAACAAAGCGCACAACACACGACCAAGGTGGCACCCATGCATCCACGGACCGCTCACAAGTTGATTCTTCGATTAGCCGAACGCAGAGCCGAGACTTCCACAGTGCTGTACGCATTTAATGACGCACAGCCCACCAGAGAGAAAAAAAATAAAAGAAGGGAAGAGAAAGAGCCAGCTTCTTAGAGGCCTGGTGCACGAGGCAGGCAGCTCGCCTCTTCCCCAACACCTCCTCCGCACAGCCTGCTGGTTCGGTCGGCGTGCGCAGATATGATCGCAACGACGCGAAGAATGATTGAGGGCACTATTATATGCCGCGCCTGCGGCGAAGAGCTCCGGCGAGTCCCGCACACGCCACTGTCCGGCCTGCCAAGGAGAGCGTCCCGGCTTTTCCTCCTCTTTTAACTCTTCTTGCGAGGGGAGGTGGCGGCTAGTAGCCTCGTCGAGTTTCTTTATGTGCCTTTTTCTTTGTCCGCTAACCTTGTTTCTTTCCCGTTGGGGGGCGGTTCTCTACGGTACCGCATTTAGACCCGGACGCTTTCCTGTTCGAACTTGCGCCCAGGAGAAGATCGGAGACGCGAACGTTCGTCGTGGCGGCGTTCTGGGCACGCGTTGGAAATGCCTCATGAGAAACTACGCAAGCAGACCCGTTTCTCACACCACACGTGACCAAATCAAAATGGCGGACCTGTCGCCACAGCGCCTGCAAAGGCTAAAAAAGGACGAGCGCCAACGACGTGGACGGGTGCAGCAAGAAACGCACACTGAGACTATAAAACAATGCTGTGCAGTAGGATCGACAATTCTCATCTGCTTGCGCTGTTTCACCCAAAAATGAACGATAAACAATCGCGACCTCTTGTGTTCAAAGAGAAGTGTCAGCCATATTGTTTGGGTCAAGTGAGACTTACCGAGAAGTCTCGTTCCACAATTTCGCATAAGGTGCATTACGCGAGAGCGCAAGAACCTGTGTCGCAGAAAAGCCGCCGGTGTCGGCGTTGCCGTCGGCGTGACGGAAAAGTTAGGACTAGCAGATTACACGAGGCTCCCATAGATGGCGCCAGCGACACCAGCGACGCATCGGAAACCCCTGACCTTCATGCTCTCGGGTTGCGAGTCAGACACGCCGCTACTCCACGCAGACACGTTCGTACGGCTTAGTTACAGCGGGGCTTTATATGTTTGGTTTGGTTTATTGGGTTTAACGTCCCAAAGCGACTCAGGCTATGAAGGACGCCGTAGTGAAGGGCTCCGGAAATTTAGACCACCTGGGGTTCTTTAACGTGCACTGACATTGCACAGTACACGGGCATCGAACCCGCGTCTTTCGGGTCAGCAGCCGAGCGCCATAACCGCTGAGCCACCGCGGTGGCTGGGGGCTTTATATGTATGCCGCGTGATCTTTCATATAATAATGATTGTGATTATGAAAAAGAAACCAGTGTCCGTGTCTGCGCGGGCAAGGGGTACCGATGTAGAGTCAAACCCTTAAAGGCGGAACTGAAGTTTAAAGGCAGAAAGCAGGGCTAGTTCGTGCTTGGATTGAGCATAGTAGTAGCGCAAAAAAAAAAACAAAAAAAACAGGGGTGACAGGGTAGAAGATGACAACACAGGCGCTAGACATAAACTGTCTCAAGTGGTCAAGGAACTCAAGTGCCCTCAATTTTTTCCATCTTCGCGTGGAAATGGCTTCCAAGCGGCATCGCCGCTGAAGTTAGCAAAGTTCGTCTGTAGGCGTATGCTGTAAAACGACGGATCGGCTGACAAACACACGATTCCCAATTATACCACAAATCCTAAACGATATGCAGCGACGATGGCCATTCTTCAATGCCACAAAAAGGCAGTGCGTAGCGAGACCTTACGTGAGCTGCCGCAGAGCACCGCTATCAGGAACACGGCTAGATCTGTTCGCGCCTTACGCCCTCAACGAATATCGGAGAGCCGCAGGCCCTCAACTGGACGTCCACTGCAACACGCAGCCAAGACCTTCACGGCAAGAACTCGTTTCTCGAAGTTCTTCCATTTAGAGACGTTCCCTCGCGCGGCACGTTTGGCAAGCTCGTGCCAGGAAATGGGCCGCGTAAACGTTTGACTTTCGCCGGCGAGGAACCGGATCGCCAGGAAACGAGGAGGATAACAGAGCAAGTAAAGAAGGGAAAGAGTGGGAGGAAGGGGGGGAATAAGTGGGTTGGCCTCGTTCGCAAACTTTCGTTTACGGCCGCCTTGGCAACCGACGAAGCAGCGGTAGCTTCCGACCCAGAGAGCAGCAATCCACCGCCGTGGAAACGTTCGCATAAACGCCGGGGAATCAGATCCGGGCCAAGCTGTGGAGAAACAACCCCCCCCCCCCCCCCCCTTTCTCTCGGCGGATGACCGGCGTAGACTCTGTACACCCTCACGTCGAGTTATCTTCAACCTTGTAGAAGAGAGCAATTTCCACTTCGTACTTACTCTCTGCGCTTGACAGGCTGGGATAATTAGGCCCAAAAGCAAATTTCTTTAAAATTGCAAGGTATCGCCCCCCTGCCTTGGTGTGATCTGCGGAAGGTGATTACGTGGAGCTAAGTGCCTTGATGTGCGCGCCATATGAAATAGTGGGCTTGTCGTTGAATCCAACTCAGTTTAGTCAATGGATCAAATTCACTGGAACTGCACTGGTTCACAAAAATGTTTTGTGTTGGGTTTAGTGGCGCATAAGCAGATAAAGGCTAACATGCGCCAAACACTAGGTATTGAGAATTCTTTGTTCAGGATTTTATAAAACGTGCAAAAGAGGTTCGAAGAAAAGATTACGGGAAACAAAAAGCGAGACAACGCAGGATTAGTCACGGCCACCTAACATTACGACAGACTCCTGAACCTTGATAACTGGCTTCTTCGCACGCCTCTTACAGCGAAAATCCCGGTCAACAGCAACTTATGGGGGAACAGTAGCGTCGTCTAGCCTGCGGGCATCCGGCACCTCAGACACGAGACTCTTTGAAAGTAACCGGAAGCGCTGAACAACTTTTACAACAACCATGCGCTAGCAGCGTGAAACGTGGCTTCAACCAGAACCCGCTCACTCGCCTCTAGCCTCTAGCCTATGAGGGGACAAACAGTCGATAATTCGATTGAATCAACACACCGCTTCTTATCGGCGAACAGTTGCGACACGGTAAGCGGCGACCGAGGCGCGCGCACACACACACAGAAGCCGACCGCAAACTTGCTTAACTCCAAAAGCATACGCGGGGCACGCGCGACACATCCGTGTATTGAAACTAATTCGGAATGCAGCCAGCGAACGAAACCAGTGGGGAAAAAAAAAAAAAAACCGTCGATCATAGCTGCCTGTCGAGCGAGCAAGACACGTTCCGTCCTTTCTGTACATATATATTTTTTCTTTTCCCTTCAGCTTTCGCTCCCCGGCGGCTGCGGAGGCGGCGGGCACACACTCGGGCACTTCGCGACTTAAGCGCGCTGCTATAACCTCAAAACGTTTCGCCGCTTCCTAGCTGCAGCGCTCAACTTTTATACTTTTCTCCTTTTCTTGCATAACGAGAGAAAAGAATATAAAGAGAGAGAGAGAGAGAGAGAGAAAGACGCACATAGCCCGCCGCAGGGAGCCCCCAGCTGCTTTGTTTGCGTGTTTTTGCCGCCAAAATCTCCGCCGCGACGGCAGCAGCCGCAACCGTCGCCGTTTCCCAGCGGGAGACGGGCGGCTTTGAAGATGGAAAACGTGAGGGAGATAGAAGGAAGGAGTGAGTGAGGGAGCGAACGCAAAGCGACGCGGGCGTTTGAGCTGCCGGCGTTACAGTGTTGGGTGGAAAGTGAGCCCCTTCTCTACCTCGCCTCGTCGTGCCGCAACAGCGAGTCCTGTTGCTTATGCATGCATGCAAATGGCCGCACCGCCGCGGCGCACGTCACAAAAAGTCGCGATGCCTGCTGTCGCGGGGGACCCAGGCAACGCGCCGCCACACGTTTCTTCTTTCCGAGCTGCCAGCAGCGGATCGAAATCGCGCGTGCTCGCTCAACGGCGCTCATGCCTCGGGCAACGTAAAAGGTGTACGGTGTGAGGAACTTTATGTCCTAAAGCCGCGCATGCGCAATGAGAGGCGCCGCAGTGGTGGACTTGGGAATAATTTCGACGACCTCGGGATCGTTTAACGTGCACCGAAACACCGCGCGGCACACAGGCTCGCCCGAAAGGTTAAGAAAAGTAAGACTCGCAGGACGGTTACCACGTCTAACACGAAATTCACCGACAAATATTTGTAATGCTGAATACAGCAGAGCTAAATATCGTTATAACGAAGTTTAAGGGGCCCGCGATCACTTCGTTATAGCCAGTGTTCGCCGAGCTTCCAAGGGGAATAGTCATTCCTTCGTTACATCCGTTATTTCGCTATAAACCGTTTCGACATAACGAGGTTCAACTGTATTGTTAATTGATGATGTTATGACAGACTGCCTTCGGACCCCTCAGCCTGGCGCGTTACGGTGACGTCATGCGTGACGTCAGCGCACGCTGACCAATCTCCGTGGTGCAGTGCACCTGCTTCGCTCTCCTCCTAGCACTGCTTATTACGCCAACGCCGTGAAAGAGGTGAACGTGCCAGCAACAGCTGTCGCTGTAAACAACATAATTATGTAAATAAGAGCGAACTCAGCCGCTGGCACACCTTAAACGCAGCTCTGCTACGTCTACACACGGTGTACGCTTTTAGTGTTGGCAGGAGGACAGCAAGCCGCGAGACAACCGACGATGATTGAATGGCGCGTAGCGGCCAAAGTATGTGCCTTGTTTTGCTTTCTATTTATATTCATTTTATTCACACCGCCTTCAAAAACGCGGGGTGATAACTCGGCCGCCAGGTCAGCGCTGACTTCAGGCCGGCGCAGAATGTCAGAACGCGTGATGTTACGACGGTTCTTCTAGAAGTGACGGTGCCCGACAGCAACATCGGGTTCCAAAAAGGAAGGCTCTCTTATTACGACGGACGCTTCCACCGAGCTTCGAATATCGATTCGAGTGGCGGATCGCAGCAAGCAGCGTAAGGCTGGGCGAACGGGTCGAGGGCACTGCAAAAGGTCAACAGTGCTAACCAGAAGAGGGGAGGTAGATCTAACCCTGTGAATCCACCTAGCAGATACGTTATGTACGTCAGAACTGTAGTTAAGCCTTCTCGACTGTTGCGTTCTGATAAACAGGCGCATCTCCGTCCCCTCTGGCCATCAGCGACTGACAGGACGCCGTTTTCAACGCTCGGCGCCCTGACCTGTAGTGGCCCTATGTCGCCCGTTTCCTTGTCGCGGAAACACATTTCTCTCGAGAGTCGTCCTAGCGGCAGCGGCGCCCTCGGCCAAATGGATTCTCCTTTGCAGAGAATGTCCCTCCACAGTCTTCTTTTTCCTGGTCGATGCTCTCCTTTGCTTTTTTTTTCGTTTTCCCTCCCTCTCTCAACGGAACACGCCCGTCCAAGTCACGTTGCCCAACGCAACGTCGAACGGTGTTGCAACCCCGAAGGACGGGCCAAAGACGCGAAAGGCGTAAAAAGACAAAAAAAGGGGAGGGGGGGGGGGGGGGGGGGCAGCGGTCGACAAAAGGACGCTTGCTGCTGTGCTGGCCAGCTGAGGACCACCCAACTGTCCCACTTGCAGCAGCGGCCGGTGTCGTTTGACAGCTTCTATGATTTATAGCTTTTGACGGCCAAGAAAAGTTCAAGGGGCCACGCATTGTTTGTTCGGCGTAGCTCTGCCCTTGTTTTTTCCAAATGTAAAGATAAGGGCGCGTGCGTGCGTGCGTGCGAGTGCGGGGTTCTCGCCAGAGCGTAAAGGAAACAGCCCACTCCGAGACGCGATAAAGAAAGCGAGCGGTCGGCTTTCGGATCTGCAACTGAAATTGGTCTTAAGCCACAGGAACACCCGAGGGGTCGATTAAGTCCGTCGCAAAGGTGACAGCGTAACCAAGGAACATACAAGCCGCGCAAACGCAGTTACGGAAACGGTGCAAATATGTTCAGGGAAAGATGCGCGGACGATTACAACAACAAACAGAGATTACATTGGATCCATGAAAGTACACGAAAGCGAAGAACGTTTCTTCGCTATACCGAACAGTTCGCTCAATCGAGGTCTCACTAACCTGCCATCCCTAATCTCAGTTCTCACCACATCACGGGCTACACAGAGAGCTCCAGCGTACGTCGCCTCGCGAGGCGTCTAATGCGCTTTTTTTCGCCATTCGCAGGCGCCGTCGGGACAGATCCGAGAGAGGGAGATTCCAGACGCAGCAAGCACACCCTTCGGCACCCCCCCCCCCCCCCCCTCACAAACAGACAAAGCTCTCGGCACACAAACTAGCAAAATTATGCGTCATTGATCGGCGTCGAGCGTTGACGCGGCAGAACGACAACAATGCAATCCTGCTCTTTCGCTTTTTGTTTTCGAGATCACCAAGACGCCGAGCAACGGCACCACGAGAAGAAAAAAAGCGAGAGATCAAACGAGATGGCACACCAACGCGGCCCTTAAGAACACGCGCGCCAGACCCAGCGGCTCTTGCTTGCCTCGGCCCGTACAGGCATCGCGGAATGTGGGAGTGATTTACGTTTGCGCTCGGATTTCTCTCGGGTACGTACGGACAAAATGGTGTGCTGTGTGAGCATCGCGCGGGCGGCGCTGTTCGCGCGAGGTGACTGTGATAGTATACATACTACATGGCTCGCGTACCGGAGCTGGAACATTATGACTTTTACGATGTTTGGTAGCTCAGCAGGCTCTGCCATGCACGTGTCGGAACGAACCGCTCGCGAGGTACAGGTACATATAGCTGGAGGGCATGCTTCAGGCCTAACTCTCTTACATGTCGTAGCCGCTGTTGAGCTAACCACGTGGTTAATTCTAGCGACGCAGCCGCGTATGTACAGCGGTGCGTTTTGCGACAGGCAAATGCGTACATTAACTAACAGATATGCCTTCTTTCAAAGATTTCACTCCTAGGAAAACAGAGCACCAGGCGAGGGACGGCTCGTATACCGCACAAATAACGGAAAGTAATATACAGCGCAAAAAACAGGGACAGCAGAGAAGACACAAACAACAGGACTGGCGCTGATTGTTTGTGCCTTCTCTGCTGTTCCTGTTTTTCGCTCTGTGTATTACTTTCCTTAAGATGAGCCACCGACTAGCCTATACCCAAATTTTGATCGTACAAATAACGCCAGGCCCACACCGCGGGTACAGCGGCATGATCCCAGCCGCCTCCTAAACATCGCTACAGTGACGACCGAGTCTGAAAACCCTCTCCCTACCCACGCACACTGCCGCAACCTTCTCCATCTCTTGTTACCGGCTTGATTGACGCTGGCGAATGCAAACCTATAGGCTATCGCTTTCTTTGTGTGTGTGTGTGTGTGTGTGTGTGTGTGTGTGTGTGTGTGTGTGTGTGTGTGTTTGTGTGTGCGTGTGTGTTTCTTAAGGAGTATTATCGACAAGCCGCAACATCACGTGAACCATCCAGAGACAAGCAACACGCCATAACTGTCCGGTACCAAATAGATACCAACCACGATAACGTCGCGAATGCACCAGCTTTCCCGGCAGCGGTCCTAGGTTGGAACTAGGGCGAGGATTCTCTGAACAAAATGGAGTAAAAAAAAATGGGAATAAAGTTATCCCCTAGCACACTCCCTTCTGTGAAAGGGAGTACACTAAAGGACAGCTTGCTCTCTTTTATTCCCATGTGGGCGTATTCATGTTGAGAGTGTACTCAACAGTGCAGCCATGGTAACAGCCCAGCGCGCTGCTCCGAGATTCTCGCACACAGCGAAGGGAAAGCAAAAGCATTTAGACCCGAGAAGAAAACAGGGAGACTGACGAATAAAGGCACCCTCCAATCACAGCGCTCAAATCCAAATTCCACCCAAACGAACGGCAGGTCACAAAGTACGCGAAAACACCAGCGACGCAGCGCATGTATGTATAGCCCAAAGAGCGTACGCGCACCGCGAATTCGACGGCACCAGCACCACTTCGACACAAACGTCGTCCGTGTCTGCGGCGTTCGATCCAGGAATGGCCTAGAGACGAGAAAAGAAAAAAAGTATCGAGCCAAAGGAACGCCGCGAACAGTCGTCTCATTCAAAGACAGCCGGACGACAAGGAAGAGTAAACGCACGGCACACACACGTCGTACGGGCGCGCCCGCGCATAAAAATAGGGCCCGCCGAGGCACGCAGGTCGAGGAAAGAAAAAAGACCACGCGAGAGAAGGACGGGGGGAGATCCAATAAGCGCTGGGAACAAAAGGACGGCGGGACCCGCACGGAAGAGACAGAACCGAGAAGCAAAACACGCTCGAAGGCATGCGAGGTATGTGTATGCACATATATATACATGCACGCACAAACGGGCGCGAGACCGCTCAGGCAAATGACGTCGTTTCGGCCTGTCCCGACAGAACATCCAGTTCCCCCCTGCGCACCACAACCCTTTCCTCCGAGTTTGGTTTTCTTTTAAAACTTTTCTTGTATTTTTTTTTTTATTTTCCTTTTTTTTCTCCTGCACTGCTTCAGTCTCCCGACCCCTAGCTTCAGTGCACAAATATGGCTTCACCTCTAACGCTGGGCGGCAGTCAGCCAGCGCGGCACCAGCGCTGCGGAGGAGCCCAGGGTCGTTCCTAGTGACGTCATCACGAGAGAGAACGACGTCACCCCGCGTCGTAGTGTAGTAAGTGTAGTAGTACCGCGCGGCCTCCGTCCCCTTTCTCCCTTCGCACGCACACACACACAAACAAAAAAGAACGAGTCCCTTCCTTCGCGGTCCCCAAAACTGCATGCTTCTTGGTTCCCTAACCCACACCCCTATCCGCTCCTCACCCAAAACCTCCTCTCCCACATCCGAACGCTTTCAACTTTTGTGTTCATTTCTTTCCGATAACAGCGAAACGTTGAAGCGGCTTCCCCGCTGCAAGAACTCCGCGATCGATAGCCCTTTCCTTCGTGCTCGCTAAAAGAGAGAGAGAGAAAGGGGCCATAGCCGGTTGCCTAGCAACGGGGCACTGCAGAGGATCGGCTGCGCAGAGCGCGGGAGGAGGGAATGCACTGAGAAGGAAGTGTAGCGAGGGGAAAAGAAAAAGAAAAGGAAAAGTACCCAGCAGCCAGGAGCGAAGATCAGCAGAATGAAGAAAGAAAAGAAAGCCCAACGCAATAGAACACACTCCGGTTCCAGGAACCACGAGCCGAGAGAGAAAGGAGGAATAAGGAGAAGGAGCTGCGAAACCGAGAGAAGGGAGGCCACGGATCTGCAGCGATGCTGAGAGAGAGAGATAGAGAGAGAGAGAGAAAGAAAGCAATGCATGGCAAGAGGCGCGCACGCCATGCGGAAGAGGAGAAAAGGGGAAGAGACAGCTAGTCCTCCTCCTCCTTACGCTCCTCACCTCTCGCGAGATCAGGAGCGATGAGCGGCGGGAGAGAACGCGATATAGGAGATACACAGCTATATACACAGTATGGCGCGTAAAAGCGCAGGAAATACATTCTCGCGGAGGCGCGCCCGGTCGGTCTGGTCACGGCAGAGGGGCGCAGAGCTCGGCACAGGATGGGATGGGAGGCGGAGGATCGGGAAACACGGACGACAGATGAAAAGAAACGGGCGGCTCAGAGATTTGTAGTTTAAGCGGGACGAAACATCGCGGTGGAAAGAAAAAAAAAAAAGACTGTGCCGTTCCAAGACGGGGGAGAACACGCGCCATTGATGCGACACTGTCGTGTGTACGCCGTTCTCTATGGCTCCTCTACTTAGTTTGGGAGATATTCCTGTCGACGAGCCCGAAAAGGGGGAGTAAAAAAAAGAGTAGGCTGTCCTTTAGCTCACACCCTTTTCTAAAAAGGAGTGCTCTAGAGGATGCCTAACACCGTTTTTACTCCTTTCTGACTCGATTGCACTCATGCCGTTTTCTCTGAACAAAGCCCATCAAAAGTGTTCGTGACCTGGCAAATTTTGATCACTTAAAAGAGGACGCTGTACGTCGCTGGAGACTTTCCACAAGTGGCCGTCGCAAGGCGCTAAAAACCGTTCGTGCGCAGCTCGCTAAAGACGCAAAACAAGTTGGCGTCAAGAACGACCAGGGAAATAAGCAAACTGCACAAAGGCCCCGACCCAGTCATCACGCGTCCACACAGAATGTCGACGAGGTGAATTTAAAAACTCAGATCGCTGCGGCGACCCGCACGTCCGCATACTATATCGACATCCATGGCCATTTTGACATTTAAGTATTTGTTTCGAGTTTAATTAATTAACTAATTACACCTCATCAGGCAAATTTTTTCCACGGCAACAACATTTCATCACACACTACCTGTCACAATCACACTTTCACGCATTTATCTTCAGAGAACGACGTAAACGTGCGGACAAAACAGCGGACACTTTTCGCTGACGCGACAGAGCCATATAATGCTCTCGCATTTATAAGCAAACGGCGCAAATGGCATAACCCAATCACCACGCATCCACACAGAATGTCAACGAGGCGAATTTAATAAATAAAAACAACAGAACGCCAGGCAGTAAACAACAACAACAAAAAAAAAAGGCCAGGCGGCAACGGTTTAGCGCACATCGCCAATTTCACCCCGTTACCGAGCCGCCTTCACCGGAACGAGGTGGGAACGAAGCCCTCCAGAGTGGCAATTGGATTGATATCGAGGAGCGAGCGGACCAAGCTCATTCCAGCACGGCTCTTTCGTCGGCCGAGTATGCCGTAGCCGATACGTCGGAAGCACTCGTCGGAGAACGTGCCGCGAGCAAAAATAGCACGTGGACGACAGGCGAGAAGCGCAACACGCAGTGACGGCCGACAGAGCGGGTACCCTGTCACGTATCTCGAGGGGGGGAGGGGGGGCAGTGGCTTCGACGAATGATCAACCCCGAAGCGCACGCTCAAACCCCTAGGCCGTGCCCAAACAAAAGCGAAGCAGGCAGCGCGGTGGAGACGCGAGAAGCGCCACGCGACGGCAAAACAACAAATGCGTGGCCGAAGAAAGAGGAGGAGGTATAAGGGCGAAGAAAAGGGTCCCCCGAGTTCCGGCTCGGCCGGCACGTACGGCTAACTGCCGCCAGGCAGCGGGAACCAACAGAACAGCAAGCAGCGGCGGAGGCACGCCTTCTGCCCGACGCCAGATAAAGCACCGCCGATGGGCGACAGCCGCTAACGGGCCCAGATCTATTGGGCTCCGTACGTGCGCGAGTGTGGCGAGGGGGGGGAGGCAGCAGTCCGCCTAGCTAACACGGGATTTCCTCCTCCTCGCAACAGTGCTTTCACCTCCTACTTTCGCTGCCGTCCTCGAAGAGGACGAAGCTCCTCTGTTCCCCAGGAGGAGCTTCCCTCCCTCCCCACGGCCCGCTTCTTCCCGGTTTGTCCCCAGGGCTGGCCGCCGGCAAGATTGCCACCTCTTCTCGAGGGCATTACCGCTCAGGCGCATTGCAGGGAAGAAGAGGAGCAGCCAGGGAGGGGGAGAAAATGAGAAAGAGGAGTCGCCCGCGAAATGGGAGGCCAACGCGAAGTGCTCATTCATCTTCTAGGCACTCAGTATTATCGATATCTTGCATCCCTCCCCTCTCTCCCTCCAGGGAGAGTCGGCTGCCCCTCTCGCCCCCTCCCTAGTCCGCGCTAGCCTCTCCTATCGGGCCACACTCGGCCCGTCCGGTGTATCCCAGAGAGTAGCGGGCAGCACTGCGGGACCCTGGCAGCTGGCGCCATGCAATGAAGACAGACCGGCCACGGCTGCACGCTTCTAGCGGGAAGCGTCACGTCGCCTTTCATCGTCCCCTGCGGCGACGGCCGCGGCTCCTCCGCATTCCTCGGCGGGATCTCTCGCACACCCCCGCGTCCCTGCTTTACCCGGACGTCAGTCAGGGGCGGCGCGGCTGATAACACGGCGGCGGCGCGCTCTGGGGCGCGAATAAGTAGAGACACGGCGGCGGCCCACCACGCTGGACCGGGAGACACGTCCGGCCGTCGTGGCCCCTTACGCCCCCTCCCTCCCCCCCATGGGAAAAAAAGCGGGATGCTGGAAGGGGCCCGTGTTGCTTGTTTTCTCATTTTTCTCGCCGTAGCCACGCAACCGCAGCCTTCCCGAGGGGCATCACAGGGAAGGAACGCACTTCCAATCCGCTGTCGGGGAAAGCTCCGAGCAGAGACGTTCTTTCATTTTTTTTTTATTTATAGCCAGATATCTCCGACGTCAATAAACCTAGAGAGAGAAGGGCTAAAACCGACGCCGAAACCGAAACGAGCCAATCAGCCGCACGAGCCTCACGCACAGTGTATTAAGTAACGGTCGAATTTTTACGGTGCAAAAGTGCCACAGAGGGCCACGACTGACGTTTGCGACGTGAACATGTCAGCAATCGCAGAGAGGCACCGGCGGTTCTTTAGTCCGATAGCAGTACCAATTGCGCCTGGTACCAGTGGTACCAGTGAGCAGAGCCTCCACCCTACACAAGTACCGCCCACCAGCAACCTCTCCACCACACACCCGCCCTAACCTAGCTAGAGGGCGCACACCCAGCCCCCGGAAGCACCCTTTGTCCACCTGCGCACGCCACTTAATAAGCGCCGCACACCACCCGCTCCCCCATTCACTTAGTAAACGCATTCATTAAAGCGAAAACATCAAAGTAGTCAAAGTAATCACCGAAGGTAAACCCAACTGCTAACGCAGCTTTCTCGCATAAGGTTTCATGACTGAATTGTCAGCCCCTCCCCTTAGAGAAGCCACCGCGATCGCAAAGGTGAAATCTCGTCTCCAGCGCGGCGACGCTCGAACACACCCAGCCTCCATTCCGCTAACTGATGGGCTCCGTTCGCTCTAATGGTACGGCGACATTTAAACACTCCCTAGTCTCAATATAGGACCTGTCACGCGCTCCACTCGTTACACTCGTTAGGCCGGGCGCCAAGTAAAAAGAAATAAGAAAAATAGCGCCCTACCCGCACCGGCAGCAGGAACCATCCACCCGCAGCTCGCGGACTCCACGAAACTACGCAGCGAGGTTGCGGCGCTATTCTTCGAATTCGCCGCCGCGTATAACCATAAATGCCATTACGCACGCGTACTCTTATGATGCCTATATTCGGTAAGACGCGTCTGCGACCGCTGCCGATCGTAAAAGAAAAAAAAAAAACACCTTTGTTTTATCCATCGCCAAAACTTACACGCAGAAACTGGCACGACATACCGGCGCTTACAGGTGTTCGCAGGTCTGTTTACAACCCCAGACGCAACAAAAAAAAAACACAAAGAAAAAACGGTCTTAGGTCAAACCCGTTCGCCTCTCTCTCGTAAAGGTCTGGACGCTCCTCCCACGCGGCAAAATACACTGACCCGGACGAACTACAAGGAAGGACGAAAGGAAAAGAACGCGCACGCCACTCCACGTAAATCAATCGGAGCAACGCGCTCTTTGCGACAGCTCGCGTCTCGGCTCCGATAATTAAAGTGCAGCTGGTGTTCTGCCGCAGCATACGCGGTTGTAAAGCCGCTTTCCAGACCCCTTGCTTTAGCGCGCGTGCGCGCCCAGACTATCCCCCCCCCCCCCCCCCCCCCCAACCTTCCGCCTTTTTTTCTCCCTCGAAACCAGACGCGCTTTAACGAAGTTATTATCGACGCCTCACGCTGCCGCCGCCACACAAACGGCAGCAACGTCTGCAGGGAAAGAAGGAAAAATGACGGCGAGAAGAGGTCCAATTCATCGCACCTTCCCTCGGCCGTGCGTCAATAAACGCGCCTCATCGCGGTCACGTTTACAACTGCCGCCAGCCCATAGAGCCGACACATCAACAGCCGTTACGATCGCCGCCTGGAGCCGAGAGTGATATCAGGCCGGGCAGGCCCTGCGCCGCCTCCAAGGACGGCACGACGATGGCGCCAAGCGCGCTTTCTCCAACGCATTAAATACGACCGACATTGCCTTCCAAGAATCAACAGGCACCAAAAGTACAGGAACAAGTTTCCGCATGTTCTCGCCTTCAAGCAACACATTAATTGGATGCCATCCTTTCACTCTGCTCCTTTAGTCAGTCTCGCCAAGCTGTTACTCGTAATGGACTTTTTTGACCGTTCGTTCAGAGTAAATGGAGACCGTGTAGAGATGAAGGGATAGACAGTGTATATATCCAGGTTACATCCTGTATGCACTGCTAGGAACTGAGTGAGATAGCGGGAATGGGCAATGTGGATGCACAGGTAACGAAGTGTAGCTACGAACGCGACTACACAATTCCTGCAGGAAGCTCCGTGTGCAACGGACCATCCCGAACGGCTCCGACGGGGTGAGACAGCCGTCCAACACATTAAACAACTGAGCCCGATCGAACTGTCGCACTATGGTTTGACAGCAAGTGTGATGCGGTCAGACAAGAGGCCGACCGGGACGCCGAATGACGAAAACGAAACTATGCGGAGCTGATGGCCACGACAAATTGGGTACACAAAAAGCGACTAGGTTCGCGCACAGCTCTCTCAATACCACCCGCTGGCAAGAGACTTGCTCCGGTACCGCGCAGACACGCATTAACCGCAGCGCAATCGCGGGCCAATCCTCGACGTTAGCAACAACCTCGTCTCTGCGAACGCTCGTTCCTCAAGCCGGCGCCTCCTCCTCCATAAAGCTCGGTTACTTTGTGAAACCACGCCGCTCGCGCCGTCCGGGAATACATTACCGCGCCAGAATCGTCAAACTCCGACAAGTGCGTCAGCCGGTCGCCGCGGCTATTACGCCAGGCAGAGCGCGCAGGCACGAACGAACACACACACAGCGAAGGTCGCGGCGGTTCGCGTCAGAACGAGAGTTGAGGCGCGCGCCCCTCGACGCCGGCGGCCGGATTCCATAAACACGCATAGGTTCGTGCACAGTTTGACGAGCCCAAATGGGCGCGGCAACAGCGTGGCTCAGACGAAGCCGCGTGGAGGCAGGGCAAAAAAAAAAAACGAAACTAAACAAAAAATACCGCGCACGTTTACGACCGCGCGGCCGACGGAACACCCGCTCGTTTCTCCGCGGCGCCGCTTCAAAGGACGCCGCGTACGCGCCCGGAACTTCAACAACTCGAATGGGCATTCGTCGCGCGAACTGTAAATTATTGGTAGCGCGCGGGCGAGCCGCCGCCGGAGCGGCTCTTTCTTACCAGCGCCAGAATGAACGTCACTCTGAAGAAAGCAATTGCCTAAAATATGGGCTTCAATCTTTCAGTGGCACGGACGTGCCGGCGGCTTCCTATATACGGCTGCAAACGCCGCCTCTCTCTGCTTCCCTTCTCGGCTCACTTCACCGCCACTGACAGGAAAAAGATGAAGATCAGAACTCGAGGCAAGAAAGAGGACTTTCAGGAATAGTACGATGTTGAAAAAGAATACTGTGTTTACTTTTTTTCTTGGGGAGGTCATCGCACAGGGGGCACTGTTTCACTAGCTTCCAAAGCTCCACATTCCAACATGAAACGAGCCCCACTCTATGTTAAGACGAAATGGACACCCGTTGCAATTGCCAGCACGACTCTCCGGTTTTTTAGAACTGCCATACACGTTCTCCAGCACAAATTTCAAATCCAAAACTGAACTAAACTGTTCGCTCTACTGGGCCTGTTTCGAAAAGCGAAGTATCTGCTCGCTCCAAACGATCGGCGCCTTACCGAACAGACCTCAAAGACGACGAAGCGGGCGAGTGACAAGGTGCGAATAAATGCGACGCATCAGGCTCGAATGACGGTTTCAAACGCACACGTCAGGCCCGCATGCATGTCTCGGAAGAAAGTACGGATCCAGGCGATGAGGAAGTCAAACTTCCGTCGTTAGCACCAGAGCATTTTGGCTGGCTACAACGACGGCAAACATGGCGGAAACCAGAGGCGAACAACAGCGGAAGTGACGCAGTCCGGTGCGGTCTTTCCGACTTGCCTGCCCTCGCGCGACGCCAAGTACCACTGCCGAGACACTGACAGCAACCAGACCTTTTTTCGGAAACTCAACTTGCCCTCTCCTCAAAAAGAAGACACGCAGACGCAAGCTCACAAAAAAAAAAAAAAAACGATGAGCTGTATACAAAAACACGAACACAGACGCTTAACAGACACCGAAGCCGATGTTAGGAGGCCAAAGCAGAGTCACGAGCAAACAAGCGAAGAGGAAGGCAAGATGGAAAAGAAATGACACCAGAGACAAAGGATCAAAGTCGGCGAGTGGAAAGCCCTGCCAAACGACGACAACGATCCTGCAAGGCGCAATGACAAAGAAAGAAAGATGAGGAGTGGAAGAATTAAAGCAAAGCTAAAGGAAGCCAAAAACCAGAAAGGGTAGCGAACCGGCTCGCTCGTTAAGGCGCCTTGTTTCTTTCCGCGAGAGTGCAGGGGGAAGGGGGGGGGCTTCTCCCCTTTTAACGACCACGCCGCCGAACGCCGCCGCACCCCCGTACACCTCAAGCAGAGCGCGGGTAGTACGAGCGCGGCGTTACGCTCGGCGCGCGCCCTCACGTAGCTACAACAATGGTTCTCAAGGTCGAAGCGCACGAACGACGGGCGAGCCACGTCCCCCACGAACTAAAAACCGGAAAATAAAAAAAAAAACAATAAAAACGGGCGAATGTAGAGCTATTAGGCGGAGGCCAGCAGGGCAAGTAACTCGTGTAACGATGGAAGCGGCGCCCAATAAGCGACTCAAGGGCGTGCTCCCGGAAACCCGAGGGCGCCACCATAGTGAGGCGGCGTCACAACGCTAGGCAAACAAGCGCTGGCCAAGCGGTGATCAAAACGGGAACATAGTCTTGAGAGTAACTGGGTTCCGAACAAGAGACAATGAAGAAACAAGCAGCCACGCACCTGTCGAAACGTCAAAAACGATTACACGAGGCAGGATGTATCGCAGTTGCCGGGCGCGCTGTTCAATAACTATACGCTCCGAGACGCTACAGTGCTTTGCCAGGAGCAAAACAGGAATGAACTTTGCGTCCCAGGGAACACGAGAAATGGTTAAACCGGCTATAAACGCGGATAAAAGAAGGTTTCACCTCGAAGCCACCCACAAAAAGCGCAAAGAGCACGATAGGAGGAACCTGAAGCCGCGCTACTGCTTCGCGGTGAAACCTACTTTTCTCCGCGTTTATTAGCCGGTTTAGCCATTTCTCATGCTCCCTCTAAGAATGACACATACCGCAGGACAACCCGAGTAAGCTAATTAGCACGGATTTTTAGACTGAAAGGCGTCCAAGAATTCCAACACTAATGCACTTCCCACCAGTCACCTACTGATAAAGCCCGTACATTCAAGAGACTTTTTCTTCACCGCCAATCCTACCAAATTTGGGGTGAAGTAACACCAAACCACGGTGCTCCCAAAGAATTTAGTAGGCGTTCACTAGCGAACAAGACAGACGTAGCAAAAGGATGCCGGAGAACAGAGCCGCTCTACTCCGCGGCCCGTTTTCCCACAAAGCCCGCTCGGGATTCCGCCGAGGCGCTTTCAAAGAGCGCCTCGTCCCGTGCACACGCGTTTCCTCTTTTCTTTTTGTTCGCGCATCTAAAAGTGCGAGCGCCTACCAACACGCCTAGAGCAGGCCGAGCGACAGATGGACGGATACACGGCAGGCCGCGTTCCGAGCGAACGGACACGGCGCCGGAGCCTCTCCCGGGATCCAAAAGGCCCCAAAAGACAAGGACGCGCCAGAGCGAAGGCCGAGACCCGAAACGGGGCGGGCGAGACAGGGAAGCAAGGAGCCGCGCGTAAGCCCGCTGCAGTGACCGAGGAGGCCAGGAGGCGGCAGACAGCAGTCCTCTGCGAGTCAGCGAGGAAGGCTCGCACAAACGAGGAGGAGGTGGACTGCGATGAGGGCTAAGAGGAGGGAGGGAGAGAGAGAGCAGCGGGGGGGGGGGGGGGGGGGGGGGGGATGGTGGATGAGACATGTGGACGCCACCTGCGAGGCGACACATTCCGCTCTCCTCCCGTGCTCTGCTGGCTCTGCTCGACACAGCACAGAGCCAGCAGAGGAGGACTGGCTTTGCGAGCGATGCGGAAAGCGCCTGCACCCGCCGTCGGAGATACCACCTGCGTGTCAGCTCGGAGCTATATCGGAGCCGAGGGAGAGCGCCACTTCGAAAGCGAAGCTCGGAAAAAAAAAAAAAAAAAAAAAAACAGGAATCGACATGAGACAGCCAGCCGGCAGGAATGGGGAAAACGTGGATCCTATGCACTACCGTTGCCGAATAGCATTGCCGTCACCAACTCACGTGCATGTTAACGGCGCACGGATACAGGTGACGTGAAATTTTTTTCGGAACCCAAAAGAAATTAGAACAGAGCTTAAATAGCAAGCAGCCACAAACTGAAGGGTGGCCTGCTTCTCACTTCCCTGCACGACTTGCATGATGCACCCTTCAACGCCTTACTAAGCCTCTAGGCTGCAATGAAATTCAGGGTCGTCAACATTCCGAAGGCTTGTGTTCCTTCTTCCTCTTTTACTCTCTCTCGAAAACTTTTGTGGTCGCCCGTACACAGTTCAAGGCTTGCGCAGTTCCTTGCGATCGTATGGGGCAACGGTACCGCTGCCACACTACGTAGGCTTCGTAGGCTCGCGTTCGGTAAATTGTTCCGGTAGCTGTGCGCATGCGCCCAATACGCATGTGCGCAAGCCATGGCCCAACAATTGGCGCTAATGGCATAGCGGTTCGCGCTAAAACGCCGTGTTTATGTCCCTCCCAGTAATGGGAAACCGCAGCTGAGGCTCGCTCGAGCTATGTGCATGGCTATGCTTTCGCTGCAGCAACATGTTCCTACACAAGAGATGAGCGCATGCTAACCGAGAGTCAAACCAAGCACTCGAGAAGCGTTGGAAGCGAGCCGTTGTGTTCGCCACTTATACATCCAAAAACACTACTGTCGAAGTCTAATACCAGACTTTAAACAGGGAACCGTCAAAGAGATAGGGATACATTCATTGACGGCCACGAATCTCAACAGTGGACTGCGTAATCCAGTGAAGGAATAGCTCCTCGGGATACCACAACTGCTGGTACCAGATGAAGAAACGGACGTGGCAAATGTAATCCGCCGGAGAGATGAAGGATAGTCTACAGGAGTCGGTTAGTCAGTTAGGGAGGGTCTAGAAAAGGAGTGGATGGCCTGAAAAACTGAAAAAGTTGACACGCTGCATCGATCTGTGCTGCCGCCAGCTAAAACACAGCAGGTGCAGAAGAGAGCCCGGCGGTCGGACGAGCTTAAGGACTGCGTAGGCTGGAACTGCAGGTGCCGCTGACGTCAGGCAGAGCTAACTGGAGATCACTGAGACACGCTTCTGTCCTTAAATGGGCGTAGAGATGATCATCAACATCATTACTTTGTGACATCCAAAGATAAGTCGGAACGCCTCTTCCTTCGAGCAAGGGAACGAAACAAGAGACACCACCTGTTCGGGAACCCGGATATGACAATCGCTAGCTAAGCAACGCCGAGCCAAGGTTTCGAAACACGCCGGAGTCGGTGTCACAATCCGGCTTTATATGCTCTTTTCCTCTCTGACAGTGAACAGCGCGCGGTATATACACACCGAGGTGCATTGCAAAATGCAATCACTCATTGCATTCGTTGTAACGCCGGGACGTTGCAACTGCAAGATTTTTTTTTTTTTGCCGAACGACTGGCTAGACAGCGAGGGAGAATACCTCCGAGAGAAAAAAATAAACAGGACGAAAAAAAAAACGGTATCAGGTAACGACTTCCGCATCGTATAGTACGGGAGCAAGCCGAGACGCAACAACGCCGCCCAAAAGACAAGAGCACACGCTCGGGCGTGTGTCTCGACGCCGCGACGAGCTCGCTAGCTAGCGGTACAGGACGAGAGATGGAAGAAAAAAATAAAAACAAACGCTCGTCCGTCGTCTGTGACAATCATAAATCACTTCCCGCAGAGACGTACATGCCGTGAGGGAGCCACGCGTGCGCGCACAACATCCCCCCCCCCCCCCCCCACACACACACACACACACACACGCGCGCGCACGCTACATGAAGCGTTCCTTGCTGCCATCTCACTGTCGGAGCCAGCAAACACACACACACGCACCCACACGCACGCAGCAGTCTGCGGAAAACACTTCGCATTCATACACGACGGCGCGCAGCTCAAAAAGAAAAAATACACAGAAACGTTCGCGGAATAACACAATATTGTAACTTGGCGACCATTCCACTGCGCTTCCAAAACACAGCCAACACCAAGAGCTGGAAGGGGAGGTGGGGCGGAAAGGAGGTGGACACATTCCCGCGAATATTCGCCGGCACTGAAAAGGCGACGCATTTATAGCTCGCGATGCCTGCTGCCGCCGCAGCCAAGCATCGCGCCTAGCACGCTTCAGTGAAATTCAATTTTCGCCCCTCAGCCGGCATCCACGCTGCGAACTTCGCCGGCAGGACCCACGACTAGCGTGAGCGCAACGCCTCCAGCTCCCACTCCCCCACCCCTCTTCCACCAACGCTCGGTTCTAAGAACGCTATCGCCGCCTAGCGGCAGCAGCAGCGGCGCTTGTCCAAATCGAAGCGGTCCTGAAGGCACGACGCGAGGTGAAAGCGCGGCGAGCAACGCGCATGCATGACAGGC
The DNA here is from genome assembly GCF_055824585.1 of Amblyomma mixtum. Lineage (NCBI taxonomy): Eukaryota > Metazoa > Arthropoda > Arachnida > Ixodida > Ixodidae > Amblyomma > Amblyomma mixtum. Next base: position 44,213,724 of record NC_143019.1, on the reverse strand, counting down.
GCGCAATACAATTTCCCTAGTATAAGTCATCGGCGCCCGAAAAATGATGTTGGCTCTCGAGTACCGACGGGATGACGGCGGAGGACGTGGAAAACAGTCGTCGGCTCAAATTGGATCACAAAGGAGCGTGCGATATGTAGCTTTGCGTTTCAGTTTACGGTTTATGGGGGTTTAACGTCCCAAAGCGACTCAGGCTATGAGGTACGCCGTAGTGAAGGGCTCCGGAAATTCCGACCACCTGGGGCTCTTTGAAGCTATAGTAGGGTACGGCTTATTAAGAAAGAAGTGGCAGGTGCCCTTCAAAGGAGGTCTCCCAGACAATGGCGTCGACTGACTGTCATGACGTTGCGGTTAATCAGGTTAACCCATGGTTACTGTCCTTGCCCCTGGCAACCTCCTGCAATGCAATGCTAATAAAAGGTGCATGGGAATGAACCGCGACGTCATGACAGGCGGTCTGATCTGGCGACAAACCGTTAAATGTCGAGACCATGTGACCGAGACCACGAAATCGTGTTCCTAGCAAAGCAAGTCTCGCATGCTGCCCGGAGCCGCTGCCTAGAGCTTACATCAAGCTTAAATTGAAACGCACTAACGCTCTTAAAATAAACAAAAATTGAGGGCACCTCGGGGGCTCAGCCTTCTGGACAGGTGTCACAGGTCTTCCCCAAAAGACACATTTCACCAAATGTTCTTCGGAAAAACGAGCAGCGCTTTAACTGACCCAGTACGCCAGTACCGTCAAGTTCCTACAACGAATCTCAAAAATAAAAAAAAAGAAAAACGAAAAACAATTCGCCGCTCTCCAGACTGCCCGGCATGCCGAGTGAGGACGTGTTCGGAACCGAGCCGTGCGCCGGCGGGCTATAGCGGAGAGGGTCCAGACTAGTCGGACTCGAAGAGAGCACCGCACTCGAGAGGACAGTGAAACACACCGCGTACGAGAGAGAAAACAAAAAAAAAAAGCGGAGATAAAAACACGATAAAGAGACCCGTCCTCGGCTCGAGCGAGCGGCTGCAAAAACGAAAGTGCAAGTGCCACATCCAAGAGGGATACCGGGATAGGAGGACAATCAGCGATACCGGCTAAGGCAGCGGAGGCCAAGCACCAAATGCACCGAAAAAAAAAAAAATGCGATTAACGAACGAAAATGGAGAGAGAAGGCGAACGAAAAATGGAGAGAGAAGGCTGGCTGCAGCGCAAACCACTGCCGCAGCTCGCAGCGGTGGAAAAGCATGGAGGAAAAGAAGAAAGAAAAGAAAAAAGCAAGGACGGAAACGAGCCGACGCTAATGGGCGGTCAGCGTATCCGGCACGAACAGGGAACGTTATCACCCGTCCAGCGAAGAGGACTACGCACGAGTAAACGAAGGCAGCGAGCAGGCCGCAGCTACACCATCGGAGCAAGCAGGCAGCGAGCATCATGGAAGACGAATTAACGAAATAGAAAGTAACAAGACCCAAGACGCAGCCCAGGGAAACAGGAAAGGAGGAAGAAGGCGGACAAATTAACAAACGCCCGGGAGAGAAAGAAACGGTTTAGAGGGGGAGATAGTAGGCGGAGTTAACAGCAAGCGGGATGCGAAAGTGAAGCCCCGAAGTCAGCGCGTAAAAGCAGCGATGTTGCAAGAAGCAACAAAACAAAAAAAGTTCGAAAGACAGATTGGAAGGAGGAAGGGAGGAAAGATAAGAATGGAAAGAAGAAAGGCGGCAGACAGAAAGAAGCGAGGGTAAGCGGAGGGGGCCAAATCCCAAGACGGAATCGCAATTAGCCGGAAAGGCCGCAGCATCGCGAAGGCCGTAGTAGGGGAATCAGGGAAGGGGGTGGAGGGGGGAAGAAAACGAATAAAAAATGGTCCCGACGCGACGTTCGTCGTCGGCGAACCTCGGGGAGGGCGTCCGGAAAGGGTAATGGTAGGGGACTCACGAATTCGGGAACGATAGCGCAGGCCTGCAGTCAAAAAGGTAGGTAAATAAACCAGCGGTCTATACTTCACGAGAGGGACTGGAAGGAATAACCCGCGGTGCAGAGCTGGAGAGCCACGCCGAAATGCCCATTCCAACGACGACGTACGGAGAGAGAGAGAGAGGGGGGGGGGGGGGGGTAGCACTAATCAATAGCTTGCTGGAAGACCAAGTTGAAGAGAGGGAGCCCAGCTGCTTCCTCGGAAAACGCGCAAAGACGAGCCGGCTAGGCGGCGCAAAATTAGCAGCCGCTGTTGCTGCTGCAACGTCACGTGACAGCGGGAGAGGCAGGATACCATCAGGGCTGCTCTCCTGCCGTTCCTAGCTCCTCGTGCCCGATAAGGGGAAAATACCTGTTTTCGGGGTTTATAGAAGAAAGGAAACGGAAAAGAACAAAGCGTTCGAACGTAAATTTAGAGCGTCAAAAAGAAAACGGTCCGCGCGCATTTACAAGTAAAAAGAAGAAACTTCTCATTCATGAGCGAAAACAACCCAAGCAACAAATACCTCCCGGCCTGACGTCTCAGCGAAGAGATGCTACTTCTGCTGGGAGTCGCAGACGCCGCGAGGGACGCATTCGAAAGACTTCGCCGTTTCACAGCTGCGCTTTCACATGCCTAGCTAGTCCAGACAAGGTTGTGGGAATCTGGCTTTCCGCCGTCGCCTTTGCGCGGCTGTGCCGGCCGCCCGCGTTGTTTCTCCTCTTTCCCTTGCTCCCGCCTCAGGCGGTGGAGAGGCGGCTGGGTGACTAATCACTGTCATTTAGCCACAGCTCCGCCCCGGCTCCCCAAGGGCCTTTGCCATTGGCGCCTTTTGGCGGGAATCCGGGACCCGTTTTGGCGGCCGCGCATCCCGCGACCGTCCGAGCGGGGCCCAGAGAGAGAGATCCCTCCGAGACAGCGTAAGGTGCGTACGTTACTGTTTGTCCCTGCCGGCCTTTGCCGCTCGGACCAGTGCATATACTCGAGCTCGCCCGCACGTGTCCTCTGACCTGCAGCGGCTCGAGCCTGTCCAGCGGGGTCCAGCGACCTCCGACAGGCGTACCTTGCGTTTATTGCCCACTCTCTCTCGCAACCGGCCCAACGGTCGACACGAGAGGGAGATCACAGCACTGCCGCGGGGACATTCTCCTGCAGCGGCGTGCTAGCGGCGCGCATTGCTCGAGTCGCTTCGTGCGCGCAGCGGAGCCTTGCTCCTCGCGCGCCCCCGGGACGGGGTGACGATTGAGTGTGTGTGTACTGCTGAAGGACGACGTGAATAAACGTCTCCTTGGTGAACTTGGAGGCCTATTTCTTTGCGGCGAATCGCTCTCCTCCCAGCGGAGGTTGAGTGCGCTGCAGCGGTGTCCCAGTGTGTGTGTGGTGACGGCTGATCGGGGCCCTTGGCTCGCGCGAAGCTCGAACCCGCGGTGGTTGGTGGCCTTTGTCCACGTAGAAACCCACAAGGTATAACTTGGAAGTGCAAGAGAGAAAGTCTGGGACAGTTGGGTTCACAGACAGCCAAAAAGAAGCACGCAGATGGATGTTCTGATTAAATGCAGACCGCTATCCCACTTGGAATCGGAAAGCGTGATACCTAAACTTCTCTCGAGTCGCAAAAGCTTCCCGATGTATACTAAAGGCGTCAAAAGACTTCGAAACCAGAGAAAAACTTAGGAAAACGTTGCTGATCTGAGTGGATGGAGTGTTGAGTACAAAAGAAAACTGGGCAATCATTTGAGGTACGAGATAATTTCACACATCGTAGCCGAGAAGACAACCAGATGACTCCGTTGGATTATCTTTGAAATTGATCACTCAATTAATTTCCTCCTGGCTAGAAAAATGCCGCAATACGCGGATACGGAGGCAGCACTAGCGAGCGGGCAGAGCTAGGCTATTTTTCATGAGCGGTGACGTTTCTGGGATTAACTCCGTGGCGTAATGCAGACGCTCAAAGAACGATGGGACAGTTCTCACAACCAGGCGGGCGACGGTGGTGGCAATGTTTCATCGACCCCCACACTTTCCTCATTTTCTGGGACCGCCGAGCGCTGCGTGTTCTATTTCAGAAAAAAAAATAAAGAAAGAAAGAAGGAAACGACAGCTCCAGCCAGCCTTGGCCTTCTGCGCCACTCCCGTGAACAATTACGGCGGGAGTGGCGAAAGAAAAAGCAAGATAACCGAGGAAAGAATACCCGGCGTAGACGACTATAGGACGACTATGACTAGAAGGAAAGTCTAGCGCAATTAGAAGCAACGGTGTCCTCAAGCAACTCCAGAGGGGTACACTCGCGTGGCATATCATCATCATCATCAACCTGACTACGCCCACTGCAAGGCAAAGGCATCTTCAATGTCTCTGCAATTAACCCCGCCCCTTCCTAGCTGCGGCCACCGAATCCCCGCAAACTTCTTAATCTCATCCGCCAACATAACTTTCTGCCACCCTCTGTTACGCTTACCTATTCTTAGAATCCACTCCGTTACCCTTAATGACCACCGCTTATCTTGCCTTCGCATTAAATGCCCTGCCCAAGCCCATTTCTTCCTCTTGATTTCGACTAAAAAATCGTTAACTCGCGTTTGTTCTCTGGCCTACTCAGCCCTCTTCCCGTCTCTCCACGATACATCGATCATTTTCCTTTCGATAGCTCGCTGAGTTGTCCTTAACTTAAGCTGAAGCGTTTTCGTTAGCCTCCACGTTCCTGACCCATTGGTTAGTGCCGGTTAAGATACCTGGCATATACCGTTCCAGAAAGGGCGCCGACTGTCGCGATCACGCCCGACCCGGAGTGAATAGGAGAGCTGCGACATCGCAGAGAGCGAACGAAAGCCTCGCGAGACGATCACTAGAAGGGCATATATCCCGAGACAAGCACACAGCACATCAGCTATTTAACAATGGAGTTACCACAGCTGCGTCTAGACATCCTCAGAATGCCACAGTTAGCGCTAAGCTCTACCCGCATAACAATGCCGAGACCTGACAACGGCTGCGGTTAGGGGGCCGGATAGCAGAATCGACGGAAAAGAATGACAACAACGCAGATCGACCCATAGATGCGGCGGTGCAGCTGTTACTGTCGACACTGCCGAGGCGAGACTCGCTCTGTGCCTGTACTCCCGCCTCAGTGAAACAAGTACCAGACAGACGACAGATCGACGCCATCGGCTGTAGGGACTGCTTTCCGGGGGGTCACACTTGCCACTTGATTCTTGAGCTGCATCAGAACATAGACTATCCTCTGATACAACGCAACAACGAAGCAGCTTTTTCCCGGCAAATGTCCCCAACCCCCTTTCCGGCCAATGGCGTCAGCCGATTTTCATGAAGCTGCTATAGCGTGACAATGTAGGGAGACGGCTATTCCCGACCACAGGAGGAGGAGGGGACCTTTCATCTGCCATTCCTAGCACTGTCTTGCTAGCAGGATCACAAGATTAAGCCCGACGCCATTGGCTGGAAGAGGGTCCTTCGACGGGGAAAAGGCCGCTATATTCTTGAGTTGTATCAGACTACAGCGCTGCCGCCGAGTCTGAACACAATCCGCAACAACCTCTTGCCAATCCAGCCTCGCTGCTTTGAACGCTGCACCGTTTTGTCCATACGAACGCCGCAGAGAGGCGAGACTGCGCGACGCAGCGCCGCTGTTGAAGCGGAACGCGTTACGCCACGTTGTCGCACATTCGGTGAGCAGCGCCGAATGTTACGAAAACGGGCCCGCGCGCGTACGAGGGTGTTACAAAAGCCTCGAATATGGCGCGCTTTTTTCCCGAGGCTGCCGTGTTCACCGGTATGCATGCTTCGGCAATCGCGAGGAACGCAAAACGAGAGACGAGGATAAACCGAAGTTGAGAAACGGGAAGTAGTGATGATATATAGGCGCGGCCTTCCAGCGTTCGGGTGATTCAGTGAACCAGAGACGGCCCGTAATGACAATGCGGTAAGAGAAACTAGAGCCTGCTAGCGCATGGCAGAAAGGCGAGAGCACAAAGATTCATAGCAAAGCCAAAGTTCGAAGCAGCACCTACTCATATCCACCACGTAAGTCGACAAGTGCCATGCGGCGGAAGTAAATACGGGAAGGCGGCCAAAGATAACAGCGGGTAGCTGTCGAAGCCTCGCTGCATACATTCTTTTCCCCGAAATTGGGGGGGGGGGGGGGGGGGGGGGGGGCTCCACACCGCGTGAGCGACAATGGAAGCCCACCATTCTTCTGTAATCCAGTGGTTCCAGACCTTATTTGTGGAGGTGAACGTCGAACTGACGTGGGTGGCGGTGGTGCGATTGTACACCCTGGATTGCACAGGCGGGATTCCATTAACCTGCGGTACTCAAATAAGGTCATCGTTGGTAGACGTGGATCCTACGCACGTAGATGTCTTTTAACCAGTCATAGAGGTCTTTTCTCCCTAGCAGTACACTGCGAGGACAGCTATGATTGTAGCTTAACACGGTCCGAAACGCTCGCTGTATTCGCGCCGTACGCACTGGAAAGGGTTGGTGTGACTCGCTGTATTCGCGCCCTACTCGTACGCACTGGAAAGGGTTGGTGTGACTCTCTGCATTCGCGTCCTGCTCGTACGCACTGGAAAGGGTCGGTGTGAAAGAAGAGAGAAGGAACTGACCTGCTGCATCTTCTCGAAGTCGAGGCAGGGCCGCTGGACGGGTCCGCCGTCGACGAGCGAGAAGACGCCGAACGCGGTGCCTCCTCCGCCCCGGTCCTGCCGGTGACGCTTGCGCGGGCTGACGGCACACACCTCGAAGGCCGGGATGTGCGCCGAGGCGGACAGCGTCAGCGTCGCGGCCGACGACGACGACGAGGAGCCGACAACGCCCGGCGCCGCGTGGAACACCTTGGGCGGCGGCGAGCCGTTGTACGGCCGGTGCACGTGCAGCGGGGGCGACGCGCGAAACTCCACGGGCGTCGGGGGCACCACCACGGTCGACGAGGAGGACGAACGCTGCGATGAGGAGCGCGCCGACGAAGACGAAGTGGCCGAGCCGCCGCCGTGCACGCCGTTCATGACGGCCTCACCGCCGCCGCTGCGGCCGCTCCACGTGAGGTCGCGCACCTCTTCGTCGTCCTCGTCGTCGTCGTCCTCGTCTTCGTCGCCGCTCCGGCATCCGTTGGCCAGGGACCGCGGCGCGCCGTCGGCTAGCGAAGCGCCGGCGTCGTACTCCTCTTCGTCCGAGGACGTGTCGTCGCCGGCACCGTCAGAGCGGCTGCGGCGTAGCGACGCTGCGCACAAGAGAGAGAAAAAGGTTGATTCAGTCAGAGTTTGCAGTGGGCTTGTAAAACGCGACCCTCGTTAGACAGCAGCGACGTGACGGCCTTTGAATAGACAGTTTGGCGTTACGCTGGACTGAGTAAGGGACACGCATAAACACGTGCCTTTAAAAGCGCTCAACAAAGCCAACGTCGCCTGCCGTGCGAGAAGTCCAGCGCAGCGACATTACGGATCGGCTCAAATGTCAGCTACCCCTTCAGTGTAAAAGGGAACATGGTTTCCTTTCCGCTCTTTCCCTCTGTTATCGACAGAGACCTGGGAGCGCAATCATTCAGGTGTCCAGCCGAAACTGCTCCTAGGTATCTCACACGCCCCCCCCCCCCCCCCCCCAAAAAAAAAAAAAACAATAACCGAGCTAGACTGTACCTGTACACAACGTATGCTCAAATCGCAGTGATTCCAATCCGAAAAATTTGCACGTCCTTCCCAACTAGACGCATTCAGCAAGCTACACCCTTGGGCAAGGTCGACCCCTAATGCGCTGAGTACATCCTACAAGGCAGAACTACACATGCTCAGACGCTGCAGGTATTCAGTTAATCCGTGGCTAAATTCACCACTCCGCAGCGCGATAACACATAAGACAAACGAACCTACGACTGCATGTGCTTTTAGCTTTTTTTAAAAGAAAAAAACAAAGCACATTTTGTATTCTTTCTTTTGTTTTACTTTCTTTCATTGCAGATGACAGCCGTCAAGCAGCCGGCTCCGCTACCCTCACACCGGTCAATCAATCAATCAATCAATCAATCAATCAATCAATTTGTTTAAAGTAACGATCGGACAGTCCCTAATATACCGTCCTAAGCGGTAAATTGAGGAGATGATGCAGACAGCAGCAGGTTTCAAAGCCATTCCATACTAAGGGCAAAACAAAATAAATTAATGGAAAAAAAACTACTGCCCACACAAAGGCTTCAGCCACTTCTAGATAACTAGTGCGCCAAAGTTCCCATCGTTTTACTAAAGGTTCCACCTGCGAACTGGCCACACAGCACTTGGCTACTCCGGGCACTTATGCGAGATTTCCGCAGAGACATGCTCGAAGCGCGCTCGGCGGCGACCCACGGACTTCGAACGAGCCGGCTTCGGTGCGTGAAACTTCAAAGGGGAATTTCCCAGCGAAAGGTCAACGGCGGAAGCGAAGGAGCCGAGAATAAAAAAAAAAACATATCCACGTTTCCTACACAGACGGCGTCACACCGCGCCCCGCATCCCAAGGCGCCCGGTCGGCGCGCCGCGGGCGCGCCGACCCTAATAACCCCCCACGCAACCAGAGCGCGTGCGCCATTACCGCCGATTTGCAAAAGGGCGGGTAAACAAACCGGCGCAGCCGACGCACCCAGGGCATCGGCGGCGGCGCCACCGAGTCGAGCAGCGCGAGCGTCTCTTCTTCTAAACCAAACATCCGCTCTCGGTTAGCGAAGAACGTGCACTCCTTCACTCCCCCGCCCAGGAGAGGCCAACCGCCCGACAAAACAGCACTAAGTCCGCGCCCTGCGTAAAACTAGAACCGCGCAACGTTGCGGAAGCTGGCGGTGCCGGCGAGTACGGCTTCGCGAACCGCAAAACTCGCGGGCAAGAGCGATTCAGGATCGGTTGACGTCTTCCGCAGTTCGTGTCGTCGCACCCCAAATCGCAAGCGGCCAATCCGCGGCAGTCTTCGTCACTTGCCAATTGTTCCGTTCGCACCTCTGATTTAGCAGAACCGCAGGCGCGCAGCCCGCAACCACGCTGCACGGTTGTCGAGAGACGGAGCGCGAGGCTAGGGGGGTCAAGGGGGAGAAAGAAAAAGGAATGGAAACAACTGGTGAAAGCAGAAGCTTTGTTCGCCGCTTCCCGGGAGCGCGGTCGTTGTTGATACAGGCTAAGAAAGAACGCCACCAGTCAAGAAGAGCCCCGGAGAACAACAAGCAACACGGCAGATGAACCGGTAGGCGGGTCGCACGCCGGGTAGCGCCTCGTGCTGGCGCGCGCACACACACTGACACACACAAAAACCCAAACCCACGGCGGCTCCCGATCCGAGATCCGCGTCCAATGGAGTTTGATGCAGTCTCCGAGAGCCGAGACGACCATGAGACGTATTCCACTCTATATAGGTGCAACACCAAGCCTAGAATACTGGCCTCCTGCTGATCCGCCTACCTCAACATGACTAAGCCAAAGGTGGACGAACTTAGTGGGAAACCTAAGAAGCAAAGTCGTTGCGAACGGCTCCGCCGGATGGGGTTGCGCGTCATCTGCTGACGACAGATGAAAACAAAGAGGGTTCAGCTTAAAGGGCCACGGACCACCCCAGCTCAGCAGACACTCTCTACCTCTCTTTCAGCGAGCCTCCTCTCCTTCCACTCCCTCCTCGAAATTTTTCTCTCCCGCTCCTCGTCGAGTAGGCTCGGCAAGGCAAAATCACCCCTTCCTTCTCCGGTGTAAGCCGGAGGCGTGGTGTCTGTGGAGTGCGTCACAGGGCGACGTCATGGCCCCGCCTTCAATAGAATTCTTTTCTTGGTTTTTGCATTTTCTCCGCACACTGAACGATCGAGAGGCGCGATCGGCTCGACCACCTAGACTTGTTAGCGAGCGCATCCTTTCATACATCTGTTTGTCATTCCCAGTTAACGAGCCACCTTTTCATTTTCTTTTAGGCCTCCCCACCGTTTCACGAGCGGAGGGGCGGAAGTCGGTTGTGTTCGAAACACACGGCGAAGCGCGGACCGGCAACCGCCCGTTTGCTTTTCTCCATGCGTGTTTGTGTTCTGTGTGTTTGTGTCTTTTCTCCGCTCCAAAGCATATGTCATTCATTGGAGTCAAGGCGTACGCAAGATGCACGAAAGATAAGCGGTATGTGTGCGGAGCGGTAAAGTGGGCGAGCGAGGGAAAGGCTCTGCTGCACTACTAATTAAAACCTTGTTTTGGGGGGCTCGCATAGAAGAAAAGAAACTGAGAAGGGAGCGCGCACGCAGAGCGTCTCGTGACGGGATCACGGCGGGGGGGGGGGGGGGGGGGGGGGGGGGGCGAGCCAACTCCCTCAGTTTTACTGTTTTTTTACTTTTTATGGCTAGGGTTCAAGGCTGTCGCCGCACGCTCCCTCCACAGTTTTTTTTTTTTTTTGTTCCTTCATGCGGGTTTGTAGGCATGAGCCAGAACAGAAGGCGCTGCGGAAAGCGTTGTGCAGACGACGCGACGCCAAGGCTACGCCCAACCTTCTCCCGTCAGTCAGAACGATGCACCAATGGAGTGCCTTTAGCGAAAGTAGCCCCCCCTGACGTCAGCGGGGTGCAGAGTAGTGGGCCGGGCCCGTTTTTGAAGGAAGGAAAGAACGAACGGGCTTTGATTTGAATTTTCGCAGCTTTTCGGGGCGCGCATGGCTCTAGTATTTTGCAGAGTACGGTGGCCGCAACTGGCAAATGACAGGGTTAATTGGAAAGACATGGGAGAGACCTTTGCCAGGCAGTGGGCGTAGTCGGACTGATGACGATGATCAAAGAAAGGACACTTCTTTCGAAAGCCGGGCGAAGCCTTACATGACGCGATTAGCAGGGACCGCGCTAAACGCATGAAGTAACCTAGTATATTTACAGCAACTACGCTAACAGGCCACTGAGGCCATAGAAAGATAGAAAAAAAAAACAGACCCCGCTTGCGGGGATACGGTGGCTGCAACTGGCAAATGACAGGGTTAATTGGAAAGACATGGGAGAGACCTTTGCCCGGCAGTGGGCGTAGTCGGACTGATGACGATGATCAAAGAAAGGACACTTCTTTCGAAAGCCGGGCGAAGCCTTACATGACTAGCAGGGACCGCGCTAAACGCATGAAGTAACCGAGTATATTTACAGCAACTACGCTAACAGGCCACTGAGGCCATAGAAAGATAGAAAAAAAAAACAGACCCCGCTTAGAAAAAAAACGCAGTTACAATTAGGGCACGTATCGGAGCCGGAGGGCACGGGGTCCCGCTATTAGATGCGCCCGGCACCTGCGCGATTTCAGCACACATCCGCTTATTGCCGCGGAAAGCGCTTCCAGCGCCGCAACGGCAGTTGGTTGGGGGCCAACAAACAAAAACAAATGACACATGCGCTGCGTTGGTTGCCCGTGCGCGTACGCATGGATACGCACGTACGCACGCTTGGGCGAACATGAGCCGCCAAGTGACCGCTACGACGCGAGGACGAGTCACGATGCTAAGCAGAGAGACGGTAGACCAGAAGAAAGACCGCCAAGATACGCTACGAAGGCCTTGAGCGAACGCGTAAAAAGGAGATAGAGTCGTGCGCAATGGGAGAAATTTTCGCAATGGGAGAAAGCGAATTTTCTGGTTACTTCTCCACTGAAGTTCGGAATGACTTTCGGCGTTTACATGTCCAGTGAGGCAAAACTAGGCGACCTAGTTATAGAAGCGAAAAAAAAAACAACTGCTTGTCACGCATAATTATGAAGCAATCAATACTTCAATGCTCATACTTTGTTCCCTTTCATATTGCACACGACTGTACCTTCGAAGTACATCTTGCTAGGCGGGTTGGTTCGTGGTTCTAAATTGCCAACCTGTGTTGTCGCGCGCTAACCACATCGCGGCCGATTGCAGAGGATTCCGATTCCCAACGGTGGAATGACGTTGCCTAGGAAGTGTGCGTCCGTCCGAACGGTGTTCTTTCGACCGATACGCGATTACTGCGAGCTTCTCTGTTTGGGAACGTATGGCCTGAAAGCAGGCCCGACAAGTTGGTGCACAAAAGAGAGAGAGAGAGAGAGAGAGAGAGAGAGGTTCGCGAGAATGATAAAATAAATGCAACTTGTTAGCCCGGCGTTAGCAAGATTCCCACTGTACCTACTGATATTAAAAGAAGCCCGTTGCGTCGCAAGACAGTGCGGGCAGGGCATTTGTTTTTCTATAGCCCCAACCTAACCTCTGATATTAAAAGAGAGGCATCGCTGGGCTCTGGAACAGCAGGCCATTAGTAACGGATGGTGGCTTGTGCATTCACTCGGTTACGTTTTCTGACCCCTATACTAACCAGCGGCTGACTCCTGAGCTGCATATTCAAAGGAATGGCCCGCGAAGCGATAATATACTATGAAAATGTTCGCTGATCGTGCCGACTCTGAGAGCCTTGCTGAAAACTTGGCTACAAGCGCCATATTAGAATGCCAGTACTTGTAACGCATCAGCGCATGCTTTCTCTTTTTTAGAATGCCAGTACTTGTAAGGCATCAGCGCATGCTTTCTCTTTTTTCAGAGCACAATCGGGTGCGAACGTTCGAAGTTGCGATACTAAGATTCAAGGGCATTTCTGCTCTTAATAGTTGGTTCGGTTTTATTGGGTTTGACGTGGCTGTTCCGTGTGTTTTAATGTCTCATCACCTGACTATGGTACTTATAGTGCTTGATTTCGTTGTACGCCCCCCCCCCCCCCCTCTGCAATAATGCCTTCGGGCGCTGCAGGTATCTGTGAATAAATAAATTAAAAAAAAATCGCTGTGGCTTAGCTTGGTTAAGCCCGGTAATTGCGAAAGCAATATCCGTATGTACGCCATGGTACAGCTGGTAGTGTAGCTGGTGGTGGTGCTTGTGGTTAGACTTGTGGTGATGCATCGGTTATATAATCCAATCCAAACCAATCCAATCCCATGCAATCCATTCCAATCCACTCTAATCCAATCCATTCAACTCCTATCCAATCCAATGTAATCTAATCTAATCCAATCCAGTCCAATCTAATCTAATCCAATCTAATGCAATCAAGGTCAAATGACAAGGTGGTCACCGCCGCGGCACGATGGTGGTCACCGGCCGCGGCACGGCAAAGGCGTGAAAGTGCAAGTAGTATTGCTTTCCCAATAAAAACAAAGCGACTCGGGCTATGAGGAACACCGTAGTGGAGGGCTCGGGACAATTTCGACCACTTGGGTTCTTCAACGCGCACTGACATCGCACAGCACACGAGCCTCTAAAATTGTGCCTCCCTCGACATGCGGCTGGGATCGAAGCCGCGTCTCTCGGGTCAGCAGCAGAGCACCATAACCACTGAGCCACCGCGGCGGCTCCTACTTCAATAAGCGTCGAAAGAGGCTTCATTTTTATTTTTAAGAGTTTCCAGATTTTTTTCTGCGCAGCGTTCAAGAGGGAGAATTCGACACAAAGGGCGCAGGAACTAGAAGGGCGAGCAGCGCACCGGCGCCTAGAAGTTTACGAAGCTTCCATAGGAAGCAAGCGGGGGTGACGGACGGGGCGAAAGAAAATCGAAACCCGTGCATAGATGGCGGCGAGCTTGGTGCACAAGGGAGCGTACACAAGACAGGTTCCTAGGAGCGCGGTGGTGGAAGAAGAAGGAGGGGGGGGGGGGGGTACGGGCGCCAAGCTGCAGCTCCCTCGCGGGAAACGAGCGTGGCCGCGTCGTGTACTGCGCCGCGCTCGAACCAGGCACGGGCTTCACAGCGCGGGTCACGCCTATCCGACGCGGCGGCCAGAGAGGGGCGTGACCCTACGCGCTGCCTCGCTTCACGACTCGCGGGCACGCCACACAGCGGGAACGGGACGACGAAGACCACGCGAAGGCGAAGGGGGCGCACACGAAACAGCTAGCGCCCTCTCGCGGGCTGCAATCTCGAGGCAGCTGACGAAGGAGAGGAGGAAGGGACTCCTATTAGTTGCAAAGGGATAACGAACAACCGGAGAAAACCGCCGCCGAGGAGAGAGCGACGCAGCAGAGTGAACACTCGGCCCTCGGAGAACAAAGCGGCGGGAGAAGATGCTGCACACAGTGAGCTTACAACTGAGCGCCGGTGCCGAACGTACTGCGCTCCCGCGGCGCCAGGAAAAGACCTGCGCAGAGGTGATTTGTAGTGCAACAGCGCAACGATACGAGGCCGCAGGAAGAGCAGGGATGAAACATAGCGAGGCAGGCGACAGAGCAGGCGAGGGCTTATGCACGAGCTCCGAGCATCCAGTCCCAACTAAAGCGTCGTCCTCTTGGGACGTGTGGAACCTAAGCGGTAGCGCATGTACAGAGCGCTCACAGCTCTCGAGTTGTCAGTACCTGCAAATGTTGCGTGTTACTTGCCTGCAAGCATAAACTGCAAGTCAAGCTCGCAGTAATTGCCCAGTATTCACTGGCATGTGGTCTAGTCAGGACGCCAGTCCGGATGACTTATACTGAAACTAGAATACACTTTAGGCAAGATAAAAATTCGGCGCCTCTCTCGTTGCAGCAACGTAGCACTAGTCTCTCATCACCCGCAGCTTCGCAGAGCGGTATCTCGGCGAAGAAAAAAATCAGCTTCACGCCCAGTACAACGTGACAACGATATGCGCTAATGCCGCGTAACGCCCGGCACATCCCCCCCCCCTCTTCTTCAGAGAAGAAACCGGTGCCGCAAAGACGACGATAGCCAGCGCGACGCGATCGGCACTGACAAAGGACAGAGACGACACCAGAGCGCCTTTATCATCACCGTCGCGTCACGTAGCGCTCCCTCCTTTCCGCGGTCTCTTCCGATCGCCTCGCTTATCGCACGGAGGCGCGACGCGCCCCTAACGCGTAGGCAGCCAGCGCCGTCTTCTCCCAGTATCGCTTTCTTTCCACCCCGCGGAGAAAGTGGGAGAGGGGGGGGGAGAGTGCATGAGGAACAAAGCGTGCCGATTCGCAAATTTCTCGGCCACGTCTGGCGTAATTAGTGACGCAAAGCGGGCCGCGCCTGTGCAGCGTCTTCCCACGCTCGCCGGCAGCCATCAAGCAAGGGGCCAGCGCGCAAAGCCTACGCCACCGGCGGCCTCCAAACGAGACAAGGACGCGACGTGCTCCTTTTTGGCGCCCCGACGGAAACGCGGCCTCGAGAGGCACCGACGAAACAGCGCGTAACGACGAGGTAGGACGGCGAACAAACGGAAGCTGGCAACACAGTGTTGAAAAAACAGGAGCGATTGATAAACAACACGCAACGCTAAGCATGCGTGAACGGACACACTACCTTCACGTACCGCAACCGCGCCTTGAAATGAAGAACAAAACCGATCAACAACAACAACAAAAAAGATACTTGCACCAAGTTGAACGATCATATCTGCGCAGCCGCGTTACCGCAGCAATCACGTATTTGTGCTCCAAGCCAAACACTTTTCGAGGCAGCCCTCTCTATGGAGAATGTTCAACAGAAAACCTGACACACACACCAGGCAACGGGATGGTGACGTCAGGGCCACGGTGGTCAGGGCGCATGCGCGGAAGGATAGAAGGCGCGTACAATCAAGAAAGCGATCTGGGGACACCGGTTCTGGCCTCAGACCCTCCATCAAGGCACACATAGCTGAGAGCGTCTACTGTGCATAAACCTGTTCCACCATCCCTGCAACACTTGCCCATACGCCTATATGGCAGTCGTGTTCATACACTGAAGAAGCAACTGCGCATGATCCTGCGGCGAATAGCGAACTTGCAACCTCGCCGCCGGCAGCAAACGTTCCGCCGGTAAGTGGGGGAAACAAAAGGAAACCAAATGGACTACCCCGAGCCCCCGCTACACCTAAGCTCCGAAGCACGAGTTAATGCACATATATGGGAATTGGTTGTTCTCTATACTTCAGCTTCATAGATCGCTGGGAGTCACCACTGCTGGCGCAATGATGAAGCGGTTAAGCGATTAGCCACTACCCTGGGACGGCAGGTGCTGCCACCGGTGGGGCTTGTGTGAACCATGTTGCTCTCCCCGAGCACTTCTGGCGATCAATCATTAACTGGCGCCTGTCACGATGAGCAGTTTGCTCCGAATCCGGAGGGCAGGTTGT
Organism: Amblyomma mixtum; assembly: GCF_055824585.1. NCBI lineage: Eukaryota > Metazoa > Arthropoda > Arachnida > Ixodida > Ixodidae > Amblyomma > Amblyomma mixtum. The sequence continues at coordinate 44,197,698 of NC_143019.1, read as the reverse complement.
AATGACGCCACAAGGTCACGTGACCTAGGCGGCCACTTAGAAGATTTTTCTTGGACATTTCTCAAAAGATCAACGAAGTAGACGACGACGCCGGCTATTCTGCGGCAGGCATGAGCTGAGCTCTTAGCGTTATGTGTGCGCTTTCCTTGCATGTGAAAGACGCCTGCAGCTCGAAATGGAGGCGGCGAATAATAAAAATGTTGGGAGGGGAGATACGCCGCGCTATTAAGCGTATAATGCGCATACGAACTCCCTCGCAAGCAGAACGACGAACTAATCACCGGGGCGCCCACCCGAGAAACTGCCGCAATGCCGGCACGCTACCGCATCGACGACCATCATTCGCCCCGGCAGAGTGAGTGCGTGATAGGCGATGACAGCACCGCCACAGCAATCACGTGTACAAACAGCCCCCTACTCGCGCCGCTGGCGGCACCTGCCGCAATTTCTCTTTTTCGCGCGCTTGTTTCAGGACAGCCTTCGCGCCAAATCAGGAGGGAAACGAGAACGGGGGGGGGGGGGGGGGGGGGGCGAGCCGAACGACCGGGCTTTTGCAAGCGGCCGATCACGCCACCCGGCTTCGGCAGCAGCAGCAGCAGCAGCAGAACGGAGCCCAGCGACGCTCGCAACCAACCGAGTGGCCATGCATACATCCGCCGCCGGCGCTAAGAACGATAAACAAGAAAAAGAGACGAGCGCACGCCCCCACCGAAGCGCTGCAGCCTCTTCGTCGTCGGGCGAAAAACGACGGGCGTTCTAATGAGTCGCCCGGGTGTGCGCCTTGCTGCTGCTGCAGAGCCGTCGCCAGCGCGCCCCCATCAAAAGCGCGCACTCGCCTACAGCGTAAACACGCACACCACGAAGCATCGTCGCAATCATCGAACACACGTCGAGGGGAAGAGGAGGAGAAGGGAAGGATCCCCCGGAGCAGCGCGAAGCTAAAGTAAAATAAAAACCGGAGGAGTACGGGCGGCAGGCATAACGCGTACATTTCCGCGCAAGGCATTATCGCCTCCGCAACCGTACCAAGCGCCTAAGGGTGCGAGAAGAAGACAGGAGGGGGAGGGACCAAAGGATAAAGCAAAAACAAAGGAGAGAGAGAGAGACAACACGCCGCCAACAGGAAGAAGCCAAGAAAACGCCATCAAGCAGGGAGCGCGCGCGCAGAAAGAAGCCCAGACGAACAAGCAAACCGATAAAAAAAAAAAAGAAAGAAAGGACGATGGGAGAATGCGTTGAGAGGTAGGCTGCTGCCGTACGTACAGACACTGGCACACAGGCGCGTACAACGATAGAGCGGCAGTCGCAAGGCGACCTTCACGGCCCGGCGCAGAAGTGTTCCAAAAGCAGCGCCGCTTTCATAGGGTACACCTAAAGGAAGAAAAAATAAGGAACGGGGGGAGGAGAGTTGTTGAGCTCGCCATGGCTGTAACTAGTGCGGTCGCCCGCGTGTGCTTGGTGCGGCTGCCCAAGTTCCGCTTGCTACTATAGTGGGTCTCGAAGAGGCTGCCAGAAACGGCGCTAAACAAACTTTAATAACGAAAACAAAAAAATGAAGGGGGAGATCGCGCCCGAAGCGGATCACTTTCTCGGTTCGCTCCGCTAGGCTCGTTCGCCTTTTTTTTGTTGTTGTTGTTGTCGTCCTTCAAGGATTCCTCATTTCCCGTTACCGGCGACAGTCGCTGCCAAGACGAACGCCGGCGGCCTGATTAGCGAGGCGACCGCGGAGGTAGATACAGAGAGAGCGTTGCAGCCGCTGCTGCTTGAGCGAAAGCCACTCGTTCAGCACGGAGCAGGTTTTCGAGAGCGCGCTAACGAGGACGACAACTGCAGACTCGGCGCCAGATAAGCTAAGGAAGCCAGGTTTTAATTTTTTGCCTTTACATCCAGTCTTTAGTTACGAGTTCGCTGCGGCCTGCCCCTCGTCGAGGCATTTCCAATTTAAGCGCCCAAATACAGCGTAAAATTATAAAGAAACAAAAAGGATACAACCAGTTCCTATAAATCTAGCCCCTGTCGCAAGGAACGCGGTTTAAGACCAAGAAGAGTTCTGGGGATGACACCTGGCGACCGGTCACTGGAGCTTTGCGGATTCCGGCAGCAAGCGACCTTGAAAGCGAGCGGAAGCCGTTGGCGTCTACGTGCGCGGACGGCACCACCGGCGCTTCGGAACGTTAACACGGCTGCCAGCTGACACAAAACGACTAGAAACCCCAAAAACATGGGAGCTTAGCCGAACTGCCGCCTAGATCCTCAAGGTCGGGAAAACACCACCTGCGAGGTGACGTCGACTGAACGCGAGGACACGTAGGCGTAGGTAAGGCGTGTCGAACTACCTCTACCGGTGTGATAAGCACGTGCCAGTAATTTTCATGCTAACGCCACTTGAACAATTTGGTCACGGTTGCGAAGAGCAGGAACGCGCGAAGGCCACTCAGGATCACGGCTTCATCACGGAATCTGGAACCTATTCCATGGGCAGGCGATCTCTCTCTCTCACCTCACTCCCTCCCTCTGGTTTACCCTCAAGCAACTTTATGACAACAGAAGCGAGCCGCGACGTCTTCACTATGCTTAACGCGACGTAAGGGTAAATTTTATAGGCGCGACCGTGAGGATGATTTGTAGGGGAGAATACGAGACAGCCATCAAATCCAAAGTAAAAAAAAAAAACAAAAAAAAAGTGAAGGGCGAAAGGACGCCAGCTTGACGAAGCCGCGCTCTCCAGTTTCCGAAGCGACGACAGCGGCGATCTTTCTCCAGGAGCCAACCGCCGCAGGGCCAGTGTAAGGTTGCAGCAGCAGCGCGTTTAACGGCCCACGCATAGAGGAAGCGAATGCGAAGACTGCGCCCGCGTGATTTGCGAGGCAAAAAAAGAACAAAAAGCGAAAAGGCCGCGAGACCTCGCGGGCGCCTCAAAGACCGGCCCCGCATCGCCGAGGGCACGATTACGCGCACGAGTCAGGCAAACATGGCGGATGGCAGTGTAACGAGAGAAGAGCCAGCGACAGAGTATGACGGCCGCCACATCGTCGGGGCAGAAACAATCAAAGTTGATGAAGACGATGACGTCGTTATAGCAACAACCGAAGGAGCTTCATAATGAAGAGCAAAAAAAAGATATATTTTTCAGTAGAATTTGAGCCCACCCTTCCTCTAGCCTACTTCGGCTATAAAACGCACTGAGGTACTCCGGCAACGGTAGCACTGTACACGCTATGCTAAAGGTATCTAAGTAACGGACCGACAGTTCTGGCAGTGGCCGCTACACGCGCTCTCGAGCCGCGTTTCTCTTACACGACTTTTCCTCGACCAATTATCTTTCCCCTCTGCGACTATAGTCGGCGCTAGCCTGGATCGCGGACGGGCTACATTTTGTTTATGACGCTTTTTGACGCTGTTGTGGCCTGATGTGGCCCCCCCCTCTGAAACCAGCTACCGGCCAGTGACGACACAGGCCGCTGCTACCAGTAGTAGACAAACAAAATCCTAATTACTAATACGACCACTAGTAAATACGACCCCAGGGACGGTACATCATTGGTATGGTGGTGAGTGGGGCTTAGGCCCGAAGCTTTTCACTCTTCGTTACCAGCTCTGCCATTGCAATCGGAGCGTGGGAATCAAACTGGAACAGAAGCGGGACAGAATAGTTACACAATCATAGCCATGTTGATTCCTCTTTTATACGGAACTGCTCAGGCAGGAGCGGGTGACGCGTTATGGTAAAAATAGTTGCGGACGTTCCTGACGACACCCACCCTGCCAGGCGCCGAGAGGACGGCATCGCAAGTAGCACACCCCCGGAGAACCTATTCGCGCTCGCGCCTGTTCCGCAGAACAGGCGCGGCGGCGGAAACCGAACGGCAGACAGCCGGTATACGAAACGGCGCAAGGTCTCGGCCCAACCCTCGAGGGCACAGGAAGCTGGGAGCCGCAGGAAGGAAGACACCGTCTCTACAGTGGGAACTCGAGCGACGCAGGCGTTGCTGCGATTCCGGTTACTCGTCATCGCACAGTGCGGGTGTCGACATTTAGCTTGTCTTACGCTCATTACATGACCTCTGTATGCACTACCCAGGCTAACTGTCGTCACTGTTGCTCTGAAGGAAGCGGGGCTTGGCCAAGCGGTATTTGTAGCGCTTTTTATACCTTCTTTCCCTTTTTCACCAGAACCAAACAAAAGAACGCGTTGATTGATTGACTGGTTGACTGACCGAGCGATTCACTCATTGACTGACCGACTCACTGATTGACTGACTGATTGACCGACTGAGTGATTTACTGACCGACTCAGTGACTGATTGACCGACTCAGTGACTGATTGACCGACTCAGTGACTGATTGACCGACTCAGTGACTGATTGACCTACTCAGTGACTGATTGACCGACTCAGTGATTGATTGACCGACTCAGTGATTGATTGACCGACTCAGTGATTGATTGACCGACTCAGTGATTGATTGACCGACTCAGTGATGGATTGACCGACTCATTGATTGATTGATTGACCGACTCAGTAATTGATTGACCGACTCAGTAATTGATTGACCGACTGAGTGACTTATTGACCGACTCAGTGACTGACTGACCGACTCAGTGACTGACTGACCGACTCAGTGACTGACTGACCGACTCAGTGACTGATTGACCGACTCAGTGACTGATTGACCGACTCAGTGACTGATTGACCGACTCAGTGACTGATTGACCGACTCAGTGACTGATTGACCGACTCAGTGATTCTGACCGACTTACTGATTGATTGACTGACTGAGTCACTGACTCACTGATTGACCGACTCACTGATTGATTGACCGACTGAGCCAATGATTGACCGACTCACTGATTGATTGCTTGATTGACTGACCGACCAACTGACTGGCCTACTCAGTACTCACCGACTGATCGATTGACTGACAAGTGCGGTAGAGCGAAACCAGGCACCCTACACAGGTATAGCAGCGCAGAGATGACTGCGCATCGTGCTCACCTCTGGCGCCCCTGGTGCGGCGCTGGTTGGCCTGCGACCACTTGCGCTTCTCGGCCGAGCCGGCCCGGTTGTTGATGACCTCGAGCTCTTCCTCGGAGCTGTGCTGCTCCAGGGTGGGGTCGCTGTCGCTGGGCAGCGCAGAGTCGAGCAACACTGGGCTGCCCCCTCCATTGCACCCCATGGCTGCGCCGACGCAGGGACCGCAACACTGGGGAGCACCAGCGCCCGCTGTCGTGGCGGACAGGAGGGCCGACACCACCGCGGGCCCCGAGAGCAGCTGCTGCTGCTGGTTCTTGTGCTGGTTGTGCTGGTGCTGTTGCTGCTGGCGCCGCCTCTCGACGGGCTTGTTGTTCGTCTGCTGGGACTCCGTTAGCTGCTGCTGCTGCTGCCGGAACCTTGTGTGCTGGCAAAGGACTGCTGCGGCTGCACGCCGACGGCTGGGCGAGTGGCCTCCGCTACCGTCTTCCAGCTGGATGCTCTGCTCCATGTCTGCGAAAGAACGATGACAACGACGGCTTAGACGCACTGCTATCGCTTCCAGTGTCCTAAAGACCCGACAACGCATGCACCAACAACATAACATAACCTGCCGGGATTCGACACGCTTTCCGTTAGCTTTAACCACCGGGGATTCGGCCCACGAACAGGGTTGGTTGTAGAGCACAATCTACCAACCAGCCATTCCGCTGCCTTAGCGAAAATCATATAAAAGGCCTGTCTTACGAACACGATACAACCCGTCGACTGTTAAATGAAGCGTAACGGAGCAGCCAAGAACGCATTACATACGCACAGCACTACCCCTCCCCTAACCCCCCCCCCCCCCCCCCCCCCCCCCCCCCCCCTCTGAAAAAAAAAAAGTTATTTGCTCGTTTCCAACACTTTATTCGTTTTGGCTGCTGAGAAGACGAAACACAACGCGGAGTGGGTTGTTATATAATATAAAACGCTTAACCACGGCGTAGATCGGAGGTAAAAAAAATACACACACAAAGAAACAAGGCCGCACAGGCTCGGCAATCTGTTCGTTCAGCAGGCGAGCTTACAGCGTAGCAGCCCACTATGCCTGAAACACAGCGATCGGCCCGCCTGGAACAACACTAGCGACCCGTAGAATTCGCGCGCCAATAGCGCGAAGGCAGCATCTCAGACAAAGACCCGCCTCTACCCGCTTCCGTCAGGACGGCGACGCGAAAAACCGCACGGAAAATAGGCAAGCAAAAGAAGAAAAAGCGATTACGGCCAGACAGAAACCAAACCAGCTGCGAACCGCATGCCGGATTAGGCAACCCTGCGCAAGAGTTTCGCCGAAGGACGGCGAAATAAAACAAAGAACGGGAAGTGCAAAATGTGGCACGCGGATAGGCGCGCCTGCGGCGTCCTGGGCCGGGGTGTATACGCCAAGCAGCTTGCCTGAATAACCTTGACGCGGCGTCCGGATATGCGCTGTAAAACTAGGCCTCCTAAACAACCACAAGCGCTAAGCCACTACAAGCAGCCATGGTAGTAACATTACTTATAGTACTTTAACGTAGCAAAACCCATGAATGTCTTCCAAATTTGCCATGGCACTGAAAGGTCCTACAGAGCGAGATTTGAGCAGCGCGATGACACTGATTCTATAAGCAGAATGGCAAAAAAACCACAAAAAAAAAACACGGAAGTTAACCCTACATTGCAGCGGACATTATCTAATAATGCCTTTCTGGTATGCTTATTTATTTATTTTTTAGCTAAATGAACGCAATTGTCCAACTCAATCCGCACGCTATCAAGCCTCCGTAGCGTACCAAATGGAAAAGAAAAAAAAAAGACCGCATCTGGGAAGCCATTTATCTGATATGTACGAAAGCCAAACGATAAAAGGAACTTGTCTTCCGCGAGACAAAGCTGGCGATAAACGCAACAAAGGGGAGCGCGTTAGTCCGAGTGATTCCTATGCATGGCAAAACGGCGCCGGACAGCAAGACCGACAAGCTGATCAAAACGAGACGAGAAGAAAGCGCGAGGAAGCCAGAGAAGTTCCTCCGCGCTCGCTGTGCGTGACGGCCGCAGGCCCCGCATTCACCCGCGTATAGCTCCACTCATATCGACATTCAAAGTTTTGAAAAGACTCGCATAAGCATACATTTTTCGACAAATGTTTGGACTGTCGTTCGCTGTATTCGTCCAACGCGAGTCCCACGCTGATAAGCTTTTCGTACGAATACATGCTTCAGAGCTGCTGCGCACCTATGCTTTTCTCGGCTTGTGCAGTCCGTTTGGATAGGTGCAAGCTTTCTCACAAGGACAGTCGAAGTAAAACAACAGCTGCTCCGAATATCGAGCACGACGCGTCCGGATCACGGAAGACAACGAACGACTGCGTCTTTCTCGCACTCTGAATGATCGTCACAGGCCGGTCGAGCAACAATGTGGCATTTTTTTTCTCTCTCAAGTTCCAAAGGCGCCGACGGGAAAACAGTGCTGACTAATACTGCCCACTGTTTACGTTTGGACCGACACGAAATAGTACAAGCGAAAACAGTGCGCGCCCGGCAAGGAACAAACACGAACGGAAGAAGCTCTCGCAGTAAATCGAATTACGTTCTCCGTACACAAGCGTTCTCCGCACACGAGTGTACCGCCCGATCAAACCAGCGCTGCCAGCTGCAATGAGAGACGGAGGCGAAGAAAACCACGAGTGCGGGACTAAAGATACAACTGAGAACGACGTTTTCCAACCCCGGTTCAGTTCGCTCACCACAGCCGCGCCTGGGGAATGCAAAAGAAAGAAAGAAAGGAAGGAAGAAAGAAAGGAAGAAAGAAAGAACGAGAAAAAGAAAGAAAGAAGGAAAGAAAGAGAGAAAGAAAGAAAGAAAGAAAGAAAGAGAGAAAGAAAAGAAAGGAAGAAAGAAAGAAAGAAAGAAAGAAAGAAAGAAAGAAAGAAAGAAAGAAAGAAAGAAAGAAAGAAAGAAAGAAAGAAAGAAAGGGCGTGAGCCCTCGAGAATAGCGAGGCGGATGAAATGCGTGAAAAATAATAAGAACGCGAAAAGAAAGATTGCAACGAAACGCGGCGAACGAAGGAGCAGCTCCGACGCGAACCGAATGAACGGACCTCGTAAAAGCGGAAGCAACAACCACAGAGAGTAAACGCGAAACGAGCGAGAGAGAGAGAGAGCTTGTACAGCTCGTCAGAGCCACGCACACTACTACACTCGAGCCGCACAAAAATCAAAACACGTACACACACGTGTACTACTACTCTAGGCACGCTAGCGTACACGCTAGAGCGAGATTACGACGAGAAAGGGAAGAGAGGAAGGAAGCGCGCCGCACAACAACGCCAAAAGGAAGACCGCAGAGAGATGGCCGCTAAGAAGCGTGTGCACGGGTTTGTCCGCGTGTAGCGAAGCGGGCAGGCAGAACTCACAGAAAGCGAGCGGCAAAGGGAGGAAGTTGTACGTGAGCGACGCTCTTCAGTCAAGTAAGGAGCAAAAACAAAACAGAAAAGAAAGAGCACGTACCTACACAACGAGAGCAGCGAAGGCAACAAAAGGCGGCCACAAAGCGGGGCGCAAAGCAAAAAATCAGAAGGACGAAGGATGTTAAAAGCGAGCGAACGAAAAAAAAAACAGAAAGAATGAATAAAAAAAAAGCACACACTGTAAACGCAGAACCATGCGGTAGTGCAAAACAAGCTGGAAGCGGAGCAGCAACAGCGACTACGACGAGCGGCCCGTGAGATCATTAAATGCTGCAGCGGTTTCTTTTCGCCAGAGCAGCTCGGGGAAGGTTTTATTGCGTTACCGCACCAGTGCTCTCTCCCCCTTCGGGTGGCCTTGCTTTTTCACCAGCCAGCAGAAAACATGCCACGAAGAGAGCGGCCGAGGGAAAGGGCAAGGAAGAAAGGGAGGAAGTGAAAAGGCTGGTGGCGCCCTCTCCCGGCCGAACTGGGCACTGGGCCCGCTGCTGTGCTTCGGCCGAATTACCCGCGCAAGCATCGCGGAACGACAGGCCGGCCCGAACCGAGCGAACGAGTAGAGCCACACAAGCACCGATGCCCGAGAAAGAAACCCAAAACACGAGAGGAAGGAACGGCGGAGACCACTGCTGCGGCGCTGCCCCAGTCCGAACGGGTTCCTTCTCTCCATTTCAGCGCTGCGCTTTTCCGCACTGAAGACCGCTCTCTATAGTTGGCTGCCGGTCGCCCAGCTCGAGTTCAGGGAAGAACGACCGCCGATGCCCACACTTGTGCGCAGACAGAAGGGAGAAAAAAGTAGGAGTACGGAATGTAACTGCGAACAACGACCATTCTAGGGGCGCCGATTTTCTGGGGGTTTAGCTCCTCGCTGAGTTTTGGGGACGCTCTTCAGTCCGTTGCAACGTATCTGAGCCTGCGGATCCCTGCTGCAACGCGCCGTTCCTGTTGTTGACGTACGCTCACACGATGCCCAACGGCGGCCGCGAACGGCACGGTCCGCGGCGTCCTGTATCACACCGCTGACTATAACAGTGAACAAAATCAGCTTTGTAATGTTTGAGCATCGAAATTCTTGAGCTTATAAGTTAGTCTCGTGATGGCCTTCCTGTTCAGGCAACAAGAAAAGCTTACCAACGGTCCACTTTTTGTCATAGAGGAATTCTGTTCGGCGGCCCTGAATGTGAGCGGTACTTCACAGCAGACTTGAGTTGTATCCGACTGTAGGCGTCCAGAAAGTACCGGATAAATTGCTGGAGACCAAGGCACGAAGGCTACACACCATGTGCACTTTAATTCCCAACATGAGAAAAAAATTCGCTGTGGCTTAGCTTGGTTAAGCCCGGTAATTGCGAAAGCAATATCCGTACCTACGCCATGATACAGCTGGTAGTGTAGCTGGTGGTGGTGCTTGTGGTTAGACTTGTGATGCATCGGTTATACAATTCAAACCAATCCATTCCAATCCACTCCTATCCAATTCAATCCAATGTAACTAATCTAATCCAATACGATCCAGTCCAATCCAATCTAATGCAATCAAGGTCAAATGAAGGTCAATGGTGGTCACCGCCGCGGCACGGCAAAGGCGTGAAAGTGCAAGTAGTACTGCTTTCGCAATAAAAAAAAAAATGGACGTCGACGCTGAAGACAATCCCACTCTGCCAAAGGTCGCCAACATGTGTTGCCGAGTGACATAATGAGCCCGGAGGCACCAGGTACTACGTAGTTTCAAGGCCAACGACAGCATGCTCCTCGAAGAACTGACCGAAGCACAAAGCGAGACAACTTTTCGTAAGTAATAAAGCAGACACGAGCGTCCAGTATTTGATCATGTACGTCGAGCTAGGTCAGGTGAACCAGAAAAGTTTCGGAATGTTCGCTTCATATGAAGCTCACCCTCAGGTTCCGCATAACGTCCGCCCTCAGGTTCACCTGAGGTTGCCAAGAATGTGACAATTCTGAGAGAAGCGGCGACGACTGCATAACGCAACCTCACCGCTTGCAAGTGCACTCTTTTCCATATGGGCCCCGAAGGTGAACGGCCAGAGTGAACACGCGAGTTACCGCCCCCCCCCCCCTTCCCGATCCTCTTCAAGAAAAAAAAAAGATCCTGTTGGTGCCACAGCTATAAAAAAAATTAAAAGCTGCACACGCGTAACTGGACAGAGGGGACTGAGGAAAAAAAAACAAAAAGCGGAAACAAACTCGGCGAGGCGGGTTAGTTCAAGCCTGAAGCCCCTCCGCGCTCGAGCGAGGCCTGACAAAGTATAACAAAACGCAAACAGAACGCTCGGCGGGGCGCCGAAATGGACGAGCGGCTGACGGCAGCACTCGCGCACGAACGCAGGCGCGCACACAAGAGCCATTCAGGCACAAAGGGAGGAGCTGGATGATGCACCGCTGCTCGGGCGGCCGCTTTCTCTCCGCGCTAGGCCATCGCAGCGAGCGAGCGCACTTTTCAAGAGGTTGATCGAGCGCATCGGAACATATCTGCGCTCAACCGTCAAGTCTACCCCGTCACGCAAGCAACGCGTACGCCACGGCCGCCCCCCATTCTTCCCCCTCCTCCTCCTCCGCCCTCCACTTTCTTCCGCGAACTCGGCCAGCAGCGGCAGGCTCTCCATCCCGCTTGCTACGACGACGCGAGAGCCGTCGTTCGAACAGCCCCCGCTGCGCTCATCACAAACGTCACTCTCGGCTGCCGCAGTGGAGGAAGAGGGGGGGAGCATCAGAAGCACGGAATTCAGGAACAATGGAATTAGGAAACGGCCGCCGCAGCTGCCACCACTCGGATGGGGCAGGAGCGGATGCGAAACTGCGATGATGCTCTGCTGCTGAAAATTGCGATGCTCAACTGCTGCGGAGTTTTGGGGACTTTCTTTTTTTTCTCTCCCACATCTCTCCGCCTTATGCCGAGGGCCACGGACGCCGCTCTGGCCACCCCATAAATTTGAATGCGTCTTCCCCTCTCTCCTGTTATTATATTTCCGATCCGCCGCCGCCGGCTACGCGCACATCGCGATGAACCAGGCACAACGAATCTGCATCGCACACTGGCACACAACGGGGTGCATAATCAGGGTGAGGAGAAATAACACCGGCCCGTCAGACGCCACCGACGAGGGTAATGAAAGCGAAGTAAAATACGACCGCGCACAGGGGCGAAGGATCGAACCAGGCCGATGTCTCGCGCTTGTTCCCGATGTCCGGGGATACTTTGCCGGGGCCACAACGGACAACCGGCAGTAGCAATTAGGTGCCCGCGTTGTCCGTCAATCCTGCCATCCACTTCTGCCAGCAGGCTTCCTTTCATTTCTGTCTACGGGGAACGGTTGGTATCTGGTGGAATTGCTGCCCGATGCCCTCTGGGCCAGACCCGAGCACTGCTGCAGGACGTCGAAAGCCCCATTGTGCGCTGTTTGTGATGTATACGGAACCATGAAGTAGCCGCAGATAAGGCGACAGAGATCCGATTACGCAAACAGAAAAGCGGTGCGCAAGCACTGGACGCCTTTGCCGATCCTCGATAGCGTCTCCCCGGGAGGTTTTTACTATAAGCGTGTTTTCAACGCCCTCCGCACAGGAGGCAACGTCAGACCAAGACCGAAATTACCAGTGTTGATAACACTGCTAGTCACGACACGATACCCACGCGGACGCGCTCGTATCGGGGGCGACGGTGCGGCCGCATCTAGATTACACAGTGGCGGGCATAGCTGCAATTGTGACCTGGCGCCCAACGTCGGAAGCCTCGCCGCTGAATAGCTCGCTGTCCGCTGTTCAGCTTTAACATGCATGCCTACCATGCAGTTTGAACATCCTGCTCCACCCCCACTAGCCGGATAAGTTGGGTAAGGTGAACAAACCCTCGCGTACGATTATTACCTTGTATACCGCCCACAAAATGAAACTGCATAAGGTCGGCGCCCTCACCCTGACCCCAAGAGGAAACGCCGAGGTTCACTCGAGGTTAATTAAGGCTTACCTTCTCTACAGGTGGAAGCTTAGGGGAATTCGCCTTTCTCTTATTGCTAGCAGCCGAAAATAACGCCGCTATAAACCTCGGCGCACAGCAAAAGAAGAGCAAAACAACAAAAACACTAACGCTGTTACAGAAACAAGAAGGCAATTGCCCCAGCGGGTTCCAGTACAAAATCAAAAGTAGAGATAAAGGCGTGTATAGTTAGCGGCGACTAACCCGCGAGTTTATAACGAGGGGCTCCGAGCTTCGCCGGCGCAAACTCGCAGCCCCCCGCCTAAACTGCGCATAATAGAGAGTACCACGCGGCATCGAGGAAGGCAAATAACAGCCAAAGCCACAAATTACCCGAACGGGAAACAAAAGGAAACGACTGACCGTGAGCTGATGACCACACTGAGCGCCGGGCCATTTAAAAAACTGCCGGCGCACGCGCGCAGTGCCTGACTCGATGATCATCGCCTTTTTTTTTTTTTTTTTGCGTTGGGGCGCGAGACTTTTAAACGCACGGCTCACGCTAAAAGAAGGTATCACTACAGCAGTTACACAGGAGCGAAGCGAGCGCCACCCGTGGTTATGACGGAGCGCGGGGGAGGGAAAAAAAGCCCATTACTGGCAGCAGCTCCCGCCGGCCGAATTCCCGAGCATCCACTCATCCTCCCGCACCAAGTAACGACACACACGCGCGGAGAGAGAGACAGACAGACATACGGCGCGCAGTCATTAGGCCCGAGCGAACTGGGAGGCTCCGCATTCATATATAACGAGGCCGCGGGAGAGCAAAAAAAAAAAATACACAAGAGATGACATCGTTTTCCCTCGACGTCAATAGCGGAGAGAGAGTAAAGAAAAAAAAATTTAAAAAACGCGCTCATTTAATGGACTCACTTGTTCTTCCGAGTTTTCGACGAAAGGCATTTTTTTTTTTTTTTACGTTCGATCGCTTTCATGTGACCCTGGCTGCTTGAAACTGTTCACCGGGGTTAGCTGAACAGCTGTTCATGCGGTTTTGGTTTGGTGCGATTTGGGGGTTTTAACGTCCCAAAGCGACTCAGGCTATGAGGCACGCCGTGGTGTAAAGCTCCCGATAATTTCGACCTCCAGGGGCTCTTCAACATGCACCGACATCGCACAGTACACGGAACTCTTGAATTTCACCTCCAACCAAACGCCACCACCGTGGCCGGGGTCGAACCCGCGTCTTTTGGGTCAGCAACCCAGCACCATAACCACTGTTCATGTGGTTTTATACGCGTCCTCGCGAGCTTGTGCGAGTACTTGCATTCCAAAGAGATTTACAAGTGCCGCCGATATCATAATTCTTACCACCACATTCGACTTGGCTACGTTAACCGCGAACCTGAGGCTAGCCCCGCGGATCCAAATTAACCCCGCCCTGCCCTGCCCTGCCCTGAGCCAGCAGTGGCCACTGGATTTCTTCCGGATACAGCCGGCTCTAGAAACTAGTCTCGGTGGGCGGCGTTGCACTTAAAAAATTAACGCGGTCCACTTAAAAAATTAACGCGTTCAACGTAAAAAGAAAATGCAGCACAGATAATGTAGAAAGAGAAACTTCCAAAGCTGAAAGAAGCGATACCGCGTAGCAGGCGTAGGGCGCTAGCGCCGCAGCAGCGGGAATAACTGTGGAGCCCACGACTGCAAAAACAGGGCTCTTCCCTGATGGGCAGATGCCGCTGTTTTTCAGTTTTCAGTTTCGTACGTAATGGCACGCGCGCGCGCCGCACAACTCCGAAAATTGCAGCCCTCCAGCCGAATAAAACGGCCAGGCGAGCAGGCGCTGTGAAAAGGCGTATTACAGGGCGAAGAAAACGATGGCCACGCCGGGGAAATGATCAGAAAGCCCGCGATGTGACCACTGAACCTCCCTTCGAAAGCAGTCGTCGACCGATGTTCAAAGAGAAACGTTCGTCCGCCACACCGAAGGAAGCGGCAAAAAAGGGAAAAAAAGAAAAGAAACCACGCATTTCGCCGACTGCAATCGCGGACGAAACCGGCGTTCCCATTAGGCGCTGAACGACGCTCGCACGGCACGCAAACTCGGAAAAGGGCGCGCCCGCGTTCACAGAAGCGAACCCAGACGAGGTTACGTATAAAACCCGTGATTTTCCCCGAACGCCCCGGAAGTCTGATGTCAGGAAGCCCGAGGAGCTAAGCACGGAGCTTCGGTTAACACTCTTCGAAGTAATGCTTTCGGGGGTTTAGGTCTCATAAACGTTTCCTATACAATGGCGCACCTCCAAAAACTCGTGCCTGTATACACATCACGATCTTTGTTTATTTTTAGAAACGTTCAAGACACAAAGAAACAAGCGCAGGTATAATAATGGTCCAGAACCCTTTCATTATTTATTTACCCTCAGAACGAGAGGCATTACAGAAGCTAGTGGTTACAAAGTAGACCTCGAAACAGATCCGGTCCCACTTCCGTCTTTCTTAACAATAAACCCAGACGAAACAATAAATTAGGTCAGACACTATGTTACAAAAAGCGCAGCTTCAAGAGAAACGAGAGACGCGAACGCGTGAATGTTCTAACCAGGGCTAAGGCCACGGGCCGACATGGCGTAACCTTAGCATACGAAGTGGACTGCGCAATAACGAAGAATATACAGAGTCGAAGATAAATAGATGCCTAGGAAGCTCGCCGCCTGTACGAAGGAATCACTGCTACAAAGCGAACATAGTTCAGGTGTGCGCCCGGTCAGAAACACACGTCCCAGCTTGAACTGGCTGGGGCTGGTGGGTTATAGGGGATACGCAAAGTTCCGCAAGTGCGCTTTTCCACAGAACAATCCTGCTCAAGACGAGATGGCTGACAATGGGTTGCCAACTGAAACGAGGCAAGAAGGACTAGTTTATTTATTTTTTTTTTTTTACATTCTTCTAAAATACGTTTTATACAATTCATCCACACCCTTTGCGCCTCAGTTCCCCCAGTTATTTTATAGAGCACTATGCCATGTTGTTTGGTTTGGTGATATCCGGTTTAAGGTCCCAAAGCGACTCGCACAAACACCGCACAGCACACGAGCCTGTAGCATTTCGCCTCCATCGACTATGCCGCCACCGCCGCGGCCGGGATCGAACCCACGTCTTTCGGGACAGCAGCCGGGCATCATAACACCGCGGTGGCCTATATCATACCATGTCTTGGGCAAGATTGGAAAGCGCACTTGCGGGATTTTGGATATCCCCTATCTGGCCTTCTTTGTGTGCAGCTGCTTCCCTCTTCGTGTAATTTATGGACAAACAAGTGACATGGACTAAATCTGAAAATTATGGGCAATAATTTAGCAATAATTTAGTGAGTGCGAGGATCCTTTAAGTTGGTTGGTTTTTGGGGTTTAACGTCCCAAAGCGACTAAGGCTACGAGAGACGCCGTAGTGGAGGGCTCGGGAAATTTCGACCACCTGGGGTTCTTTACCGTGCACTGACATCGCACAGTACACGGGCCTCTGGAATTTCTCCTCCAAGGAAATTCAACCGCCGCGGCCGGGATCGAACCCGCGTCTTTCGGGTCAGCAGCCGAGCACCATAACCACTGAGCCACCGCGGCGGCTGACCCTTTAAGTACTCAAGAAATTCAAGAGTTGCCCAGCAGCCGTAGAAATTACACGATTCTGAAGACACTTGAAAATGTCCTTTTTATACTCGAGGGTTTTCAAGGAACCGCATGGACCTTGGTTAGCCTTATGTCCACACTGGAACAGTAAACTTTACAACGCCCGACTAACCAGCGAACTAAATCTAGGGCACGGCCCAAGTTAAGAGCTCCGCTTCCAGATTGTAAACCAGGGCACAGTCACAACGTGGCAAGAGCATCGAAGAAAACAAAAAGTAAGAAGACGGTTGTGTGACGAGCGCCTTTATTATTATTTTTTTATTTCACGTTTGTACAAGTCTTGTATTCATCCCACGCACCAGACGCACACTGCGGCGACATTCTAAAATATACCGTGCCAAGCCGTAAAAAGAGAGATCGCGAAAGAACATCCCATGCCGAGCACCTAAAGTTTTTTTTTTTTTTCACGCAAAAGTTTGTTTCCACAATGACGCACCCATCGAAAAACGAGGCGCTCAGATCACACTTCTCTGGAAGGGCAAAGAAAAAAAATGCATTTAAAAGTCCAAAACAGATACCGAGCCAAACTCCATGCAGCCGCGACGCGAGCAGGAACGTTGTGCGCGGACACATACATGTACAGTGACAAACATTTAGAGCGCTTCCCTACTTTTTCGTTTCTCTTTTTTTTTTCGTACTGCGCCGAAAACGACGCAAACGGAAATAACCTCCCCGATCGAAAAGCAACAGAGGGAAGAAAAATCCGTCAGCAAGACGGCCCCAGATGGCTGCTTCTCTGCCCGGCCCGGTCGGAACCGGATCGACGAAGTAAACACGAGGGTTGCTCTTAAACCCCCTCTCTCTCTGTGGGTGAGTAAGAGCGGCTCATTTTATTCCGTGCAGCGTCGACAAAAACGCTGCAAAAGCTACGCAGCACAGCTATCCAGGCTGGGTTATCTGGACAATGTTTATCTTATTCTCGGGACATATTTGCGGAGATATGAACACTGATAACCCGCTAGCATGTTCTAGAAAGCATTTTACACATCCTAGACAACATTTTACACGTCCTAGCCAACATTTTACACGTCCTAGCCAACATTTTAGACGTCCTAGCCAACATTTTAGACGTCCTAGCCAACATTTTAGACGTCCTAGCCAACATTTTAGACGTCCTAGCCAACATTTTAGACGTCCTAGCCAACATTTTAGACGTCCTAGCCAACATTTTAGACGTCCTAGCCAACATTTTAGACTTCCTAGCCAACATTTTACACGTCCTAGCCAACGTTTTACACGTCCTAGCCAACATTTTAGACGTCCTAGCCAACGTTTTAGACGTCCTAGCCAACGTTTTAGACGTCCTAGCCAACGTTTTACACGTCCTAGACTACATTTTACACGTCCTAGACTACATTTTACACGTTCTAGACTACATTTTACACGTTCTAGACTACACTTTACACGTTCTAGGCAACATTTTACATGTTCTAGCTAAATTTTGTCGCGTTCCAGGCAAAGTTGAGCTTCACCGGCCCTATTGTATGCAACCAAATAACCCACTCATGACACAGATGTGCCTGTGTAGGAAGAAAAGAAACTAGGAATGACTGCACAGCAAATGTGTACTTTTGTCGCCAAGCGCATACACAAGACACCGCAATCCAATATATGAATGTCCAAGACTACGACGGCAGTTGCCAACTCCTAGTTCAGGGCTGCGAAAGTAATACAAGTGTTTGTGGCCGCATATTCGCCGCTGCGGCTGCCGGGCAAGAGCGCGCACACTCAAGACGATGACGACGACGACACACGCGACGACAAAAGCAAGAAGAGCCGCCACCGCAGCGTCCATTGTTTCCCGGGAAGAGCCTTGTTTGCGCTGCGCACAACAATGGCCCGCTTTGTGAACGCCCGAGATATATAGTATACACGGTTCACTACCCGGTATTAAGGAGCCAAGGGGCAGAAATCTAAAGAAAAAAAAAAACGGGCGAAAAATTGCAACAGTCCGGGGGAATGAGGCAGCCCTTTACGCGAGCGCTTAGCAAACCTAGCTTTCTCTAGAATCTCCCCGATTCGTCGCGTTTTCGGTGCGCTGCACCAAGGCATTAAAAGGTAGCCGTGCACCTGTGTACCTCCCAAACGCATTATTTCTGACGTGGCGGCCGCGTATACGTTGGAGCGGTCGGTGCACTCTGAACACGAATACGTCAATATGGGAATAAACCGGGAGTAAGCTGTCCCCTAAGAGTATGCGCTAGATAGATGACAACACACTCCCTTTTTACTTCTTTCTGATTAGAGTGTACGAGAACCCGCAAGCCTTGATGCCCACGTGGACGACGCCATCAGAGCTCTAGGAGCCCCGAAATGTTCGCGCAGTTCTGGCGCAACTTCAATATGCGCTCATAAAGGCGCGTATTTTCACCAACAAATTACAAAGCTTTTACCACAACATCCCGCAATGTAGGTCAAATGTTTAGGGGAATCCCCCAAGGTGGAGTAGATCTGTAATAAGGGAGTAATTACTCATTGGCATCCACCCGAGCGCAGCCATACGGCTACAAAGGAAAGCTATACAGCTTTCTCAGAAACTTCGTAGTTAAAGAAAAATTTGACCAACACTCTTCCCACTTCGAGTTACTGATCAATTCGCTCTCGCCCTACCATAAGCTTGCCGTCCCGGTTAGCTCAATTGGTAGAGCGACTGCTCCGGTGTGGCGGTGGTTCCGGGTTCGACCCCGGACCAGGACGAATTTTTCTTTAACTACGAAGTTTCTGAGAAAGCTGTATAGCTTTCCTTTGTAGCCGTATGGCTGCGCTCGGGTGGATGCCAATGAGTAATTACTCCCTTATTATCCCGCAATGTAGACTGCAAGCCGTGTCGTGTGTGTATGATTTCAGGCAAAAAGCTCCCAGGGACAGAGAACAGCAAGCCGTGCCGTAAGTGCAGTTTTCAGGCAATGTGATAATACTGGAAGCTCTTATTGCCTTCACCGGAAATGGCGTCACTTCTCGGTTAAAGACGTCACTTTCCTCCAACCAATGAGAGAATTTTGTGTGCCCGACGAAATATTTTGTGGGCCCGGCGAAAGTGCTAGTAAACAAGGGCAGTACAACGCTCTGGGCGCGTCGCACAAGGCCATAGAAGCCCTTTTGATGGTATACGTAGTGTAGGGCTCTCCTAGGGTTTGTCAGTTGGAGGTCGTTCGTATCACGAGAGAAAGACTGTCTGCCGCAGCGGCAGCCATTTGCGGCAGAGGACCATTGGATGACATCGTATACTGATGACGTGCAAGCCGACGCGACTATCTGAACGCGCCTGGAAGGACCGGGTTTAAGTCTGGCGGCAATGCTGCTCAGCCTCTATACAAACAGACGGCTCTTCGAAATCCTCACCGAAGGGACGAAAATTAAAACTCATAAAAGCAAACAAAAAAAAAGCGATCCGGGGAGGAGACAGGGATAAGAGGACGCGCGTCGGGAGAAGCTGAGAGGGAGTTCTGGCGCTGGAAAAAGAGCGCGCGCTCCAGAGAGACGGAGCTAGCGGCTTCCTGCCAAGTTAATTAGCATCTCGCAGGAAGATACGGGCACGCGTCGCCGCCGCCGCCGCCCCAGCCCTTCTGGCACGCGCAGCTAGCGAACCCTTTCGAGAACGCTCGAAATTACTTTGTCTTCCGGCGCCAAGCCTAAGAACACGCACTGGAAAGGGGGGGGGGGGGGGGGGGGCATCTCCCGCTGTCCCGAATTCCCCGCGCCGCTCCTTCACCCTGCCTTCCCTCATTCTCTTCAAGCTCTCCCGACGCTCCTCTGTCTTCGATCCGTCTTTTGTTATCTGTGCCCCTCCAAACGCCGGTAACGAAGCAGCTGCCTTCTTCCTTATAGCGCACCCCCCCCCCCCCCCCCCCCACCGCCTCCTTTCAGTCTTTTGTTCCAAACCGGGAGCGCGCCAGTCTGGTGTTACACTATACGCGCACAAACGCTCGTATACTATGCACTCTACGGATACACCGTTCGAAAGGCGGACATTATGCATACGGTGGAACGTAATACGACACTCGTTAATGCAAAGGCAGGGGAGCGCTCTCGCGTGACATCATTACCGAGATGCGAGCGAGCGAAACTTGACACGGCAGTCGTTACCGGGCCGACTTGTGCTTGCAAACTTACCGGAACGGTCTTATTCTTTGTTTATTTACTCTCTTTTTTTTTTAATGATCTGTTCAATGTGGAGCTGCCATCGGGCTGGATCGAACAAAACGCAATTTTATATCAACCATAACACGCAATCCCTCTCTCGCTTTCGAAAGTTTAACAAACTCTGACCAGCTCGTGAAATCGAGAGACACTGGGTACAACCCAACCCCTTTCTAGGATGCAATATTTCTGGAATAAATAAAGAATTTGATTCAATTACAATGGTTACGCTGACGTTTGCTCGGCGGCAAAACACGCCTTCACTGACGAGAAAGACTGCATTTAAAAATATTCTCGTCACCCGATTTAAACTCGTGACGTCAAAGCCGAAATGGACTCCGTAATCACCGTCTGGAAGTGGGCGGCAGTGCAGACTGGCCTCAGGGCTCCGCGTTGAAACAAATATTGCCTTGACATCAACGCACACCGCTTGCGAAAAACGGACGACGGTCGCGACACCTGCAGTTACATTTCTGCGCTCTCCTAGCGCATAAAAGCCCCATTCTCACTGAGAGTAGTGTCTTCGTCATGGGAACCCGGTAGCCGATCGACACAGGTCAACTTTAATTGATCCCAATGGCCCTTAAACCAGCGGTAAGCAACCTACGCATCTATGCAACACACTTTTAACGGAAAGGAGCTAAAAGGGGGTAAGCTGCACTCTTGCGCACGCCCTTATACAAAAAGGAGTGCGCTAAAGACAGCTTACTCCCATTTTACACCTATATAGGCGTATTAGGGTTTAGAGTGCACCGCCGGCGCGCAAAGCAACGGATATAACAATAGTTTGCTTCACTAGCAGTGCCTCATATACTAGTTACCACACTCTGACCAAAGCGTAGACGTTAAGGCCTAAATAAACTAACTCCCCAGCGCTTAACTTTGTCGGCTAAGTCGCAGCTGTACATGCGAACAAAAGAAAGCGGCTTTACCGCGGCCCAAAATAAAAGTGCAGCACGAAACTTCGCACGAGTAACCGAACGCGACGTCCGAAAAACCGGAGTGCAAACAAACGGGGCACTCAGTGATCACGCTCAAAGCGCGCTGAGCACAAACTGAACTTGGGTGGCATTGACGGTGAAAGAAACGGATGGCCCTCCAAACAAACACAACGGCACACAATATTTATTTTTCACTGCCTCAAAAACCCCTCATCCACCGACGACCGAGTTCAACAAACACGAAACGTTCCGCCACCGAAGAAAACATCGATCCAACTAGGACGAAACAACTACCGTATTTTCCGGTGTATAAGACGCGTCTTTTTTTCAGAAATCTTGCTGGTGCGTCCTATACAAGGGTGCGTCTTATACGCTAAATTTTCGCGTTTTTTTTTGCGAGTTCAGAAGTCACTGAGGTTCATGTTCAAGCTTTTTTAATCGAAAAAATATCACTACCAATGACGCGGTTGTAACGCGGTTAATACCTCAATACGGGGACCGCCGTGCGCAGCTTTTCTTAGGTGAACTTTATCGTGAAACAGCTGGGATGACGACTTCCGGGATCACAAACACGCAACCGTTTCGGAGGCCGCAAGCAAAAGTAATGTGAAATGTCAAAAGATGAAGACAATCGCGCTTCTCGCCATTGTCAAGACAAGTCAAGACAAGCCGGTGTTCTTTTTTAGCCACCCTTTGCAACTTTGCTCCGTGTACGTAGTACGAAGAGAATGTTTCAGCCGCGTTTCATGGGCGAACTTTTTGATAGCGTATACGAAGATGAAGACTTCATAGGTTTTAAGTAGGAATAAAATGTTGTTATGGACATAATGCAGAGCACTTTCGTTTTTTTCTTTTTTCTAAAACGTGGGCGGGTATAGCGTGAGTGTTGCCATTTTCGATCACTTAGCGTTGCTTAAGAATTTGTCACATGTACAGTGAATTTCGCGATGGTCGCGCAAGCGTGTTTAATTCTCACTAGACTAACCGGTTAAATTGGGGTGCGTCTTATACACGGGTGCGTCTTATATACCAACTTTTTCAATGACAGCCTGCATATATGGCGGGTGCGTCTTATACAAGGGTGCGTCTTATACACCGGAAAATACGGTATACGGCAACCACATGTCCGCAAGCTACGAAACACGCACTGGCCGTCGAGGCAGAGTATAAACGTGCCGGCATCGATTTGGTCTTCAGGTGGCAAGTACAAATACAACAAAAAGGAGCCAATGCGCAAAATGAGATGGTTATCACCGTGGAAACGAGGGGGATAAATTGACACGCTCAGCAAACGGGACAAAAAGAAGGATCTGCGCGTGCGGCAAAGCCTACAGCGGTAGAAAGCGACGAATGATAGCGCGACACAGAACGCTGGGACAGCAGGAGGCAGCAGCAGCAGCAACGCAAGAAAATAACGGTTATCGGGAAGTACAAAGCAAACAACAGCTATAGGAAAAGGCGCAGAGCGCCACACGAAACTTCGCGAAATAAATAATTGCGACGATACATAACCGCCGAGAAGGGGGGAAAGAGTCGAGGGAAACTGAAAGATGGGGAGTATACTCCCCGTACGCTGCGCCGGTGCCCGGGAGAGAAGGGGTAAGGCACAAAGGAACGGACACAAAATCGATAGCCCGCGAAAATTGCGTAGAAGGACAGTGCGGATTCCACGCACCACAGAGATAGAGAGAGAGAAAGAGCTTCCTGGTACTCGTTCCTTTCCCCTCTCCATCCCTCCCAATTTCCCTTCACCACTCTCCTCCTAAAGCTGTCCTCCCCTATTTCCCTTCGCAGTTTCTACCTTACGTCCCCTCACTGCGACACTCTGCCTCTCCTAAGCCATCATTTCGTAACTCCCCCCCCCCCCCCTGCCCCTCCTCAACACCCAGAACTGAAAGCAGCAGCTTCCAGTGACCTCCCCCCCCTCGTCAATACGTTGCCCTCGCCTCTTTCCCCAACTCCCTCAGCCTTTCCCCCCTCTCCGCAGGGCGGGCGACTTTGCCTGATGGCTTATAATTGCTGAGAGTGTGGCGGGCGAGATCCCGCCGACGAGGGATGCAATTTTGCAAGTTGAGTGCGTAGAATTATCGATTTCAGATTTTGTTCGCCGCTGCCGCCTTTTTCTCACCTTTATCTACTCCTCCTACCACGTTCGTTCGCGTACGTACTTCCCAAAAAGAGACTGATACGCAGGCGTCCGGTCCCTATTTCCCTTGCATACTCCCTACACACCGGGTCCAGGGGGAACCGTTCGAGGAAGAAAGCATAAAACACCCTACCTACCTCCTGCCTGTTTATTCCATTACCATATATTTTTTTTTTCCTTCTAGCACTTCTAGCAGGGCAGCAACGACCACCTTCACAGCGCCTAAACCGGGCTGGCCATTTCGTTTTGCACCTCGTCTTCGTGCTTTTTATTCGACATTTTCAAGAAATAACTCCGCGACCGGCGCGGAAGCCAAATTATGGAGGCGACCTTATACGATTCGGATTGCAAATGGCTGCTTCCGCCGCACCGCGCGCCTTATTAACGAGCTTAAGCCGTCATAGACACACACCCACACAGACTGTGCAGTGAAGCGAGACGATGGGGAAGCAGTTGAGCTACTTTGACCGCCGCCTCTTTTGGAAAGAATATCCGTAAAGGCAACGCGTTGAATTTCCCAGGCGTTATTAGCGTATCGAAGAACCAGGCGAAATAGCGCGTGCGCGTTACAGGCGTCTGCCCTTACACAAATGTGTTTAGGCAGTCTACTGACTGTCTATAGACTAGTCTATATAGTCTATACGCAATACAAACCCTATACAGTGTCTATAGATTTATGGCCATACATTTTTAGCAGACTTCTCTATAGACAGTCTATATATAGACTACGAATCGGAAATAGGCAATACCTATAGAAAGGCAACAGAGTATATAGGAAGTCTACAGAAAGATGAATCCACGAAATCTGAAAAAAAAAAAAAAGAGTTGTACCTGCGCTTAACATCATTTTTGCCGGCTGCTACTGACACATACAGCGCCCAACCACTCTTGTTACATCGAAACCCATTTACTACAGCCGGGTCACATGACCGAGACTCCCGACGCACCAAATACATAAAACGCTCGGTCAACCCACAATAAACCACGCAATTCGTGTTTCTGTATCATGCTGCGTGTGACCCGCCATCATAAGCGGTAGCATGAAACCGTGTATTCCTTCTTCCGCATTAAACTGATCTCCGCGACTTTCACTCCAAATGAAGTCACCGAATTCCGGCGAATGGGTATACCCCACTAATCTAATTTCGCTGCCACAGCCGCGTTCACAGCGTGCGACTCCAGCAAACGTACGGATCACATTTCGATCGTGTCAAAGAGCGGTGCAGAGCTCGAGTCCCAAGAAAGTACTTTGACCCCACCCCCCCGACCGGACCCCGTTCTTAAGGCCCGTTCACACTTGCCAAAAAATCCGGCGAGCGAAGCGGATTCGGCCGCTTTTGACGCCGAGCGACGCGGAAAGCGGCGCGGCGAGGGCGATCGGGCTGGACCCATTTCCGCCGCGCGGCGACAAACATGGCGGCGCCCTTCGAAGCCGGACCCGTCGCTTCGGATTGAATTCTCGTTGTTGCTGCCTTTTTCAGTGCGTTCACTGGCCATAAATTCGGCACAGGTCTTTCGCTTCGTGTCATCTCGCCTCTACGAAGACGTATAAGTGATAAACATGCTTTATTTTTTTTTTATTCAGAGGGACGATTCTGCCGCTTCTAGGCTTAACAGCAGAGTCGGTTTTTGGACAGTAATGGTTCCCGCCCTGACAACCAGATGGCGCCACTATAGGTAAAGTCTATTTTGGCGTCTGTGCTAGCAAACGCTGAACTAAAAGTGAGAATGCGCCTGCGTTTAACGTACGTAAGCATGCATACGCTTATGGTACGTAGACAGCGTAAATTTATGCTCTTTTGTCACTATATCTGTGTATGCCGCTATCAGCGAAGCGGTGTGGAAAGGCGAGAAACAGCAGCGGCACGCCGGATACGCCTCGCTCGCGCGTGAACAAGTGAGAACAGGTCCTTGTTTTTGCCGCGAGCGAATCCGCTTCGCTCGCCGGATTTTTGGGCAAGTGTGAACGGGTCTTTACTCTGAAGGGAATTTTTTTCCCTACACGGTTCCCTCCGCCTAGGGGCCCCACACCATTTTGTTTTTTTTGCTGTCGTATTTCGTACGGCCTCGTACAAAAAGCGCCATTTCGCACTACTGCGACCGACCTGCATATGTGTTAAAATGCAAATATATTACTTGTACAGTGTACCTCTCCCCTTCGCCATCCTTTCTCACTGTCCCCTCGCCTCTTTCGTTTTATTTCTACATCCTGCTTGCTCCCCCTTTATATCCGCTGCCCCAGCTCAGGTGCTTGCTGTAGCGATGGCAGATGCTAGGGCTCGCAAAATTCTTTTCATTTTATTACTATTCTAGATAAAAAAGCCACTACTACTACTACTGCGACCACGTCTACCGGCCGTGACAGCCCCGCTCCTAGACGCACGCACGCTTAAAGGTGCACTGAAGAGGAATCTGAACTTGTCTTTTTGCCGCGGGAACTCGATGTACACGTTCCTAGCATTCTTAGAAACTGCGACTTATTGCCCTGTATGGCCGATTTCCCAAATTAAATCGAATTAACGACCGGCTCCCGCCCTTTTTTTTTGAATTCTGCCTCCTACGGTGGGCGGAGTCGACCAACGCGTGGAGTGCCTTTCACCCAGTCCCGTGGCGGCTAGCCGCTCTGCCATCGGCGGAGTAATACGTAGTAGTCCGTAGCAGCAAATAGACCGCGCGTATTTTTATTTCTGCGGGGTTATTTTGCGGCTATATTATCTGCGAATGAAACTATTTTTCATGGAAACCTAAAAAACAAAATAAAGCGAAAGCAAAGCCTCGACGGAGCTGGCTGAAAGGAACTTCACGCGTTGGTCGACTCCGCCCATCGTACGAGGCAGAATTCAATAAAAAGGGCGGGAGCCGGACGTTAATTTGATTTAATTAGGGAAATCGGCCATACAGGGCAATAAGTTGCAGTTTCTAAGAATGCTTGGAACGTGTAGATCGAGTTCCCGCGGCAAAAAGAGAAATTCAGAATCCTCTTCAGTGCACCTTTAAGCACCAACATAGAAACCTCTGCAGCATTTGGCCTGTTCGCCTTCCTCAAACATTCGCTTTTTTTCTTTGCTTCCATCTTCCTTTCCGGCCCGCTTGCGCGGAGAACAGCCCTGCATATCTTTTTCTTTTTCTTCACCGCCACCCACTCGCCCCCGCACCCACCTTCTTTTTTTCGTCTCTTTTCGCGGCATGCTCTTGCGTACAAATCCTGCTTTAAAAATCCCCCCCCCCTCCCTTTTTCCTTCCCCGCTACTCCGACGTACGCTACAACTACTCCGGTGTTCCTATCTTTCCCGTTCGCCGCCTCGCCGTCGATAACACAATCCTCTCGGAGCACGGCTTCATTTTGAAATTCTCTCCCTATTTCGTTAGGGATTCCTATAGGTGTATCTTGCGCGTCTACGCCAGGCAGCGCTGCAGGCACAGCTTCGTCTCATTTTCTTCTTTTTTCTCTACGAAGAAGAAGATAGGGACCGACCGAAGTCCGCCTTTCTTCCCTTCACTCCCGCTTTTCCCCATTTTATTTCCGGAATTCCTACGACGGTCCCGACAAAAGGCGACATCCCAAGCTCCGGGAGGAGTGCACACTGCTAGCGAGCTCCTAGTAAAAAAGAAAAAGAAAAAAAAACGTACAGCCAGTCTTCTTTCCTTGCATCACCTCGCTCGCGCCTCTTTCTTGCATTTTTTTCTTCTTCGCTGACCCTTCTTTTGGTTGTTTAAAACCTCCAGAGCAGGTGCGAAGGAAGGTGCACAGCAAAGGAAAGGACGAGCCGAAGGAATAGGAAAAAAAAATCGATCGGGAAACAAGAGCCTAGTTCACTGGGTTAGAGCGAAGAGTACGTATGGAATAAAAAAAAAAAGAAAGGTTGAAGGCTGGGCGGGCCTTTAATGGGGTCCGTTAAATTCTACCTCACCCCCGAGCCTTTCGCCTCTTGGCGAGTTTCGCAACACTGAAAAGCCTGTACATAGTAGGTTCCACAACGCACCGTTCCGTTCTGCGTACATTCCTAACGCTGGCGCGAAAAACCTGGGGGACTGAAAGGGGCCGCGAAGAGGCGCGCGTCCCGATTTTGGAAGTAAACAACAAAAACAAAAGCGAGCGCCGCTCGAAGAAAGGGGAAAGATTGAAAGGGCTTCATCTGGGAGCAGAAGCCTGGAAAAGAGAAGCAAGAGAAGTTGGGGGGAAGGGGGGGGGGTGAATACAGGAGGAAAGTGAGTCAGCCAGTCCCTATGCCCAAATTTTCCACAGAAACCAAACGGGAAAGGGCGCATTTCATTTCCTTCTTGGTGCAGAAACACATCTGTTCCACCCGACGTGGTGTCGACACACACGGCGGCTGTTTACTGAAGGGCTACAAATGACGACGATAGGAGACACGCGCAGGCTAACTCAATGCCCAGCCGTGGGCGAAAACCAAAAGACCGACGACCGACCGACTGCAGGCCCCATAAGGGCGCGTAGAGCAGCAAAACCTCGCAGGAACGCCTAATTACATGATGCGCTACTCATTCCTTTACCGCAGGTGACGTCACTTCCCCTAAGCCAATGTGAAGTACCCATTTTTGTGACGTCACTTCCCTCCAGCCAATGTGAATTATCCATTTTTGTGACGTCACTCCCATTCAACCAATGTGAATTATCCATTTTTGTGACGTCACTCCCATTCAACCAATGTGAATTATCCATTTTTGTGACGTCACTTCCCTTCAAGCAATGCGAATTATCCATTTTTGTGACGTCACTTCCCTTCAGCCAATGGCAATTCTCGCCTTGAAATTCGCGCGCAATTCGCGCACTTTCAATAGAATACACTCAAACCGCGGCCTTTAATGCTGTGAGCCGACAGGCTCAACCACCCTCATAGCGCACAGAGTTAAGGAAGCAGGAAGTGACGGCGTCAGCTGAACGGGAGGCCAACAAGAGCGCACCAACGCGCAAGCACCTCTCAACTCCCGGAGCAGCCGAGTCCCCAGACGAGCAGCGCGGAGACGAAGCATACGCTTCGTAGTCTTTCTCACGGTAATTACAAACACACAGCACAAGTAACAGTGCGCGGGATGAAAGGACCATCAAAACTCCCGGCTGCGGCAGTGGCCAGAGTGCTACAACGATTTTACAGATACCCAGCGTGGTATACACACGGAGAGTACAAAGAAAGAAAGAAAGAAAGAAAGAAAGAAAGAAAGAAAGAAAGAAAGAAAGAAAGAAAGAAAGAAAGAAAGAAAGAAAGAAAGAAAGAAAGAAAGAAAGAATTGGTAGTTTCGAAACTTAAAAAAAAACGGTGAAGACTTAATTCCGGTGCTCCCCCTTGCGCGCGTATCGTTTCGAAATAAGACCCTCGGGCGGTGGAGAAATTGGATAAAGAAAGAAAAAAAAAACTAGTCGAAGCGTAACAGAACAAAAGGCGGATCCAACTTCTCTCGCGCTCTCTCTCATATTTCGACCGGACATACCCAGGAAACGCTTTGAAAAAAAGACGCACCGCCGACTGCCTTTTCCTGCTGCCGAGCGAAGTTTTGTTACCGCACCGCCTTTCTTTTCGTTCTCTCCCTCTCTCTCTTTCTTCCTTCCCGTTTCCTTTCTTTCTTTCGGGTTTATTTTTCTCTTTCCGGGTCTCTGGGCGGCGCGGGGGTCACAGAGTTTTTTTAAAAAGCCGCCTAGCGGTCGATGAAGGCGACCGCACGATGTGTCAACAACACACACGCCCGCCAGAAGGGGAGGCCCCAGAAAGAAGCTAACCGAAACGCCCCCCCTCCCCAACAACCCTCGACACATTTCCCTTCGTCCCCATCTCTCTCTTACTTATCGGGACACATCCGCACTGTGGAACTGGAATCGCGGACGCCGGTTCCTTTTTTTTGATAAAACCACAGGCTTGGTTGCTTCTCAGAGCGTACGCGGCGAAACGGCGCGGGCGCGGTTTCCACAGGCTGCTCCAGCTGCCCGTGAAAGGAACTAGGTCGAAAATCGTTCCTCGAAAAACAATCTTTAAACGGCAAAAGCAAAGCGCACCGTAGTGACATTAGAAGCGCCCCCTTCGTTCAAAAGGGGTGGGCCTCAGCGACCGGCATCTCTATTTTTTTTTTGTACATTTCTCTAACCACGTTTAAAGCAGGAAATTCTCATTTTTCAATGCAAATTCCGTAGCCACCTACGCTACACAAATTTTGAATCCTGAACTTTATCTTAATCACACCACAGGGGCGCCCTACCGTGGTGACTGCAAGCGTGAAGCCCAGCTGGTTCGCGACGGCAGAATACAGAACAATCTGTACTTCCCAAGCCCGATCAGCCCCTGTATACGCGAGAACCCGGTCAATAAGATGGGGATAACAAATGGCTAAAACTTGGCTGTAACCATTTATTCCCCACGAAAGGGCTCAAATTCGGACACATCGGCGCATACTCCACTGAACTAGAAAAAGTTGCGAAGAAGGAAACAAACTAAGCAATAACCGCAGGAAAAGGAAAAGAAATCCCGTACCATTCATACAGCTGCCCACCCAAACAGCCGCTGTCGGATAGAGCTACAACGCTTCCGCGCGACATCCTGCATTCATTCCGTTTCGCGGGTTACAACCTATTCACCGTATTATACAAGAGAGGGATATGCGAGGGGGAGGGGGATGTGTTCAACCGCTACAAAATGGAAGCGCTTCAACACCGCACTTCCCTTCAGCCATACCGGCAATAAAGACAAAATGGGGAAACTAAAGCTCCCGGCGCTTGAAGAGACGCGCAGCCAGTGACCGGACACGATGGCTCAACAGAGCCCGGTTCGCACAAACGAAATAAAAGATACCGGCGAGGCTTCTAACCAACCACGCGGCAAAGCCCTTGCGCAAGCCACGCCGAGAGTCGGGTAGCTGTGTTCGGCACTAAACTCTAAAAGCGTACAACGGCTATAATGTCGAAACACAGCGCGGCTCCTCCAAAGAAAAGAAGGCCGAAAGAAACAAACCGCGCTCGTGTATCTCGTAAAAACGAAGGCCTCGGGTACGCGTCTCTAGTTTGGAAACTAGCAGCCACGTAAAAAAAAAAAGAGAGAAAAAGGACAGAGGAAGGGAGAACACAGACCTTGCAGCCAAAAACAGGAGCCTCTCCCAGTAGTAGGAAACGGGTGCATCGTAATAGCGGAAGCTGGCCACGACACAAAACCCGCGGTAAGAGGGTGAGAGAGAAACTGGCTTTTCCCCTCGCTCTCGAGCAGGCCCGCTCGGGGAATAAACAAAGAAGCAAAGTCGCGTCGTCTCGTGCGTTGCCAGAGCCGAGCGAAAGAAGCGAGACGGACCGCAATCAACGAGCGAGCGCGCGGCGCCACTACGAACAGAACAGCACGCACGCACACGCGCGGCGCAAGGAGACGCAAGCGAGGAGGGGTATGTGGAAGCGGATAAAAAAAAAAGAAAAGAGTGCCGGAGAGAACAGGCCCAGCGGCGCGAGCCACCCGGAAACACAATGGTCCTACTCTCCCCGGGCCGCGAGAGCGCGCGCAGACAACGAGATGGGCGAAGGCACACAACAGACGCGCACGCAAAAGCCGCTCCGTGCAGTCGAGAGCGTTTCGCAACGTCCAGCAGCCTCCATTCCCCCCCTCCCCCACTCCTCTTCCCCGCGCCATAAAAGTGACGCTGGACCTCCCCAGGCTCGCTTTAGAACAGTTGACTTGCAAACCTAGTGCAAGTTGGACAAGAACTTAAACAAACAACAACAACAACAAAAACTCGAAGCGACGACGTACCCCAGAACCACACTTCCGCGTTCTCAAAGAGGGCCTCCTCAGACGAACCCCCAGAAAGCCAGATCCGAATCTCGCAGAGTGATGTGCCAGTTCGTCACTCTGATTTGGCCGGCTCGCTGAGGTCCGAAAAAAAAAAAAAAGAAAATTAAAAATTAAATGTTAAATGTTAAACTCGTTCTCTGCCGAAACCACCCCTCAGTCACTTGTTAGTCATGGCAGCGAGACCCCGTTTTTAACCGGCCAGCCAACCCACGTTACGCAATTAGCAGCTAGCTCAAGCTGCCTGCCGAAGTGCGAAGACTCCTCTGCACCCATGCCAAAACATAGCACGCTTCGGCCACGGTGCCAGCCAATCTCTCCAGAATTTGGCGAAGCGAAGAGCGTGTGGTGCACAAGATATCACTACACGAGCTATTGGCTCATCTTCCGATAACTGCCAGGGCTCAAAGGCGTTGTCGAGGCTTGTGCGACAGTTTTGGGGTAACAGGGGCGGCTGGAAGACCGACTCGTAAGAATCCAGGGTATAACTACTCCTTACTACAGTAGCAAAGGACACCGCAGCGTCTTAGAAAGCACCGCCACATACGACCCCACCAAAGCTTCACGGTGGACCGGCGGACCGACCTCCAAAACTGCTGTCGCACACACTCTAGGCAGGCGAAATGAGGCTGTTAACTTCAACCCTATCAGTATCTACGGAGGAATGGTTGCATTCGGGAGGAGGTACGGGGATAACGGGGAATTGTCGCAGGCACCGCTGTTATTCCGAAAAGTTATTAGTCATTAGTTAGCGAGTGTTATTCCATTCGAAGGTGCCCTCCGCTGTAGCGCAGCGGTGCGCCGCGCCTTACCGGACCCACGTGGATGACAGACAGCTGCGACGAGCCAGCGTGACACCTCCCCCTTCCTGGCTCGCAGCTTTGACGGCGACCTCAAAGACACGTGCCGCCGGGGAGCTATACATACTCACCGAGCCGAGCGCGCCGAGGCACAAAGGCAATATCCAGCGCTTGACTAAGCCGAAAAGACAATGCAGACAGAGCCGCCAGTTGCGTTATCTGCGCGCATTGTTGCCGGGGACAGACAGCTCGGCGCTGTATCGCGTCCCCTGTCCCACGCGCTGGACTCCAGCACGCCTCGCTAGCTCGTCAATGCTGGTCCGTGGAGGCCACGCTCGGGAGAACTAGCCACACTCGCTGGGCGCGCTCGGTATCTATTGCTGGCGCGACTAAGCCACAGTCAGAGCTTTTTGATCATACCAGCTGGGAAAGCTGTGGCTCTGTAGGCAAGGCCAGGTAGGAAAGGGAAGCCGAGATGGGCCTTTGTCCCCGTGTTGTGGGCAGTGCCTCGGCCCTAGACAGCACGCACCATCTCTCCAGCTTCTACCCTCCGCACCTCTAGCTTAACCAATGGAAAACCCACTCCCTGCGGAACGGGGACAAAGAAAGGTCCGTCTCCTTCCCTTTCCTACCTACCCTTGGCGCAAGAGCCACAAAAAGTTGTCCGAGAGTTCAGTTCCAATACCCACTTTTCGAGCTATTACGGATAGTGGCGCCACCTGGAAGCAGCAAACAAAAGCTGTCGCCACATGTCAGCATTTTCTACTGAAAAGCGTTTCTTTGATTCTATTACCTCGTAATTTACCTCGCGGAGTGTTACCTTTATGGATATTGTTTTACTTATTTTATTGCCAGGCAGTCGAGCGCTTGCACAAATTTTCGAAGTTTGCAACTTGAACACAGCTTGCGTTATTACCCACGGGCGTCGCTGCAATCCGTTAACGACTCGTATCTTGGGCAAACCTGACCGCCGTTTTTCGATACTGGCAACATTAAAGTAAAGTGCCCTGAGCTCTAGTTGCTGCCTATCTATGACGGAAGTAAGCCAACACACGGTTAAGCACTCAGAAGAGCTACGACACAAAAACTGAATTCTCAACCTAAGGTCTTCCTCGGAATGCGAAACACGCACAGGGCGTTCAAAAATAAAAACGAAAAAATGGCGCGCAAAAATTCCGGGGAAAATACGGAACCATAGCACGCCAGATCCAGCCACATGAGACACGTGATGATGGCAGCTTACGCGCAGCTTTCCACCCACAGCGCTCACTGCCAAGGATCTCGAACACACGTTCTTGCACTATTGGCATCGAAAAAGCACTACGCTGACCGGTTTTTTCTCAACCTGTTATCTCTATCGCTCTAAAGAAATCTTTCCGTTCTCTCGAGTCGGTGTGATATGGTATGTGGGGTTTAACATTCCCCAAGCTGCACGTGTGACCGACTCCGTAGTAGAGTACTGCGGGCTAATTAGAGCTCCTGGGATTTTTTAATGCACACTGACAACGCACAGCCCGCGTGTGCTTTCGGATAGATCCGGGCGGCCATCGAAATCGGAACTCAGTCGCAGTACCTTGGGCTATAGCCAGCCAAACGCCCATAGCCGTGAAGGTACTACGACGAGTTTCGTATTTATTTCCTTAGGCTGTCCCGTCTGAAGCTGATACCACCAGAGCGCTCAGCGCACCGTGCAGCAAGCAATGTCCACGAAGTCGTACTGAAGCGCGTCCCGAAATCACTAAGCAAGAACTACAGACACGAGACAAGCAAACACCAATGCAATAACCCGCGGAGGACCGCGCCACCAGACATCACGGACTATCAGCTCTGCGAGGCTATAAACGGCGACCACGACCGCACACACAGGCACTCTTTCTCTCACAAACACTACGGTAAAGGTGAAAGGTAATACCGAAACAAAGGGCAGAAATCGAGTCAGGATAAAGATGGCGGGTATCTGTCGCTCACAGCTCACGCGCCTGCTTCGATCATCAACATTCCCGATCAACGGAGAGAAAATAACGCGTCAGTGAAAAAGCGTAGGGCGATAAACCTATACAGTAGATGTCATGCATCGCATGATGTGTAACAACGGTGCTTGCCAGCGTGTCTTCGGCCTTTGCAACATACAGCGGACACCTACGCGTAAGTGCGCGCGGGCGATTCTACACGGGTAATCGGAATATCACGGCCGACGACTTATAAGTTGTAATAAACGCTCAAACTACCACTCAGCGATGCGAAGAAAAAAAATCAGAGGCCCGATTATTGCAGTACCGATTTGTTTGAATGTAACAGAGCCGTACGGATTCCGACATTTAACCATTAGATCAATATCCGCATTATGTCGGGCACAACCTTCACTGCAAACACCGCGAACGAAGCGACCGCATTTGCGATGGAAACGTAACGGCCCTCCCTAATGTCGCGAACGGCAGAACAGATATTAAAAAAAAAGGGAGGGAGGGAGGGGGGGGGGGGGGGGGGGATCTTATTGCAGAAATGACAATACGTCGACAGGTAATTAAGTTCCAAGAGCGGTGCACCGTATTGAACTGCCACGTCTGAAGCCTAGCGAACAGCGCTGAACGTCGCTTAAGAACACGCGCACGTCAGCCAGAGTGCTCACATTTATTTGTTTGTTCTTGAAACGAGAACAGTACCTGCTGCCGTGAAGTAGCAGCAAAAAAATGAAACGCGAACAAGACAACTGAGCCACCAATTGCAAGATAGAAAAGAAGCTCTTAGCCAGGACTGATGATGATAATAAGCCAGGTGAAGCTCAATACTAGCTGACGGCAATCACACAATTAAATTGCGAGGACCCCTCTCCACAATTGTTAATCAACCTCTCTCGCATTTGCTCTCCAGGAGCTAATCTTTGGTGCATTTGTGATGCAACCTCAGCTTTCTTCGTGTTTCATTCGTTGCTGATGACACGTTTTGCTCGTTCAGAAGGCGGCATTAAACACCTGGACGCGAGAGGAATTCACGGGGAAGCGAGGTGTACTACTTCGTAGAGTGGCCGCTGTGTATCGCGTCGGATCAGGTCGCCTGGTTACAACGATGTTTATATCGGTACCAACGCCGCGGACTCGGCGGCGGCTACAACCGTCGACGAGAACGACGCCGACGACAGGTTGGCAAGCAGGACGCGTCCGCCGAATCGATCGCGGCTGGTTTGAAGCGGATTGGTTTGGCCAGGCCGGCCGCTCCGGCGTTTGGTTAGTGGGTCACACACGCGTCACGGAGGGGACAGCACTTCGACCGCCCGTCGCGTTTGCCGAGACAGCCGCTGTCGCCCCGACCGTACTCGGCAGCGGGGTGACAAACGAGACGCCCGCTTCGTGACAACACTGCACGGCAGGCGCCGGTTGCAGTCATGGCAATGGAGCGTTCTTTTTTTTTTGTTTTTTTTTTTTTTTTTTTTTTGGCTGGGAGCTCTCACGGCTGGCATATATGGTCGATGGACATATTAAGTGGAATAAAGTACTCTCTGCCTGCTATCCTTTATTCCGCTGCCCCAGCTCACGTGCTTCCAGCCGCGATAGCAGATGCCGGGGCAGCAAACATTCTTTTACCTTCCATATCAAATGTTCAATAAAGAACCACTACTACTACTACTACGAGGAGCGTCGCTTCCTGGAGTGATGAAGACACGGAGTCAAGCGCCCTCTGAAACAAAAGCTTTGGGTTGACGAAGTTCATCGTTACCGAGCGTCCTAACCGTTACCGAGCGTCCCGGACTTCCCCCTCCGTCCCCTATAAAAAATAAAACAAATACGTAAGCTGCCGCTGCAATAAACAAAAATAAACACACCTAAGCTGCCGCTGCAATGCGCACCTATACTTGGCAAATGATACAATTGTCATCGATTCGCATTACCGCTTCTCTCTGCGAGCCGACGCGGTGGCGCAGTGTTTATGGTGCTCGACTGCTGACCCGAAAGACGCGGGTTCGATCCCGGCCAGGGCGGCGGCACTTCGCTGGAGGCGACGTGGTAGAGAGGCCCGTCAGGTGGTCGAAATTATCCAGTCTTCCACCACTACGGCGTCCCTCATAGCCGGAGTCATTTTAGGACGTTAAACCCCCATAAACCATAAACCAAACTTCTCTCTGTGCAGCCTAGTGACCAATCCATTTCAGGTTTCGTCCCGCGTTCGCGCACTTTCACGATGCGACGTGAACAAAAACTGCGCAAAACGCGGCTAGACGCATTCAAGCTTCTTAGAAGGCTCGTCCGTACAGCAACGCGAAGACACAGCAGAATGACAGGTCATGAACCGCAACAAGCCTGACTTGAAGCTTTGCTACGATTTAAAATGCACAGTTAATTCCAACGTATCTAACAGGCGACAAGCGGAAATCGCTTTTTGGACCACCTGGCTGCATGGCGGCTAACCTGACTACACCACCGCACGTTTTCCGTGGGGCAATACGCCGTCATTCCCGTGCAAAGGGAGGGCCTTTGTTTGCATCGCAGGCATCAAACCGCTCCTTCTCACTGATCGGAACTGACACGAATCCGCAGCCAAGAGAGTTAAATGGACACTAATGTTATACGCCCTCCTCGCAAAACCTAAACAGACGCAGCAACAACACATACGATTATGTGCAAAACACGTTACTGCCACGTTACACCCTAAACACGAATACTCCTATACGGGAGTGAAAAGAGTAAGCTGTCCTCTAACACACTCCCTTTATACTCCTTACTGTCCAGAGTTTACTCCCCTTTTTGACTCCTTGTTCAGGGCGTACGCGTTCCACGATCGCACGCATAGGCGCCGAATCGGGCCGCGGGATAAAGGACACCTAAAGGACACCGCGACATCGAAAACACGGCCTGCGCGCACATGCGCGGGAGTAGGGAAAACGCTCCGCGCTGTACGTACACATAATCGCTTATCGGCTGGAAGAGAGTAACAAAAAAAAAAATCCGCACGTATACGAGGCGAAAACGCCACACGCGCAGCATTCGCGATCTGTGCCGTACACACAAACACAGGGAGCGAGAAAGTAACAAAAAGGCGCGGTCTCGTTTCCTGTTTTCCTTCGGTTTCTGATAATGCCAGAAAAAAAAAATATATAGACATGCCCGTGGGAGATACTTACTCCATCCCGCAGTCTTTCTTTTTTTTTTTTCTTTCTCCCGCCTTTTTCTCGCGCTTCCACGAGAGAAGAGAAGAGAAAGCAAGCAAGCGGAGAAGCAAAACCGGCGCCCTTATCTTTGTAGAGGGCTGCTCTTTCTGACGCCGCGCGAACAGAAGCAGACAACGCAAGCTGACGGAGACACTCAAGATACACTACGCGGGCAAGGAGGAAGAGGCATGTGCGTGCGGCACTTGAAACATCGAAAGAGAAAAAAAAAGATAGAACTGAAAACCGCATACAAGCGAAACAAACATATAAGAAGAAATTATTAGTCCCAACTACTTCTCAAAGATCTCAGCGCCGCTGCGGTAGGCAAACTCTGCCTCGGGCTAAAACAGTTTGATTTCACAACCACCATCCGGCAAAAAAGAAAAAAAAAGGGGGGGGGGGGAGGCGCGGGGGGAGGGGTGGGAGGTAATGTCAGCCCAGCGATCTCTACAAGGCAAAAAAAAAAAAAAAAGAGCGGAGCGGAAAGGAAGGAAAGCGGCAACGCAGTTTACCCCGGCAGGCAGGCGACTGCGCATGCGCGGAGTCAGAGGAAAAGAACGACACCGCCAACCCCTTTTCCACGCATCGAGAACCTTCCGCGCGCGCCCTGCAATCGACAAGATGGAACCGGCGAGAGGTGTGCTGCCGATAAGGCGCTCGTGTGTACAACATCCCCTTGTTGTAGGCAAACAACCGCAACATATTGTAGCGAAGCGTAAGTCGGGACGGAACGGTGGCTCCGCCGCATCGAAGAAGGGGACCAGCAGGCGTCGATTAGATGCATTGGTCAACTTAATTTATTAAAGGTAGATGCGAATCACTGGTTAAACTTGGAAACTGAGACAAAAATATAAGAGGTCACATAGTAAAACAGTCAGTCATACCCCGGGGCGTGCAGCATCTTTGGAGCGGAGGTCCCGAGCAGCAGCCGGGAGGCAGCCGTTCCTCTCCTGAGTCCCCTCTTCGCGCCAAAAACCCGCTCTTAAATACGTTTGCCCAGGATTCTGGGGACACTTTTAGTAGCCAATCGGAAATGCTGTTGTCGGAGCCAATGACAAGGATTTCTTTAAAACAGAGCAGCCAATAGCACGCCGGTGCCCACGAGGCTGTTTACTCGAGAGCACCGCGTAAAATTCCCCGAAGACGTGCGCATTTCCACTCGGCACACAGATACAAACACACAAAACGACACCCGAAACACAGGGAACGCAAACCTCGCAGTCGGTGCACCACGCGACCCGCCGTCCGCGCCTTCAGCCGTCGCGACTCGTCTCCGGCATATCTGGTCCGCCGGGCAGTGTGCCGCCCGAGGCAATCACTTCGCGCGACTCTCCTGCAAACCACAGGGGGTCCGCGCGCCCGCTCTGGTGGCCCGGACGCGGCCGTGGGCGACCTCTTCCCCTCGCAGTTTACTGCGTTTTACTCTAACTAAACATTCACACAAGGCAGGGGAGGAGACGCACAATGCCTGCTTACAAAGAGCCCCAGAGAAAACGGCTCTGCCAAATGTCGGAGTGTGAGCCCCTCTAATGGCTCTCCGCACAGCAGGGAGCACACGGACAGCAACAGTCGCACGGCGGGGAGAAGAACACATTCAGCTTGTAGAGAAACTGGCGCGCGAAACCTGCGAAGCTCGCTACGCGACAATATCTAGTCTCTCTATGAGTGTAGCCAGCGGGCTCACGCGATTGCCACAGAAACACAAGGAGAGGAAGTGTTCATACGTGCCTATGGGTAAGTGTGTATTGGCAACACACAGGCCCCAGACTTGGCTCTGTGCTACGCCCCCCCCCCCCCCCCCCCCCCCCCCCCCCGGCCTTTCTAGAGCCCAGCCCCCGGCCCTCTCAGGCTACGGCGACTGCCGTCTACGTCACCGCTTTGTATACGGGCCTCGCGCTCTCTCGACCTCCCCCACCGACGGTCTTTTGTCTTCTCACTCGCTCTCCGCTGCACTGCACTAAGCCCCGCACTGAATGCTTCCGTGCCACGACGCCGTGATTCACGCCGCCGAAAGTGTGAGCGACACAAAGGCGAGACAATAGACAGGAAGACTGCAGACCGCGTACGCTGGAGAGCGCGCGCCAAGCCAAGCACCCTGTCCACGTGTCACAGTTTCCGCACACAAAAACAACAAACCCCGAACTCTTATCTACACAGAGGCGGTAGGTCCCGATTTCGCTGCTATAGGACGACGCCAGCATCGGGGAAATGCTATTATATACGCACACGCGAGAGT